>NC_136265.1:1437473-1752568 GCF_964187855.1 Myxine glutinosa | reverse complement strand
CTTCGCCCTAGCTAATAATACCCATGACCACCTAACCCCTCCCTTCCCCCATCCCCTCACAATCAGCCATCAGCCTAGCTAACAATACTGTTACGGATCCGTCACTTCCGCCTTTGTTGTTATTATATACTTGTAGGATTTTTAGTTTCAGGTAATATTGTTGTTAAGATTTTTGTGTGAAATGGAGATGACTTTCGTAAAAGGTAAAAATAAATGTTTGTGAAGGAAAAAGGAAAATGCGGCAAAGAAACCGGAAGAGGAGAGGGAAGATCGGCAGGGAGAGGAGACGGCCATGAGTGAGACAGCCGTGAGTCGTATCGAGGCTGCGAGCGGACTTTTTTGATAGTGGTTGTGAATGAGTTGAAAGGGCTTGCCCGCAACATTGACCTATATTGCGATTGCAATTAAACCTGCATTAGGGTGCATCAAACGCCCCTATGTCAAGAAAACAATCTGTCCCCAATTTTATTTTGTTCCAGTCATAAAATAAAGTTCCTATGCAAAATTTGGTAAGGTTTTGATATCATCTTCTGGGTCCACCTCAGCAAATTAGATTTTGAGTCGGTAGTATCAGAGTCAGAAATTTGACACGCAGCTGTTTTGAGGCCCATAAATAAAAATGAAAGGATTGACCGATTGCTACATACAATAGCTCTTTGGAAAGGTATTATTGTGCTCTGTAGCAATATATAATCATCATAGGGATAGGGATATAATTCACTTATACACAAATAGTCAAAATCATGATTTTATTGGTATAATCATATGTATTATAGATACCAGAATGATATAATTTTTATTACAGTAGAATCATATATACACAATCTTAGCATTTATCATCTTAATACGAGTACATCTGACTCTGGATGAACATGAAAATAGAAACAAAACAAAGATACTGTAGTTTTCATGGATATTTCTGACAGTTTAGTCTTGAGCTGCTCGCTTTCGAAGATTCGGTTTCTCCTTGCGGTTGTGCTCAACAACTTGTAGCACATTTTGGTAGTGGTCTTCACTTCTGGCTGCTGAAAGGAAGTCAGAGCTAAGCTTAACTCCCCTTTCTGCAGAGTCATTCACCACATTCAAGGCTTCAACATTAGTCCATGATGTCTGGTAAGCTGCAGAGTTAGTCCATTCTTGAACATCGGTAACTAGAAATGCCCAGTCAAGCTTCAGATGATGAAATAGGTACCATGAATCTGGTCCAACAAAATCAGCCAGAGTGGTCTTCTCAGTCAAGTCATCAGGAAATCTGGGCTTTCCAAACCCAGTACCAAACCGTCCTTGTGGGTTGGTTACTGGAAAATCTGGCTGAACCTCCAGAAGTCTGTCTGCCAGAGCACGGCGATGGTCATGAGGAACAACTGAGCTGAAGAGGGCAAGTGGAACCATCTCTTCTGTGAGGTACCAGAGATGTCGTTTGAAGGCTTTCAGGGCACTTCTTGAGATTCCAGCATTGACAGCTTCATACTGTTTCAGTTTGGAGATGAGCTGCAGGTCATTCCATGGGGCATCGGTGACAGAGGTACATGTCATCCACCAGGAGCTGTATACTAGAGTGACAAACGTGACAAATTCTCTGATCTTTGGCACTTGTTTTTCTGTGGTAATTGTACCTGCTGGAAGATCAGCGATTTGTTTTCGAAGAGACATAATTTGATTGAGTAGAGGAGCTTCGCCATCCATCTGGCTTTATGCAGTGCACCAGGACGCTTGAAGGTTATTTGATGTTCAGCTACTTCACCATCAAGGAATACAGTACACAGATCAACAAATTCCAAATAATCATCACGTCTTAGAGATTGCTCGGTGTGACAGAGTCTGAGAACATTATTTTGCCAGTCACTTGCCAAACTTGTTGCTGCTTCATTTAGTTGAGATGGATCAAATTGTGAAAGTGGTTCATTGAATGTGTATGGAAACATTTCAAAGTTCTTGCGAAACCTTGAGAAGAGGAAGATATCTGGTGACTTAGATGCTTCAACTTTAAGATCAGTAAAAATGTGCGTAAGAATGACTTCACCAATGTGGTGTCTGCAGCCTGACCACAGAAGAGCTTTGTTAAGCCGTTGTTGAATTGTTACACAAGCTGCACTGATGTGGCCGGTGTTAGATGCAGTTGTGTCAAATGTCAAGTTGACAACATTCTCTTGGCAGTTCCATGATTCAAGTAGGTTATTAGTCAGCTGAGCAATTATATCTCCAGATTTACGGTCTGTTCCAGGCTTGTAGGATGGAACACCCAGCAGCTTCATATCAGTTTGAGAACCCAAAAGCACAGCCAGGCGTTCTTCAAAAGTGTTTTGGTTAGTTAAGCATGGAAGCAGCTTTGAGTCCCAGTGCAACGTAGCAAGCTTCAGAGGTATCCATTTGTCCTTACAGGTAGTAGCAATATGCTGTCCAATTTTGCGTCTTGATTTATCTGCTGTAGCATATGATGTTGACACCTTCGCTACATCCCCTCCTGTTTCTTCAATAAGAGCTTCTGTGAAAGCAGCCTGTTGGGTTGGTGTCATCTTCATCCTTGTTGCCAGTGAAACAAGACTGGGCCTCTTCAGGATGTCATGTGGAATGAAAACTTATGTGCCAGGTCTAACTAAACGATGATGACTTCTTGAGGTTGTTGGTGTGCTTGTTGAAGGTCCAAGAGTTACTTCTTCATCACTGTCACTAATATTATACACAGTGGTTGTAGTATTTATGTTGAACTCCAGCTCCATACTTGCTCGCCTCTCTGATTCTTTTTCCTCGCGGTTCACTTTACGCTGCATCTTATCTGCCAACAGTTTATCTTGGCAGCACAGCGATCTGTCTTCATAGATTCCAGGAATGCTAAGTCTTCAGGATTCTTGATATGAGAACTAGCATCATTGGGCCACAAGGGAAATGTCTCCATAAATTTCATCTCCATTTGATTCACCTTTGTGATGCTTGCTGGAGTTGTTCTTCGGTTGATAGGGATTGATCTAAGCTTGGAATTATCATCTGCAAGTTTGATAATTTTCTCAATAGCCTTGCGTTCAGAGATGATAGGAATATTAGCCTTGCCATAAAATGGTGTCACTTTCTGCAGTACAAGCTTTGCTGATTCCCACCGAGAGCGTCGTTCAAGTTTGCCATCTTCCGTGTGCCACATGAAACAACGTAGTACTTGTAAACAAGTTGGAAGTCTGGTGCCATTGATCTGGGAATCTTGTTCAGTTATGGCACTTCCAAGACCAAACACCTTGGTGGACTCTCTTGTTGCAACAGATGCTTTCTTTACTGTGCCATCCATTGTTTTATCTGAAAGAAAAAGGTAGTATTAGTAACAATAATGTCATTTCATAATTATGTACAACAAATAAATAAATTATCCAATTTTATTAGAGTATAGCCTAATAATTGTTTTAATCATCTTGTCTAGTTAAAAGATCTCTGTAAAGACAAGATGACGACAACATTCAGGATATTTTTTAATTTATATATTATATTTTAAAAATACTCTTCATTTAGCTTTATATCCATATTTTGAAAAAAATCATTATTTTGACTATTTGTATATAAATGAATTGTATCCCTATCCCTATGATGATGATATATTGCTACAGAGCACAATAATACCTTTACAAAGAGTTATTATATGTAGCAATCAGTCAATCCTTTCATTTTTATTTATGGGCCTCAAAACAGCTGCGTGTCAAATTTCCAACTCTGATACCACCGACTCAAAATATGAAATGGTGAGGTGGACCCAGAAGATGATGTCCAAACCTTACCAAATTTTGCATAGCAACTTTATTTTATGATTGGACCAAAATAAAATTTGGGACAGATCAATCCAACATCTTTTTAAAAATAGTTGGGCGTTTGATGCACCCTAACCTGCATCTCAGGTTTAATTTCCAAGCGTGAGCTATTGTTGGCGGGAAAGCAAGAATCTCCATTACAGGCCGATCGGCCATTTTTTCCTCGAGGAGGCTGACCGCCTGGTGCTTCGTGTATTGTCGCTGGGATTCCCATATCGACATCATCGTGTGAATCGCTAGTGGTTCCCATATCGGCTTAATTCCCATATCGGCTTAATTCCCATATCGACCTCTCACCTTGTAACTCCTCGTTCACAGCCGTGTCGATAACTGCCTGTGTCAGGGATTTCATACAAGGTAATTCCCTGACAAAGGCAGCAGTTGTCCATGCAGAAGAAACCAGTGTGCTATTTCCGTGGCAGCCCTAGTAGGCTGTTGCCTGGCAATTGCTGGCACATCTGGCTTTTAGTACATTTGAGAGAACAGCCTTTGTCTGACCTTGGTGAACACTCCCTCCCGAAATGGAAATTTAACTTGCCAAAAGTGCACTAATGCAGAGGTGTGACTGAATCTTATCATGCCCTGTCAGCCTTTGTGTAGGAGACAGAAATAACTTAGCTTTGAGTCAGAGTTGTTCCCTTGTGAGGCTAAGCACAGCTCATTGTTCAGAATTCCTTTGTGCTTTGAGAAAGTATATAAACAATGGTTGGTTATGGTTCTTTGAGAAGTTGTATGTGTTGCTGTGATGAGCATTGATGTTACTTTGCAGTCACTTTGGTGTTACTCGCTTATATGCCAATCAACTTCTTCCATGCATGTGTCTCTAATAAATCTCTTGCAATTGTCCGAGTTCGGCAAGGTGCTTATTCCTGTTGGGGGTCTGGTGCCTTCGACAATTGGCGACGAGAATGGGATCTGCTCTGAGGGGGGAGAGACGACTTCGTTGCTTGAAGGCGGCAAGGTTTCCAGGCGCCCATGAACCAGTGATAACTTTCTCGGAGGAATGGTGGCTTTTGCCGCCATTGAGTGAAGGGTTTTGATCTCTGGCACAGAGCCCGAACACAAAGGTAAAGGGAACGCACTGTATACTGAGATTTGTTAAATATAAGGGGGTAAGATTCAAGTGGCTTGGGGCTGAGCACTTGTGTGTTTCCAGGAGGCTTGGGTAATAGGCCTGGACACTCAGACGCGTTGCGAGAGTCGATAAGGGAGGCTGGGAAGCAGCCCACACTCGGATGCGTGTAGGTCCGGCGGGAGTGTTGTGTGTGAACGTATGGCGAGGGTTTCAAAGAAGCAGTCTTGAGAGAAAGACTGGATTCTCCCATACGCGTACCCGAACATCCTGCTTAAGGCCAAGGAGAAGGAGGCTGACTTGAAAGAAAACCGGGATACTCTCCTTGGAGGTCCTGAGTGACGGCGACAAACTAAGGGTATCGCCGTGCACCCGTCAGTGGGGGGAAGCCAGATAAAGGGCACCCCCTTTAATTTAACGGGTTGCGGAGCAAGGGAAGATAAGACCAGTAAAGATGGGTAATAGACAAGGGGCATTTGGTGGCCCGGACCTCCCTGAGGACGGGCCGGCCACGGAATATATGTTTTAGAAACATGGAGAAAGAGCGGTAAGGGATATGGAGCTATGGAATGCATGGACGCGGAAGGGCAAGAATAAGAAATTGGAGTGCCCGATTGAGGGGACGTTTAAGCGCGAATGCATTGAGAATTTACACGATGTATTGAGCCGAAAGGAGAAGAAAGTGATAACTAAATCTAAGGTGCACTGCGTGTCATTCGGCTGGTGGGCAGAGGAATGTCACCATCGAGAGGATCAATCTGTAAAGGCCAGTTTGAGGGGAAGCCTTCAAAATGCGCAGGATACCATAGAAGCGCAGAGGGTGCTGCCGGCAGTATGACAGGTACTCATGACAGCCCCCCCCCCCCCCCAAGGGGTAGCGAGACCAGTGGGGACCACAGAGCCACAAGGGAGACCGGCCCCGCTGGGAACGGGAGTGGCTGGGAATCCACACCGAGCCCTGATCGCAGAACTAGCACATATAATGGAAGAAGGGAGAGAGCCCGGACCGGCAGCCCTCGGCAGTGGTGGCCGCAGCTCCGATGGCCGAGGTCCGGGCCCAACCTCCCCCGGCTTACCCCCCTTTTCCTGTCCCTGCCTCTACCCCTTCACCCTTTTCCCCCACCAACCCATTCGGTAACCCATTCGCGATGCATTCCTCGTGAGTAGGGGCCTAGATGAGAATGGCAAATGCAAGGTCCACGGAGGAAACCCCTCCTTTACTAACTATGCCAATGTACAAGATAGGGATGCAACCGGACCCTGATCCAGGCCACTGAGGTACCCAGATTCCGCATGAAGTACACCGCCATTGAAGGAAAGTGAGTTGCCCGCTATGGAACGAACCCCAAAGCCCCTGTTGATGGATCCGAATGCAGCTA
Source organism: Myxine glutinosa (assembly GCF_964187855.1). Classification (NCBI taxonomy): domain Eukaryota; kingdom Metazoa; phylum Chordata; class Myxini; order Myxiniformes; family Myxinidae; genus Myxine; species Myxine glutinosa. The sequence continues at coordinate 1,746,329 of NC_136265.1, read as the reverse complement.
CAGAAAAGTTAGGTAGCTGGATTATTGATAATGCCCCCAACCATTGGGATATAGGGATAATGTGCAGCCAAGTACACCCATTTGGGGTTTGGCGACGGGCAAAGTTAGTCACTCATTGGCCAGATGACTGAGTGGACGGTTAAGCAGATGATGATTGGAAAGCGCTGGTCAAAATCCTTCTCAACGCCATACACAATGAACTTTAGCCACCTGAACAGGACTGGGATAAAGTTGCTCAGAAAAAGGATGAGAGAGCCGGCGATTTCCTGGAACGATTAAAACTGACTTTGGTTAGCCATGGGGGGTTTGCGGCCACAGAAAATATCCTGTGACTACTGCTCACCAACTTGTTTGTGGAAGGACTTTTACCTCCCGTCCGGAAGCATCTGAAATATGTGGTGCTCGGATGGAAGGGGCAACGGGCAGACGAGTTATGCGCGGCCGCCGACCAAAGTCAGGCTAGGACGGAATGCAAGATCGAGGTAAAGGAAGAGATTTTACAGATGTTGGTACAAGAGCGAATGGCCGGTGGGGCGGGAAAGGACCGGACCCCCCAGTATTGGCGAAAACAACAGGAGGATTCAGATAGTGATGGTACAGATACCCCAGGGTTTCCGCCCGAGAGCTTAGACCCATCATTGGCAGCTGCGGCCGGCAGTGGGCCGGCCCTGCTTAACAAAGCTGCGAGGGAGTACCGTTACGTGCTCCTCCCCAAACCCCGGTCACGGTGTACCTCTGAGCCCCGAGAGGAGTCACGGCAGAAAGATGTGTTATTCTGTGTGTCAAAGATCAATGGTGAAACCACACCAATTGTTACCAACAAACAAGTATTGTATTAAGGTCACACAAGAATAACAGCAATAACAATATTAATCAATTGTACCACCAATATATCATTCCTATGATGGTACCATCAGTTTAGTACAATATAACACTGTGCTCCAAGTGAGTGAAAATAACATTCCCAATGTCTCTATCCCAGCATCAAGCCAAAGTCGATTCACGCTCCAGTGATCGTCAGAACAATGTCTCTTCGAGACCAGAATCCCGTTCGGTTGACAGTCACACTGTCAACGATGGGCAAAGGTGTCCTCAAGAGGCGACTGGGAAATCACACCTTCGGGTATGGATGTTCAACGGCTCCCCACACGGCGAACCGCAAATTCCCACTCGAAATCCATGTCACACATGCAAACCAGGCTAACGGCTGGATGCATTGAAATGGTTGGAGCGAGGTGAAAAACCTGGAGCGATGCGAAAATCGGGCTCGAGACAAAACGGCCAACGGCCCGTACTCGAGACGTAACGGCTCTCCAATGATTCTCTTCGGAATCAACCGCAAAACCTGACACGCAGGTTTATCTGTCACAGCGATAACAACTCTGTCGCAGGAATCCCTTTCCCAGGAAACCCAAAGTTCACTCGTGACCCCCGTTCGCCAGCATTTGTTCAAAACCTCAACGCAGCTCGGCTCCTTGTCCACCTCACTCACTCCGCCTCTTCTTCCTCTTCTTCTTCTTCCTCATCGTCCGGTTCCCGATCCGCTCTCCGGTTTCTTTTAAAACACGAACTTTTTTTACCTTTTGAAAACAGTTATTTCTATCTCACTTAAACGATAACAATAATAATACATGCAACCAAAAATGTTTACAGTGGATGAGAACCACAACAACGGAAGTGACGAATCCGTAACACTTCCCCCCCCCCCCCTCAAGAAAGAAAGTTGGAACATAGTGAAAACTTTCTTTGCATGCAAAAACTCTTTTAACAAACAAAAGTAAAACTCACCCCCAAATGGTCAATTCACGTGAGTAACAATAATTAATATTCCCCAATAAAGCAACAAAACTTCCAAACAACCTCCAGGAATTTTCAAAGTTAGTTCACTCTGGATAAAGCATCAGCAACCACATTGTCCCTGCCCTTTACATGCTCAATTTCCAAGTTGAACTCCTGCAAAGCCAAACTCCATCTCATCAACCTCTGATTTTTATTTTTCATTTTTTGAATGAAGGTTAAGGGGTTTTGATCAGTGAAGACTTTTATAGGAAAGGTAGTAGTTCCGAGATACACCTCATAATCCTGAAGCGCTAGCAGGAGAGCAAGGGTCTCTTTTTCCACGGTGGCATAATTTGCGTGGTGTTTGTTAAACTTTTTGGAATAGTAGCACACCGGGTGATCCACGCCATCATCATCTTCCTGTAATAGAACTGCCCCAGGCCCCACATCATTTGCATCAATGGCCAACTTGAAAGGTTCTTGAAAATCCGAGGCTGCTAGGACAGGAGAGCTCATTAATATCGCTTTGACGTGGGCAAAGGCAGCTTGACATTTGTCATCCCAAATAAACTTGATCTCTTTGCTCAGCAAATTCGTTAAAGGGGCTACCACATCAGAAAAATTCCAGCAGAACCGTCGGTACCAACCAGCCATACCCAAGAATCTCATAAGCTCCTTCTTCCCTTTTGGAACTTGGAAGCGATCAATGGCTTCTATCTTGGCTGTCACCGGTTGCACCTGACCCTGACCTACTACATGGCCTAGGAACACCACCTGTGCTTTTACAAACTCACTCTTAGATAAGTTGATGGTCAACCCTGCCTCGGTCAATTTCTTGAAAAATGCATGAATTTGTTTAATATGATCTTCCATGGTGTGGATGATGACATCATCCAGATAAGCCTCCACCCCCTCAAGGTCTGCAATGAGCTTATTAATCAGCCGTTGAAATGTAGCAGGCCCGTTTTTTAATCCAAAGGGAAGAACCTTGTTCTGATACAACCCATTTGGTGTGACTAACGCCGAGATTTCCTTCGCTCTATCAGTAAGAGGAATCTGCCAATACCCTTTCAGCAAGTCAAATTTAGTTACAAATTTAGCTGGGCCTATTCTATCAATACAGTCATCAATCCTCGGGATGGGATATGAGTTGGTCTTGGTCACTCCATTAACCCGTTTTAAATCCGTACACAGCGAAAACTGCCATCGGGTTTTGGAACCAACACACATGGTGAGCTCCATTCACTGCTGCTTGGTTCGATGATGTCATTCTCCAACATATACTGAACCTCCTTCCGAAGATACTCCATCTTCACAGGGTTCATCCGATAGGGGTGTTGCTTCACAGGAGTGGCTTCCCCCACCTCAATATCATGATATACCAAGTCAGTACGACCAGGTACATCTGTGAACAAATGTGCAAACTCAAAAATTAGGCGGGATAGTTGTCCTTGTTGTTCCCTCGTCAAATGACCTAATTTCTCATCTAAATTACTCAACACTTCCGTGTTCGTCAATCTGGGACAAGCCTGGTCATCAATGGTATCAAACTTCACACCGGCCTCAACCTCTGGATTCTCTTGCACCCCGACAACAGGTACGACAGGTGAGACAGGAACCATTTTTTTCACAGGCTTCCTCTCATAATATTTCTTCAGTCGGTTGACATGACACAGCTGCCGCTTTTTCCGTCGATCGGGAGTTGTCACCACGTAATCTGTTTCATTAACCCTCCTTTCGATTGCATAGGGACCGAAATATCTAGCCTGTTGTGGCTGACCTGGAACAGGAAGCAACACTAACACTCGGTCCTCAGGACTGAAATTTCTTATCTGAGATTTCTTGTCATGTCTCACTTTCATTTTATCCTGCGTCACTTTCAAGTTTCTTCTCGCAACTTCACAAGCCTTTGCCAATCTGTGCCTAACCGTTGACACATACTCTACCACTGTTGACTGTGACTCCTCCTGTAGCCACTGTTCTTTCACCAATTTCAATGGTCCTCGAACTGCATGTCCAAACACAAGTTCAAAAGGACTGAATCCCAATGACTCCTGAACAGATTCCCTCGTAGCAAACAACAATAAGGGTATTCCTTCATCCCAATCCTTGTTACATTCAAAACAATGCGTTCTGATCATATTCTTCAATGTCTGGTGAAACCTTTCCAAGGCCCCTTGGCTCTCGGGATGGTAAGTACTTGATCTTACTTGCTCCACTCCCAATAAGTGTACCACTTGTTGAAAAAGCGTTGACATGAAATTGGAACCCTGATCAGACTGGATGACCTTAGGTAGGCCAACCAAAGTGAAAATTTTAATCAAGGCCTTCGCAATAACTGCCGCAGTAATTTTTCTAAGAGGCAGTGCTTCTGGGAACCTCGTGGAAGCGCACATGATGGTCAGCAAATACTGATGTCCAGCCTTAGTTTTAGGTAAAGGGCCGACACAGTCAATAATGACATGGCTGAATGGCTCTTCAAAAGCTGGAATTGGTTTTAAAGGTGCGGATGGGACTTTCTGATTAGGTTTTCCCATCAGCTGGCAAGAATGCCAAGATTTACAGAACTCCGCCACATCACGTCGCAATCCTGGCCAGAAAAAATGTACCAATATTCTGTCACATGTCTTGTTCACTCCAAGGTGTCCGGCCAAAGGTGTCTCATGCGCCAAACTCAATATCTCCTTCCGGTACAGCGGTGGCACCACAATTGGGAATGAACTTTCCACTCATCGTTTGCTGGCACCTCCGGTGGTCTCCATTTTCTCATGAGTATTTACCCTTTCATGAAGTAACCAACAGGTATCTTCATAGCCTCTTCCTCTGTAACGGCTTTATCAATCAAACTCCGGAGCTCCGAATCTCCGTGTTGTTCTTCAACAAGTCTCTTTCGGACAAGCACCGTTTGTTCAGCCTCGTTCCCAGATGTCTCCAACGGACACTCCATTTCCACTTTTGAATTTTCCTCCAATACCTCTCAGGAACCCAAATCCACATCGGCTTCCTTCTCCTTCCCTTCAGAGCGCTTCCTACCCATAGCACAAGTCACTGCACAGGATGGAAAGATACCCGGAATCTCCTGCTCTAACTGTGCGGTGTTATTTTCCATACTAGGCTTTTCAACCAACATCGGATTACCAGAAACTCGACCACCGGCCAAATCATTCCTGATAATAAAAGAGATTCCCTCTACAGGAAGAGTGGCTTGTAACCCCACAGTGACCGGTCCTGACACCAAATCAGACTTCAAATGGATGACATGAAGAGGAGCTTTAACATAGCCACCAACCCCCTGTAAAAGAACACTAACACCAGTTGCCGTCTTCTCTGACAATGGCAAAATGCCTTCAAGCATCAAAGATTGATGTGTTCCTGTGTCCCTCAATACCCTAACAGGTCTCTGGTTCTTTTAGTCTCCATCCAGTGACACAAACCCCTCTGAAATAAAAGGTTTGTAACCCTCTTGAACAAGGTCGTTCTGTGATGCCGTAACTTTGGCATGGGAACCTTCACAAGGCACTGTCCTCCAAGGACGATTTCTTGCATTTGCCAATGCATTCGGAGTTGCACTAGTTTGACTCCGCTCCTGATTTTTCCTTTTCAGGGCGTAACATTGGGACATCAAATGCCCAGGTTTCTTGCAAAAAGCGCAAGTAGGCCTGGAGGAAAAACTCGTAGTCTGCCTCGGGCCCCCCGGAAGATAAGTCTGTATTGGAACTGTAGTCTTCTGACCCCTAAAAGTCACGGTATCAGATTTGTCCCCATAGTCCTCTCTTGGCCGCCTCCAAGAAAATTTGTTCTCCGAACCTGATTTACCATAACTCCCCTGGCTAACTCTAGGCGGGAAGTTAGGTTTGTGGAACCCCATCCTGTGTGTCAAGGCATAGTCATCTGCCACAGTTGCTGCCTCATACAACTCTGGTACTTTCTTCTCATCCAGATGTACTTTAATGTCCATGTGGACACACTGTTTTAATTCCTCCACCAATATCAATTGGCGCAAAAGGTTGAAGTCTTTCCCAATCTCCTTCGAGTCACACCACCTATCAAACATGGTTTCCTTCATTCTGGCAAACTCCACATGGGTCTCACTCTCCCTCTTCCTGGCATTCCTGAATTTTTGCCAGTAAGCTTCAGGGACCAATTCATAGGCTTTGAGAATGGCTTTCTTCACTGTCTCATAATCTGCACATTGGTCAATCGGTAAAGCCGAATAGATATCTTGAGCTTTACCCACCAGAACACTTTGCACTAACATAGTCCAGGACCCCACAGGCCATTTTAGCATTTGAGCCACCTTCTCAAAATGTAAAAAAAACTTGGCTACCTCCTTTTCATTGAAGGGTGGAACCAGCCTCACATGCCTACCAACATCCCAAGAGTTCTCACTCGTTCTCGAACAAGCCGGCATGGATACTACTTCTCTCCGTTCTCCCAGTAATTCCAGCTCCTTGAGTTTAAGTTCCTTCTGATACTCCATGTCACGTTCCTTTAACTCCCTTTCGGCTCTCCTTTCCTCTGCTCTTCTTTCCTCTTCAACTCTCCTTTCCTCTGCTCTTCTCTCCTCATGTTCCTTTTCAGCTCTCCTTTCCTCTGCTCTTTCCTCTGCACTTCTTTCTTCTTCAGCTCTCCTTTCCTCGGGTCTTCTCTCCTCGAGTTCTCGTTCCCGTTCTGCTCTTTCCTTTTCCGCTTTCCATTCCAACTCTTTTAACCTTTCCTGGCTCTGCAGTTGCATCTCCATTTTCCGGAGCTCCACATTTCCTTTTTCCTCTTGTAACCAATCCAAGTCTACCTCTTCCCATGTTCCTTGTCCCACTAGAGATTCCACCACCAATATCTGAATCTCTGCTTTCTTCATACTAACTCGGACCTCCAAGTTGAAATATTTGGCCAATATCATGAGTTCCGATCTTTTTAACGCCTGGAACTGTGCCTCATTCGGGGATGCCGCAAACTTTTCTGCGTCAAACACCATGGTGACTATCAGTTAGCACCTGTTAACTTTCACACAAAAAAAATTCCAATTTTTTTGAAAAATTTGGGTATGTTAGAAAATTCCAAATTTGGGAATTTTGGGAATGTTAGGGAATTCTATCCCGGACGAGCCCCCAATTTCTGTTACGTGCTCTTCCCCAAACCCCGGTCATGGTGTACCTCCGAGCCCCGAGAGGAGTCAAGGCAGAAAGATGTGTTATTCTGTGTGTCAAAGATCAATGGTGAAACCACACCAATTGTTACCAACAAACAAGTATTGTATTAAGGTCACACAAGAATAACAGCAATAACAATATTAATCAATTGTACAACCAATATATCATTCCTATGATGGTACCATCAGTTTCGTACAATATAACTCACTGTGCTCCAAGTGAGCGAAAATAACATTCCCAATGTCTCTATCCCAGCATCAAGCCAAAGTCGATCCACGCTCCAGTGATCGTCAGAACGATGTCTCTTCGAGACCAGAATCCTGTTCCGTTGACAGTCACACTGCCAAAGATGGGCAAAGGTGTCCTCAAGAGGCGACTGGGAAATCACATCTTCGGGTATGGATGTTCAACGGCTCCCCACACGGCGAACCGCAAATTCCCACTCGAAATTCACGTCACACATGCAAACCAGGCTAACGGCTGGATGCGTTGAAATGGTTGGAGCGAGGTGAAAAACCTGGAGTGATGCGAAAATCGGGCGCGAGACAAAACGGCCAACGGCCCGTACTCGAGACGTAACGGCTCTCCAATGATTCTCTTCGGAATCAATCGCAAAACCTGACACGCAGGTTTATCTGTCACAGCGATAACAACTCTGTCGCAGGAATCCCTTTCCCAGGAAACCCAAAGTTCACTCGTGACCCCCCTTCGCCAGCGTTTGTTCAAAACCTCAACGCAGCTCGGCTCCTTGTCCACCTCACTCACTCCGCCTCTTCTTCCCCTTCTTCTTCTTCCTCTTCGTCCGGTTCCCGATCCGGTTTCCGGTTTCTTTTAAAGCACTAACTTTTTTTACCTTTTGAAAACAGTTATTTCTATCTCACTTAAACTATAACAATAATAGTACATGCAACCAAAAATGTTTACAGTGGATGAGAACCACAACAACGGAAGTGACGAATCCGTAACAGTGGACAGGACAGGTGCCCGGATAGGTGGTGCCCTCGGCACCCCCTGTGCCATTCGGAACGTGCTTCCAATTTGGACAGGCGGGACACTGGAAGAGGGATTGCCCTAGAGGGAAATCGGGTGGCCAAAGACGGAGGAGGGAAGGCAGGCAGCGAAAGGGCCTGTCGTACCCCCCTAGTCCGGAACGATATTGACTGGAAAAGGGGGGGCCCTCCACCTTCTGCCCCCTTCTGACAGGGACACCTTCAGATGAGCCGACATACAATCTGAGGATAAATGGCAAGCCAATGCAATTTTTAGTGGATACCGGTGCTACGCGTTCGACTATCAGAGTGGATGCATTACCTAGCGCGCCGGTATCAGGTAAGCAGGTAAGGATAATTGGAGTGTCTGGACATAGCGAAAGTATTCCACTATCGGAAGAACTAGCCATTCAATGTGGACCGCTGGAGGAGCGGCACGCTTTTCTTTTAGCCGTTGTGGAAGTGTAACTCAGTGTAACTTATTAATTGGCACTGGTAACTTATTAATTAACCTGGTAACAAAGCAGATACATTTTACCTGCAAACTATGTGAAAGACGAGTTCGTAAATGAGTGTTAGGAATGTGCCCGAACATGATAATCTCTTGTCCACCTGGTCACAGCCCCTGGCTGAAGCACCCCCCTATCGTTTGGTAAACGGAACTCACAGCAGGAGGGGAGCGAGCTGATGCCAGGACTCGGTGCACGCATGACCTCGGGGCATTAGCGGAGAAAGGATTAACGGTCAGCGAAAAGGGGATTAAGTCCAGTTTGTCCATATAAACGAGAGCAAACGTGGAGTCGAGAGGACTTGCTACCAGGAGCTCTGACCAACGGGAGTGGCGGAGGAACATCAGCCAAACGAGAAGGACCATGCGAAAAGAATTAACCTGGTCCATTGAATTATGCGGTATTATTTGGTAAATGGAATGAAGTGAATAACCAGTTAATAAACCAGACCTTTTGTAAACCTGTGTCCGGTCATTGGAGTCTTGAGTCTCTCAGCGACAAATTCTCCAACAATCTGGAGGCACCGCTGGGATTTCGAGTGGACGTCGTCAAGGTGAGCATGACCTCTTGGGGATCTGTCCATTATGAAATATGAATTCTGAAGATGGAGGATTTGGTGTGTGGGACTTGCGATTGTCCATAGGTAATACAAGGATGAAACGTGTTAAATGATTCTATTTATTCGTGTTTTCCTAAATGATTTCTGTAAATACGTATTTTTGCGCTGTCTAAATAAAATGCACAAGGTCGGCGCTGGTCATTAAAGGCCTTACTGTGACCTGGAAGCAAACGGAGCATGCGTGCACCTTGCGACCATCTGCTTCCAGGACGTGTAAGGCCGGTAAAGTAGTTTTTTTTTGCACTTGTTCAAAGCACTCGACTTGCTCGGCGAGCGACAGGGAACCGGGAAAGGGAATTATATTTATATATATATATTTTTACCTCATTCCAATTTATGGTATTGCGACAAAACGGCTTATATCTTTGGAACGACTGGTCGGATTTAGACAAATTAAAACTCGTTCGATCAACAAATAAATTCATGACAGACAATCCCACCTCATGCCGGTCCAGAATTACTGTGAAAGATGGCGATTGGATAAAAATTGCATACCAACACTCCCTCATTGTCCCTCATGTCCATTCCGGCACCCTGCTTCCAGGAAACAAAACCAGTGCTGTTGTTGTTTTTTGACGAAATTTGCCAGATAAATAGCATGGGTGACACGGAACCAGTGCTGTTGTTTTTTTTTTTGACGAAATTTGCCAGATAAATAGCATGGGTGACACAGAACCAGTGCTGTTGTTTTTTTTTGACGAAATTTGCCAGATAAATAGCATGGGTGACACGGACAAAATGATTGGATTTTGGTGAAGACCCAGGTGCGAATCCGGCTACGAGAATTGTTTAAAGTGATTCTTCACCATAAAGAGATCGGGTGAAAAGCGATATACATGATATTTAACATAATATACTTATTAATGTTATTATTTTAATATTATTCATATATTAAAAAAGGTGACAAAAACACGCCGATTCCATTTTGGGTTCAGGTCCGAATCCAGATCCGGCCTATCAGTGGGATACAAAACATAAACTGTTCACCAAGGCGGAGATATGCTCTCTACTGAGCGTCGTTCTAGTTGTGTGTTTGTTCGTCTGGGCGATATCTTAGCCATCCTTTGAGATAGGAAGCTGAAATTTGGGGAAATTGGTGAACAAGTGCTTTTGAAAAATAATAATAATAATAATAATAATTCTGTATTATTTGGTTAACCAGTTTGTGTGAAACCTCAACCTAAATATAAAAATTGATCTGCTTGGTGTTAGTTTAAGGGCTGTTCCAAATTTATCCTGATTATGAGAGATAATTACAGGAAATGTGTACTGTTCTTGTTTGGTGATTATGAGACAAAAACAGCAGAGTGGGAATCGGCAGACAATGGAACAGCTAGCGACGAGTGTTTGTGAGTAACAACCACCCTCTGGTCGAGGCTCATAGAAGGGGTGATGCTTACTGATTCGGCACGCTTACAATAGGTGTTAATGGTGGGATGTCAGAGGTTTTGGTGTGGTTTAATGTTCACACTGTTTTGGAAAATAATGCTCGATGCAACATGATCCTAAAAAAAGAACCCATCCCTACATCGAAAGATCAGGAAGGGAAGGAATGGAAAATTTGAAGTATTAAAGTTACGGAACTCAAAATGTCTGGGTTTGGATGTAGTCATTAAAGGATTGAGTCATTCATTGGTGTGATGATGGTCCTAATATTTTGATAAATGTTTGATAATGGTCCTGGTAATTTTAGTCTGGTAAGGTAAGGTAAGGTTAGTCCTGGTAAGGTATATTGCTGGGGACCCGAGGATGTGCCTTTTCAAGGTTTGAAATTAATCGGACAAGTGGGTCCCAAGGTATGGTCACCGTACTCGCAAGCCGTTCGCTTTGGCTCTGCGAATGGACCAAACCATTTCATGTAAATAGAGGGGGGGGGGGGGGTTCTGTGGTCGTTCGCTTTGGCTCTGCGAATGGACCAAACCATTTCATGTAAATAGAGGGGGGGGGGTTCTGTGGTCGTTCGCTTTGGCTTTGCGAATGGACCAAACCAATTCATGTAAATAGAGGGGGGGGGGGGTTCTGTGGTCGTTACTGCCACGTGGTTTCAAAGTTTTTTGTTGTTGTTGTTTGCACGCATGTTTTTTTTTTTTTGCAAGCACGTACGTGCGGGCACGCCCTAGTATATATAAGTTGAGGTAATATTAAGTTATGGAATTAATTGCTTTCAACAATGCAAAGGGTGACAAGATATGGGATTTTAATGGGATTTTAATGGGATATTGATTTATTGATTAATCACAACGTTTCACTTTCGTTGTTACAACGTTTTGCTCCAACGTTTTGTGAACATTTAAATGTTGGGTTTTGCTGACGTTTCCACAACGTCGCCACAACGTTTCACTTTCGTTGTTGCAACGTTTTGCTCCAACGTTTTGTGAACATTTAAATGTTGGGTTTTGCTGACGTTTCCACAACGTCGCTACAACGTTTCACTTTCGTTGTTGCAACGTTTTGCTCCAACGTTTTGGGAACATTTAAATGTTGAGTTTTGCTAACGTTTCCACAACGTCGCTACAACGTTTCACTTTCGTTGTTGCAACGTTTTGCTCTAACGTTTTGGGAACATTCAAATGTTGAGTTTTGCTAACGTTTCCACAACGTCGCTACAACGTTTCACTTTCGTTGTTGCAACGTTTTGCTCCAACGTTTTGGGAACATTCAAATGTTGAGTTTTGCTAACGTTTTGCTCCAACGTTTTGGGGACACTCAAATGTTAAATAAATCGGATAAGAATTCACGAGTTATTTAATTATGAGCGATTAATGAAGTACTTATTTAATTAATTACATTTCTTATTAAATTACAGTAATTACATTACAGTAATTACCTGAGGTAATTACAGTAATTACAGTTCCGGTAATTACAGTAATTACAGTAATCATTACAGTAATTGCAGTAATCTTATTACAGTAATTACATTACATTAACTCAGGCACCTTTTGAGTAAGGAAGCTGATATTTGGACATGACACTGACCAAGTGATGTGGCTGTCAAGGAAAATATTGATTTATTGATTAATCATTTAATAAATTAACTCGTTGATTTATAAATGACTTATTTAATTAAAAGTCCTCAGAGATACATCTTCGGATGAAATACTTGCAGATTGGTTATGCTATGAGCCAATTGATTAAGGAAAATATTTTGTGATGGCCATATTGGCAATTTCGTGGCCATATTCGTGGCAACTCAGTTAGTGCCACTGCACCTTTAAAATGCATCCCTGCGTTCATTTTTCGATCGATTGAGTTGAAATTTTGAACAATCGGATCTGGACTGTCGTTGTTAACGACTCTAGCACGCACTCGTCCAATCAGGATGGAGCGGTATGTTCCCCGGATCAACACTGCCCGCAGTGTTAATTAGTTTGACTTTTTTCTCTTGGTCATATAATTTTGAAGACATGCATGTCATGATAGAGGAAATGTTTGTTCTGTTGAACGGAATAAATGTTGTTTATTTGTGTGGGTGTGTATTTTTGTGTATTTTGGATATATTTTTCACGACTAATTCCAGTTAACATCCTGCAAAATTTGCTCGTTTGCTGGCCGAGTCGAAATTGCGTTGAGGTCCTATGGCATGCGCCATTAAAAGCGCTGTGTAATGGTTGAGCTCCCTTTATTTCGTTTTGGTCATGCGGATGAGCAAACAAAGTGACAAATGCTGCGGCTGGAGCAGTAGAAGCGATGTTTTTAAAATGGAAACGATGTAATGAGTAATTAAAAGTGGGAGGGGGCAACACCACGCATACCTCTTTTAAGGTGTGTATAAACCCTGGAATAAACGTGGGAGGGGGCAACACCACGCATACCTCTTTTAAGGTGTGTATAAACCCTGGAATATTTCAGCAATCAATACAATGCTGAAACTATGTAAGTTAATTTAATAAGTAATTTAATGAGTAATTTAATAAGTAATTTAATGAGTAATTTAATGAGTAATTTAATAAGTAATTTAATGAGTAATTTAATGAGTAAATTAATGAGTAATTTAATGAGTAATTTAATGAGTAATTTAATAAGTAATTTAATGAGTAATTTAATGAGTAATTTAATGAGTAATTTAATAAGTAATTTAATGAGGAATTTAATGAGGAATTTAATGAGGAATTAAAAGTGGGAGGGGGCAACACCACGCATACCTCTTTTAAGGTGTGTATAAACCCTGGAATAAACGTGGGAGGGGGCAACACCATGCATACCTCTTTTAAGGTGTGTATAAACCCTGGAATATTTCAGCAATCAATACGATGCTGAAATGATGTAATTTACTGTGTAAGAGGGTCGACCTTGGGTTTGTTTGGGTTTGTTGTTTATTTTTGTGGGTGTCTATTTTTTGAGTATTTTGGATATATTTTCACGACTAATTCCAGTTAACATCCTGCAAAATTTGCTCGTTTTCTGGCCGAGTCGAAATTGCGTTGAGTTTCTATGGCATGCGCCATTAAAAGCGCTGTGTAATGGTTGAGCTCCCTTTATTTCGTTTTGGTCATGCGGACGAGCAGACAAAATGACGAATGCTGCGGCTGGAGCAGTGGAAGCGATTTTTGAATTGTTCAATGATTATTCGATATTGTTATGACTTATTGTCAATAGGTATACTAAGTGGCCATGAGGTAGCCTGTTGCTATGTACAGTTTTATTCTATTGTTGATTATACCACATAGCTGTGGTGATAAAGGAAATGTTCGTTTTAAATAGATGATTATGATAGGACCATGACGATAAAATCATGATGATTATTATGAATGATATCATAGGGTTCAAATGCAGAATGATTGCATGAACTTGGGAAAGAACTTTCAAGCCCTATGGGATAAATTGGGTGTTACAAGCGATGGAGTTTCCAAATTTAGCATGATTGAAGGAATTTTACAGTCTTATTTCAGGAGTTTTACGAAATTTATATTGCCAAGAGATTTGGGTACTATTAAAGGAAAAAATGATGAGATATTTTTCCCAAAGAACTTTAATATCTGCCATCCATTTTGGCTGTCTCACGAATGAAGGATGAGTTGCCTTTAGTGGTTGCAAAGAAAATTTGTGGAGACTAGGCAAAATGAGGAAATATGTCAGATATGACCCTAGGACAGGACGGTGATTCATCAATTAACATGAGGTACGAACCAGAGGTGACGACCGATGAGATTCGATCTCAGTCAATGGATGGACCTGTCCTGACATCATTGGGGAAAGGGCTTATGCAAGGAGTCATCCAAAATGATTAATTTGATTTATTGATGAATATTGATGAATTAATTGAAATTGAATAATTGATTGAATTGTTAATTGATTGAATCTAATTGACTGAATTTAATTGAATAAATTTAACTGAATAAATTGAACTGAATAAATTGAATTGAATATATTGATTGTTTGATTGATGAAAATGCGGTCTCAAGAAAGAAGCTTTGATATCTTTGCGAGATATTAACAATGTGGAGACAACCTGGGAAAATTGAGCAAGGTGGTGAGTTTATATACAGATATATATGTGCGGTTACCATTGTGTGATTTCCCCGTCAACAGAGCGGACACCTGAGGATTCACCCATTTCATACTGACCCTCCGGCTCATCTGCAAATACTGATCTGTGAGATTGGATTGTGCAAAAGCCACAGCTGAGGGAGATTCTCTGGAAATCACCGTGTGAACAGGTGGAGAGATCCTTCCTGGAGGTACGAGTGAAGCTTTAGAGGAACCTGGAACAAGCTACAACACATCCAACGCTACTTTGATAAAAGGCAGAATGGGAAATGGAGCCTGCAAGAATACACAAGGACAACCAGAGATTCCACAAAAAGGTACTTGTACACATCATATGTACGACCGTTATGGTGCCGAAGCTATAAGGCAGGTCGAGAATTGGTATTTGTGGACAAAGGGACATGATGAGGAGTTTCCAAGAGATGGTACATTTGAGCGAAGTCGATTGGAAAGATTGGAACAAAGATTGAAAGCCAGGAAGAGACAGAATCTAACGGTAGACTGGCTTGCATTCCATCTTTGGGATGGTGAATCCAGACAACGGGAACAGCAAGAACGGATAACGGATCTAGAACTTAAAATAAAAAGGATACAGGATACAGTGGAGGAGACAAATGCACAACTGCCCTCGAAATTAGGAATGAAAGTGACGGTTGTCCCATCTGATTTCCAGTTGTCTCCCCAAAAAGGACGGTACAGAGAATTTTTTCGTGTTTCAGGAGACAACGAGAGATTGCAGTGGCAACTCAGGGATGTAGAGATGCAGCCCAGCAATACAAATGCACAGGTGCACAGATCAGACAACGACAGAAACCGGTGTTTCAAGTGTGGACGGATGGGACATTGGAAAAGAGGATGTCCGTATACCAAAAGGAAGACAAGTTAATAGGGTAAACCAAGATCAAGGGTACCAGTGCTGACCGATACCTCAGACAATGATTAGGCCTTCATTGCTGCAAATCCCAAATGATGATTGGCCTCAACAGATTCGATTACTGGACAAACATGAATAACTGTCGATGATTCTTGGGTCTGAAAAGTTTTCGGAGCAAGAATTATTCATTTTTTCTTTTGCTTGTAAGCAAATTAGTAATTAATTGATCACATGCCGAAATTGGATCTTTTATGTTGGGCACACAATTTTAAATTTACAAAGTTGGAACAATTGCTTTGCAAATTTTTGAAACCAAGTGACAAGGGTCACATGATGATCAGGTGGGAATTTCGGACTATTGTTCCACACGATTGATAAGTCAGTGGTCGACTGACATGTAAATGGGTGTGTAGTCAAATTTGGATAAATTATTGTGGGAACTGAAAGGGTAATTTCAATGTGACATCATAGGGGTTTTCTAAGAATAAACTTTTTGGTCCATTTGTGTATTAGCATTTCTAAAATTGAAGGACAAATTTTATGAAATTGAAATAAAATTGACACCCATCTTGATCTGTAAATAATAGTTCCAACGCAAACAAATATGCATAATGCATGTGTGTGTGTATTTTTTGTGTGTCAATGTTAGTGTTTTTTATTGTTTTGTGTATCAATCTTACAAGATTGTTGACACCGACAGTGTGCCTGTCTGGAAATGGATAGTTTTATGTGGATGGGATTGAATATGCAGAGAATCCGTAAAATAAAATAGAAATAAAATTTGATTATGAACATTATCTCTTTTGTCAAGGGAGATGGAATATAAAGATTTGATGTGCTGGGTTATGAGCAGCCATTAATTAATAGTAAAATTGTGAGTAATTTGGGGATTCCATTTTTGATAGAATTTATATGAGAATAACAGCTATTTATGGATATGAGCTTCATAAAAAGAAATGAGGGAGTACAAAATTATCCAAATTTGGGAGAGGTCTTACACTGACTTCCCAGAATACTCTGCTCATGGATTTATATATACTAGGGCATTGCCCGTACGTGGGTGCCCGTTCCTTGGCAAAAAAAAAAAAAAACGCTACCCGTACGCTCTACCCCGCCCGTACGCCCGTAAACAAAAAAAACAACGCTCTTCGCTTCCGCCCTTCGCTCTGACTGAATTGGGAGAAATAATGCGCATAAGAAATCGAATTACGTACCGTAATGGCGGTCAGCTCGTAACGCGCTCAGCTCCGCTCGTCTCACATCGGCCACGCCTACGCAACAAAGCGTTCTGTGATTGGCTGCCGGAAAGCGTGCTGCCGGACAGTCTTCACTGTCCGGAAGTTCGCAAATCGCAGTTAGGATGAATCGTTTTAATTTAATCGCAGTTTGAATTCGTTTTAAAACATAGTTTAACGGCAACATAGTTTTCCAACGTGAAATAAATGAATACGCTGTCAAATGTGCCGTCCGAGGCAGAGTCTGATCGCCACGTTCGGCACACGTGATAGCTCGCTGCTCTCTGATTGGTTGAATCGTTTTTTGGACATAGCTCGGTAAGTAATTGTCCGATTAATATGAAACCTTGAAAAGGCACATCCTCGGGTCCCCAGCAATATACCTGGCAAGTTTCAAGTATATCGGACCCGTGGTTGTCGAGAAACAGCGGTCACAGACACACAGACACAAAGACACACAGACACACAGACACACAGACACACAGACACACAGACACACAGACACACAGAGATTACTGGAATTATAGATAGATATATATATAAACTTGAATTTTATCAGCATATAAATTGTGCTGCATGTATGGATGTGTATTAGGCATAGATGATATGGGAAAATAGTAAAGAAAATTTTGCTGGTTTGAACTATTGTGGGTTTTCAGTTCTGGAGTTTAAACAAAGTCACTGGTTAACAGATGAGAAAGGATAGTAAATAAATTATTCGCTGCTGGGCAAATTAAGTACGATATTACTAAGACTTATGAGAGCTATTGTTCCGCCTTACAGCAGTGGAAAATTATTGGGAAAAAAATTAGATCCAACATAATGAATCTATAAAAGAATGTGATAGGGATAATATCCTCAATTTGTACTAATTATTTGATTGTGGGTAAAGGAATTAAGTCATCGTAGTGGATTGTTAACAGCAGCCTGAAAATGTCCTGAGAGTGTGCATCCATGTAATCAGAAATCCCAGATTTGTTTTTTACAAACAACATTTTGGTAGAGGTCTTGTGTGGAACACTTCCTTGGTAGATAAAAAATGGTACTGCATGCTGGCAGCCACTTTTGCGGCCAGTTAGGCCAAACAAATTGAGAGGAAATTGTAGTTAAATACGTAAGTTACACATGGCTATTTGAAAAAAAAAAAAAAAGGAAATTTGTTGAGATGGGAAACATTTTTCGAAGGTTTATTAAGGTGTTATAATATGACATGTGGCAAGGCAAACTATTGGATGGGAAAATTAGATCTGGCTATAGAATAAATTTATTGACCCCTTGAAGTTAATTCTTCGAATCATTGTTTCACTGGCATTTTTTGTTCAAATTGGAAATAGTTTGGTAGAGCTTTGGTTAAAACCTTTGGTTGCGGTATCTTGGAACGAAATAATAAACCATAGGAGATTGATAAGAATAGAAAAAATATGGACCCAAAATAGAAAGTTGGATTCATGCCCCTCATTGCAAACAAGCACATGGGGCTAAGGTGGACGATCCCACAGAAAATGAGGCTGCACCTAGCAGCCCAGCAGAACATTCAGTGGTAGATAAATGATAGTCGTGATTTACAGTCATTTGAAATACATTTTAACACCCCTTGCATTGATAAACATTACATTTTCAACATGTGATATTCCTACTTGGAATAGTGACATTTATTTGCCTACATGACATACAATTACCTGCTGATATTAATACAACATGAGTGAAAAATGTATCACAACTACACTCATGATCAGGGGATTGAGTTCAACCCCGGGAGATAGGGGGATCAGGGTAAGACAAATAATCTGATTATGTTACATATTAAGGGATTTTCTTTATTTACCTTTTAGGAAGCTTGTTAGTTTGGTATATAATGTTGAATGTCATCGACATATAACTATGTCATAGGTATGAATATATACAAGGAGTAGCAGACTTGTTTGTTGGTTTAGTAGTTATATTGGCAATTGTTTTAGTGGTGGCTTGCTTGAAAGCCTTAGTGACGGTGTGTTTGAATAAGGTAACCAACAACACGATGATAACGCATGAAGTGACAAATGAGGAAAGAAATGTGGAACCAGAAAAGGAAGACTTTTATGGCGACATAAACAGTAGAATTAAGATAATGGCATAACGACAATGTTATGAGTTGTGTCAATTACAATATCAGTGAACTCATATCACCACGAGTGACACACTGTTAGAAAAACAGAGGGAAAAGAAAAAGTGGAGAGGAATTATGGTAATAATACATTATGCTTAATTTGTTGGTTTGGGAAAATTGTTGTTGGGAATTAGATATTCCCGTTTGTGATTGTAATCATATACAATTTATTTTCTTAGAGTAGTGCTAAAATACCTGCATGAGTTAATTTTTGAACTATATTAACCTGAAAGCAATGGTGAATGCTATTCTTAGTTTAGTAGTGAAATACATACCAGATTGAATATTATTTGTGTGACGCATATAAATGAATATAACTTTTTGAATGTGTTAAGGAAAAACAACAAATTGTTGAATGTGAAACTGTCAGAAGATATACATGATTATGCTGATTTCATGGTAAGATGTACCCTATCTGATTCAGTGTGTGCGGAAAGCAGATTCAGATGTGACTGAGCATAAGGATAAGACGAGATCACATTTTGGAGGGATTGCTAACGGAATTGGGAAGAAGTTCGAGAAAGAAAATTTGTGGCTAAAAAATGAAGTTAATCATGGCATACACCCTCTTTCTCAAAGAATGATGAAGACATTCTCCCGTGTAACTTGGAGATGAATGCTTACCTTCACCAAGGAAATTTATGTGACCATTTGCCTGGATCACACTGCAACATATGAAAGAAAGGCGATCACTTACTCTTGTTCGAAGGCTTCGAACATTCACCACATCAGAAGTTGCAGGACAACGACATTTTACTTGCAACCTCTGTGAAATGCGGGGACATATGTTATTACTTCACCAACGTCCGGGGAACCAGCATGGAGCTGCAAAAAACGGCTGTGCCCTTGTCACAACAGCTGTGCACGATTCTGCTGGTTGCTCCTGGTAAGGACCATGAATGACCTGAACACCATGGTCCCAACATCATTGTGGATGCATCCGGCATCCCTGTTCCACATCTTGCTGGCCAATCAACGTCACACCAATACTTGCTGCCCACTCACAATGAGGGAGGAGGCAAGTCGACTACAACTGGGTGAAGGCCTTGTTCAGGAACTACTATACTATGGTTTACAGCAAAAAAAGTGGCAAGAATGCTACAAGGAGAGCAGGGTCAGTCTATGACTCCGCAATGTTACCACAACAGCGAAATCCTACACGAAGTAGTGCAGGAGCTATGAAGACATTAGGAGAAAATGTTTCATACCAGGATTCAAACACAAGTGATCAGCCCTTCCTTTCAAACAAAGTCAACATTTGTGTGGAGGCAAACGTTTTTTGCCAGATGGTGCAGATGCTTTACAAAACTTGAAAATGAAGTGAAATTGTTGTATCTTGGTGATGGTGAAGTGTTGTTTTGAAAATATATTTGTGATGCAAATGCAATAGATTGAACGATATGGAAGGAGTCAATGACCAACGAAATGTTTTGTGATTCTTGCAGGATGACGGTGTATGCCCAAAGGAATTTGATTACCAAAGTGATTGATTATTTACTTATACTTGTAATGATGTTTACTTGTAGTGATTGATTGTTTACTTATATTGATGTTTAGATTAATGGTTAATATAAACAAAAACAAAAAGATGAGGGAATTGTGGAAGTGTAACTCAGTGTAACTTATTAATTGGCACTGGTAACTTATTAATTAACCTGGTAACAAAGCAGATACATTTTACCTGCAAACTATGTGAAAGACGAGTTCGTAACTGAGTGTTAGGAATGTGCCCGAACATGATAATCTCTTGTCCACCTGGTCACAGCCCCTGGCTGAAGCACCCCCCTATCGTTTGGTAAACGGAACTCACAGCAGGAGGGGAGCGAGCTGATGCCAGGACTCGGTGCACGCATGACCTCGGGGCATTAGCGGAGAAAGGATTAACGGTCAGCGAAAAGGGGATTAAGTCCAGTTTGTCCATATAAACGAGAGCAAACGTGGAGTCGAGAGGACTTGCTACCAGGAGCTCTGACCAACGGGAGTGGCGGAGGAACATCAGCCAAACGAGAAGGACCATGCGAAAAGAATTAACCTGGTCCATTGAATTATGCGGTATTATTTGGTAAATGGAATGAAGTGAATAACCAGTTAATAAACCAGACCTTTTGTAAACCTGTGTCCGGTCATTGGAGTCTTGAGTCTCTCAGCTACAAATTCTCCAACACCGTGAACACTCCGGTAAATTCATTAGGACGAGATTTGCTGTGTAAATCGGGCTGTGTAGTGCGTTCTTCCCCAGATGGGGTGTATTTGGAAATGCCCTATGAGAATAGATCAGAAGTTCTATGCATGTAGATGCGGCCCACCCCAGAGGTTTGGTGGTGGAGAGTAATTACCCCTGGCATGAGGGATGTAATCGGACACGCGATACTGCAGGTAACAGGGATCAACAAAATTTGGGAATGGATGGAAGAATGACAAATTAACCCCGTGGAAATCTTTGATCCCTTGCATTGTACAGCATACTATGACTCGGAAGGAACGGACGAGGATTATGCAGACAAGGTAGAGGGGGGAGTTGGGATGTCAGTTCAATTTGAAGCTGGGGAATGTATGGATTGGACCGGAAGGCATTGGGATCGAGGTAGAGTTGACGCCATCAAAGGGGGGGGGGGGGGAGGAGGGGCCGCATTGGCAAATGAGGGGAACATCACTAGATTGGCCAATCAGCAAGGGTATTGTTGGACGGTGGTATGGCCGATAATAACGGGAGTTTTTCAGCAGGTTACCCAACAGTCCACTGAGACAAAGGTACTGCAAGACTCCACAGACGAGAAATGGGAACGTTTGAACCAGGTGCCCTCACAGCTGTGGACGAGACATGCCAACAACGTCGAGAGAATCCAACACGCCACACCCGTTCAAGTCGCCATTGGTAGGACGGGACCCTACCCAAAGGTACGGCAATACCCCATTAGACCGGAGGCTGCAAAGGGAATTGCCCCGGTGGTCTCCGCCTTGTTAGAACAAGGTATCCTGGTTGTAACCCAGAGCCCTTGTAACACGCCGATTCTTCCAGTGAAGAAACCCGGGTTCTTACTACGGTGCCTCCGGACGCGGAATGGTTCTCGGTGATAGATTTGTGTTCCGCCTTCTTTAGCGTTCCCATGCATCTGCACTCTCAGTTTTTGTTTGCATTTACGTATGAGGGTCAACAGTATATGTGGACAGCGTTACCTCAGGGTTTTTAGGATAGTCCGACATTGTTTTCTAGGGCATTGCAGCAAGACTTGGTGGACGTGGTGCTGCCGACGGACTCGACATTAATTCAGTACGTTGACCACTTGCTAATCTGCTCTACCACCAAGGAGGGCTGCCTGACAGACACAGTCGCCTTCTTGACGGCGCTTGGGGAAAAAGGCCACAAGGTCATTAAGGTAAGCTGCAGTTCTGTGAGCCCAGTGTGGTTTGTCTGGGCCACACATTGTGGAAGGGAGAGAGAGAACTCACCAGGGAACGTACCAAGGGGGTTCGAGACATCCCTAGGCCACGAACGAAACGACAGATGCACCAGTTCCTGGGTACAGTGGGATACTGCCGGGAATAGATAGTAGATTTCACATCTATCTTGTGACCTTTACAGGATGCGGTGCTTAAAGATGCACCACCACATGTAGAGTGGTACAGGTAGATTTAAGAACACTTAAATAGCTTTGAGTACCTGAAAAAGGCTTTATCTGACGATCCAGCCTTAGGGCTTCCCTACTATGATAAGACATTTGTACTTTATGTTCACGAACGAGGGGGGTTTGCCCAAGCAGTACTGACTCAACGACATTGCTCAAAGATGCGCCCAGTGACATACTACAGTTCCCGGTTAGACGCGGTAGCCCGGGGATTGCCGACGTGTCTCAAATCCGTGGCGGCGGCAGCATTGGCAGTCGAGCGCATAGAAGCAGTCGTGCTGGGACACCCACTTATCCTTCGGGCGCCCCACAGTGCACAGGCAATCCTATTGCAGGCAAGGACACAACATTTATCAACAAATCGGACTTTGAAGCGTGAGATTAAACTGCTAAATGCTAACAACATTATTGTCATGTGGCTGGCTCAATTAAGACTGAGCGTCCACCACGGATGGAATCGAGCTTAACGAGGCGTTTCCCAATTGATGGCGGATCATACGCGAGACGGAATGAACTATGCCGCTTACCTTCACGGTCCGATGTATTCGACCTGCAAGATGATTAAACTCACGCGAACACGGGATTTTGAATAGAAAAGAAAATAATAAAAGGGTTTATTTAAAACAACTATCGGGACAGGGAAACACTATGATCAAAACTAAATAATATTGTTATGAATTTGGGTAGTGATATGTAGAGCTGAATAGGTAACATGCTTCGTGTGTCGCGGTAAGGAAAACTACCTTGTAATAAGTTCATGTGTAGGCGTTTGTCGGGTTAAGATGTATACTTGTGAATCTACCAGGAGATTCGTGTGTTAGGTAGTGTAGGGATTAATGAGTAGAGCCCTTGTACGTCTCACCTGGCTAGCCAAACCTCTGTCCATTTTGGCACTGCACACTACATAGACACTTAGTTAGGATCCTTTAGTACAACACTAAATGACGCCCTACCCCGCTGACATGACCCAGGAAGAAATCAGGCCAGGACACCGCCGATAATGGCCGCCCCCATTTACACCTCCGAGAGGCCTATCCACCTCGCATAGCACGTGCTATGACCACGGAGTAGGGGACGGGAGTGAGAGTGGCGCAGTGGGCGTGACCTGAGCGAGCCGGCGAGTCGGTGGAGGAGACCAATTGGTTGGGAGTGCGCCAATGCTGATGTCATCGGCCGGGGATATTAACGGGGGGCGAACGCCATTTTGAGGCAGTCGAGTTGAGAGAGATTTGCGCCGAGTTCAGTTGAGCGCAGAGAGCCCAAGCGGAGTTGGCAGTTTGCAGTGCGCAGTTCACAGTTCAGTTGAGCGCAGAGATCCCAAGCAGAGATCGCAGATCCTGACCAAGTTGAGAGGCAGTTCGTGGATCCTGAGATCGGAGATCCTGAGCGAGGACGAGGACTGTGCTTCGAGTCGACCTCGTGTGGAGCCGCTGGCTTGCGTGGGACGCATGGCGCTTGGAGCGAGGCCTTGTGGGACTTGGAGCGAGGGACCTCGTCGTGTGTGGGCGGAGTGGGCATTGGCTCGGGCCTTCGCGTTGCTGAGAGGCTTGGAGCGAGCCCTGGTGGCGGCCGAGTGGGGCCGTGTTACAAGAAGAAGACGACAAAGACAGATAAGCCGAGCTCCGCGTATACATTTTACATGACGTGTTCTTTTTATTAATTCAGATCCCCTCATCTTGTATTCGATATATGTGTGTGTGGGATCCCAAATTAGGCATTAGATTACTGGCGCGTGCTTTTCCCAATAAACCCTTATATTATTTTCTGTGCATATTCCTGAACGCAGTTTTCCGGGTGGTTGATTTTCACAGTTAAGGCTGCAGGGCTCTCGTCGTTCCCCTCCATCCTGCACGCTTGGGGCTTTTGGTTTTGGAATCCGCCATTGAGCTTTCGCCTCGGGAGTTAAAGCCTTCGCGATCGGCATCCGCGACCGCCAAATATTAATTTCGGCGGTTGCACGACATTTGGTGTCAGGAGTTAGGGATTCGAACCCGCCGGACAAATTTTTTTTTTGTCCGCGGCGAGACATCGACACGGTCGGGCGTACATCGCGCCCGACGGTCGAACGCAAAAATTTTTATAGTCGAGGCGGAGAAATTTGAATAGCCAATTGGGCGTACGGAGCATGATATCGCGTCTTCGACAAATTTAAATTTGTTTTTTTTGAAGTAAAATAATACGCGCGCGGGAAACGACCTTCCGGGAAGCGGATGTTGGAGGTCGACGGAATGGAGGTACGCAGCGAGGCCTCCGTCAGTGTAGGGAGTGAGCCGGAAATAGGGGGATTTGAATTAGAGGTGAGCCTTGGAACCTCCCCCGTCCCGAGTACCAACTTACCCCCCCCCCCCTCCCCTACCGGGGAGTCGGGAGCAGTAGGAGCGGCCCCGATAACCGACCAGATGATGGATCGATTGCTTAGGGCGATAAGTGAGAGCAGTGAGCGAGCCAGTCGGGAATTGAATGATAAAATGGAAGGAATGAGTTATGAAATGGTAGAAATGAAAAACAAAATGGAGTCCCAGGGGAAATAATGTAGGGAAGGAATGAAGGGAATGAGTGATCGATTGGAGGGACAAATTGAAGGAATGAGAAGTATAATTGATGAATGTACGACTAAATTGAAGGAAGGACGAACGAATGGTGCCAGTGGGGCACAGGAGAAGCCAAAGGTGGCAAGGTTAGAAAATGAATCTGAACGGGGGGAAGGCAAATTGGGAATTGCAGCGGGAACGGCATGTGTACAGGTGAGCGTGGAGTGCCCACAGGTATATGGGGAGACTGCAGGTGCAGAGGTGGATGGGGAAGGTCCACAGGTGGATGGGGAATGTGTACAGGTGGATGGGGAATGTGTACAGGTAGATGGGGAATGCCTGCAGGGAAACGTGGAGTGTCCACAGGTGAATGGGGAATGTGCACAGGTGAGTGTAGAGTGCGCACAGGTCGATGGGGAGACTGCATGTGTAAAGGTAAATGGACAATGATGCAGCCTACACATGGGCTGCATCAATGGCTACGAGCCGTGCCAGAAGCATTACATGCGATTCGGACTTTATTATGCACGGCCACAAATCAAACTCCCCACGAAAGAATGTTTCGTTTTGAACGTCGTGGCGCTACCGGCCAAGCGATGCCCGGTTGGCTTGTCGAACTCGGGCCTGCGTATCTGAAGCGAACGGTGCGACAAAGCAAGTACGAACCGGCGGTGGATTTGGTTCAGATCGTGCAGGTTAATCCGCAGTATGCGACCGTCCGGCTGCGGGATGGACGTCTTTTGACCGTGTCGGTCCAGCATTTAGCCCCGTGCGGAGACGAGGACACCCGGCGTAACTTATCCTCAGAGGCTTCGCCGGTCGAACTAGGGGATTCCGTTCTGGGCACCCCTCGTCCGTGTGACGTAACACCGCAGGGAACGGCTGCAGGAGATTACCCGTGCTCGCCGTGTCCGTCACCATCACCGCCGGGTCCTCCGGCCCCGTGTAGTGCACCTGGATCGCCCACAGATCAGACTCGTGCTGGCCGGGACAGGGATGCGAACGGATCGCCTACCTACCGGACGCGTGCGGGCCGAGCGTGCCGTCGACCCCAACGCTTGGATTTGTGACGGGGTGCTGGTTTGCTAATTAATCTACAATCTTCAACTTGTACTTTATATCGATAGTCCGCGTGCTAGCTGAACCTTTAACGGGGGAGAATGTCGTGAAGTAAGATGGTTCGATCCGAGGGATGCCCTCCGTTTACTCATGATGGTATTCCTACGCCGACCGCGTGGGGAGGATTTTTATACCAGCGATGAGTAAAGATGGGTCATTCCACTCACTTGTGTCTTCGAGTTGGTAAGATTGTTTGCAAGATCTGTGCTATATCTGCTAATATCTCTGCAATGGCGTAATGGTAATGAAAGTGGCCAGAGATGCTTGCTTAATAGCTTTTGTGTTTCCTTTGTAGATCAGTCGCATTCAAGTGAATAAAAGCTCACAGCTTGGAGTTTTGGTGAACCGCCTCGTTTCGTTTCACCACATTGTGGTCCCGCCTTTTTGGGTTGTTTTTTTGAGTTCGAGCTCAGGGGGTGCGATTTCAGTAATTTTAAAGACTGCCATTGGATTCCCCATATAAAACTACCCCTGGTGCACCATTAAGACCTCGAAGTAGGCGCATACGGATTTGTATACCTAATGACACCACAATCAGACATTGCCTTTTATTATATAGAATATATATATATATATATATATATATATATATATATATATATATATATATATATATATATATATATATATATATATATACACTCACGAGGTGTGTTCAAAAAGTATCCGACCTTTGTTCATAAAAAATACTCGTATCCCGATACAACAAACTTACACTAATCTCCTTCAAAGTAGTCCCCTTGGGCTGCCACACACTTCTCCCAACGGTTCTGCCACTGTCGGAAGCAGCGCTGGAACGCCTCTTTTGGGATGGCGCGCAGCTGGTCCGTCGCATTCCGCATGATGTCTTCTCTGGACTGAAATCTGGTCCCTTTCAGGGGCATTTTCAGCTTGGAGAAAAGCCAGAAGTCACACGGAGCCATGTCGGGAGAGTAGGGAGCCTGACGAAGCACAGGTGTGTTGTGTTTGGCCAAGAAACTCTGTATCAAATGTGAAGAATGGGCGGGTGCGTTATCGTGATGGAGCTGCCAATTGCCCGCTGCCCACAGGTCCGGCCGTTTGCGTCGCACAGCGTCACGAAGGCGACGCAGAACCTCTTGGTAATACTCCTTGGTGATGGTTGTGCCGTGTGGTGCGTACTCGTGATGAACCACACCACTGGAGTCGAAGAAGACGGTCAGCATGACTTTGACATTGCTGCGGACCTGCCTTGCTTTTTTTGGCCTCGGGGATGTTGGATGTTTCCATTGTGATGACTGCAACTTGGTTTCTGGGTCGTACCCATAAACCCAGGACTCATCGCCAGTGATCACTGTGTTGAGGAAGCTGGGATCGCTGTTCACAGTCTCCAGCATGTCCTGTGCGATCTCCAAACAGAGTTGCTTCTGCTCAATCGTTAGCAGCTTTGGTAGGAACTTCGCTGAGATTCTCCTGAAGCCCAAATCCTCCTTCATAATGGAATGAACGGATCCAATGCTGATGCCCACCTCGTCTGCAAGTTCTCTGATCGTGATTCGACGATCCTGCATCACCAGGGTCCTCAATTGGTCAATGACGATCTCATTTCGGGATGTTGAGGGCCTACCCGAACGTGCTTCACTCTCCACTGATGTGTGGCCATCTTTGACGCAGTTGTACCACTCCTTTATCTGTGTGGTGCTCATTGCTTCGTCCCCGAAGGCCTGTTGAATCTTGCGGATCGTTTCCACTTGGGAATCGCCAAGCTTTACACAAAATTTGATGCAGTAGCGTTGTTCAAGTTTTTCCGTCATTTTGTCAAAAACGAAAATCCGACGGCGCTCACTTACACTTCCTCACTCATCGGCGGTCTGCCGTCGAATGACAGCTTCTGCAGGTGGGAAAAAATTCACGCGTGCGCATTAGGATCGCCTACATACGTGCACCAATCAACGCCTCCCTAGCTTCATTTGTTTACGCACGACAAATTAAGGTCGCATACTTTTTGAACACACCTCGTATATATATATATATGTATATATATATATATAACACTTCCAACCACTTCTCAAACCACTTCTGACCAACTTAAGCATAAACACAAAAATCGACATTATCGTAAAAAACAATACACAAACCGCAGACATCATTACATGCAGAACCGTTCCTCCATGGAAATGAACACAGCTGAGGTTGAAAATAGTCAAACCAACAACAATAGAACTTCTACTGCAACCAAACTTGTAGATCTACCTAAACTCGGGATCATCAATCTTTCCAATCATTCCCTCAGTGAGGCGGAAATAAACCTGCTCTCTAAGGGTTTAAAATTTTGCCCAATCGCTCCACAAATAGACCAATTACAATTGAAAGAAGATTTAAAAGATTTCTGTAGGTGAATGACATTAAAGGCACACTTTGCTAAAGTACACCCAGCACCATCAACGCCACAACAAACAACACCAACAACCACGCATACAATCACATACACCGATACTAATACACCACAACTCACTTTACCTAAACCAAAAAGCACCTGGACACCACGTGTTGACAATCCATATCTACATGTCTATATGGAACAAGTGAGCAATGAAATTGAAAAGGTGGCACAAAAATATAATTGTTCCAGACATAAGGACAATCTTACAAAGGCAGAGCGACGAGCACTTCACAATCTCCAAAACAATGAAAAGATAGTCATAAAGCCAGCAGATAAAGGTACTGGCATTGTCATTATGTCGACTACCGATTACGTTGCAGAAGGTAATCGTCAACTACATAGTGATACTTACAAAGAGCTCCCATCCGACCCTACCCTTTTACATCTTGAAGAGGTTAAAAAGGTAGTAGATTCTATTCGGGTGGATAAAACCATCAAATCTCGCTTGGTTCCGAAAGATCCTCATTGCCCTAACCTTTATTTTCTTCCTAAAATACACAAGGTAAACAATCCAGGTAGACCAATCGTATCTGGCTGCACATGTCCAACTGTTCTCATATCAAAATTTGTTGACTGTCATTTACGTCCTCTCGTGTTGAAGCTCTCCTCATACCTCAAGGACACAACCAGTTTTCTGACCCACATCCAAGGATTGAACAGAATATACTCACCTTTCAACTCCCAAACCATTTTAGTCACAGCAGATGTTACATCCCTCTACACTAATATTCCACATTCAGAAGGCCTGTCTGCATGCCGCAAAGCCCTCGATACCACGACAAGTCCCAATGCCACCTACTCAAGACCTTATGCGCCTATTAGAACTGACACTCAAACTGAATAATTTCCAATTCAACGGACGACATTACATTCAAACTCAAGGTACCGCTATGGGTACCCCTGTTGCACCATCGTACGCTAACATCTTCATGGGAATGATAGAGGCCAAGATCAATGCACAACCTCATCACGGAATCTTGGAAAAATCCTGGGTACGTTATATTGATGACATCCAGTTCATCTGGTCAAAATCCCCCCGTAGTCTCACCCAATTCCGAAATGAATTAAATTTGATTCATCCGACCATCAAGTTTACATTCGACAGCTCACAGTCCGAAGTTCACTTTCTAGACACATCACTCACGCTTCAAAATAACAGACTCGAAACAGAACTATACACCAAACCAACAGACACTCAGTCTTACCTTCTCCCTTCTTCATCTCATCCTAAACATACAATTGCAAGCATACCATACAGTCAAGCACTCAGAGTAAAACGTATTTGCTCAACAAAAATGGCAGAAGAAACTTCTCTCTGCCAATTAGAAACACACTTCATTGCAAGAAACTATGACCCTCACTCTGTGCAAGAAGCAATAACCCGAGCAAAACGCATACCGAGAGCAGACCTTCTGACTTACAAACCCAAACCTGCAACTAACCGTGTCCCACTGGTAACCACCTACTCTGCTACCTCATCCCAATTGCCAAGTATTCTGAATAAGGCCCTTCCTCTCCTCCATCAATCAGAAACACTCGGCACCACATTTCCTCAACCTCCACTAACATCATTTCGACGTGGTCGGACACTCAGGGACCTCTTGGTAAAAGCAAAGCACCCACAGCCCCACAACAAAGAAACTAGGATCCCTGGCTTCTATAAATGCACAGCAAACAAATGCATTATTCACAAGCATTTACTAGAAGGAAACAAATTCTGTAGTTCTAGCACTGGACAAAAATTCCCCATCACCTCCTATATGAACTGCAAATCTACATGGGTCATATACCTAATCACTTGCCAAAAGTGCACCAAACAATATGTTGGAAAAACTGAAAATACACTCTACACACGATTTAATAACACCCGGTCAGAAATCAATAACTTCCACACCAGTCAGGGCAAATCTCTACCTTACACGATACACTTTAATCAACCGGATCACTCTATAAATGACATTCAGATCTCTGCCATTGAATCAATCACAAATCGATCACACACCACGATTCTGAAACGTGAGTCCTTTTGGATACACAAACTTCGGACAAAAGTCCCTCATGGCATAAATTTTGATGACTAAAGCATGTTCCCACATCAACCCAATCAAATTGTTAACCGTAACCCATTCATTCATTCATTCATTCATCATTCATTCATTCTACCTTTATATGTCATTTATATAAATATATAAATATATTATATGAATATAAATGGGATATGAATATATGCTTGTGTGTTTATGTATGTATATCTCTATATTTGTATATGCACGTGCACCCTAACTGTAACGCAAACGGTCACTTCCGTTGAACTTGGGGCTGGTGAGTGAACTTTGGCGTGGCTCTTCCTTCTGTATGCATTTTCTGCACACTTCACACATCTCACACACATATCACCATACATACTTGACTGATATACATGCCTGCTGTTTTTGTAGACTCAGAAGAAGACCTTTGTTGGTCGAAAGCTTGTCGACAATTAAAGATCGACGTCCTGAAGCTACGTATGCGTATTATTTAATCTAACGATTATTTATTCAATACAAATGAGACGCCCTGCTCGTACTTTGGAGTTTCTACTATTTCTTACAGTTATATATATATATATATATATATATATATATATATATATATATATATATATATATATATATATATATATATATATATATATATATATATATATATTGTTGCGGATATGAGGATGGCATTTTTTTTATTGTATTGTATTGGAAATGGTGATGAACATTGTTTGGATATGGCCCCTCCTGCCTCCGGAGTTGTGTAAAGATAAAAAGGGCGTCTCGGTAGTTAATTCCTGAAACACCACATTGCAGGACCCGATAAAACCCTTGTTCAGTAGCTTATATCTTATTATGTGTTTTAGAGTAAGGCCTTGTCTTCCATTAGAATAATACTCCATTGCACCGAGTGAAAAAGAGATAGATTCCCTTCATTCCCATTCCCAAAAACCTCCATTCCCCCTTTTCGTCGATTGGCAATTACATCCCCTCCAATTGCCGCCATTGACCACAAGGCAGGGTCGGAGAAGAAAGGCGTGTCTCCACCTCGTCATGGAGGGGAGGAGTGAGCCAGCCCCACTCGACCAACCATGAACAAGGGGTTTGGCTAGAGCGGGGGGAGGAAGAGCGATCGGGGAGGTTCGCAAAGGTTGAGGGGCGGGGCCTATATAACCCGCCGGCGGGGCGTTCCCCAAGGAGTTGAGTCCAAGGGAGGAGACGAGAGATAAGTCCAGCAGTTGAGACAAGGAGGGAGGAGACAAGAGCTGGGTCAAAGGAGATGAGCTTTTAAACAGACGGAGAGACGAGTACAAAGAAAGAGCTGGGTCGTCAGAGAGTTGCGCTTTACTGAGTCCAAAGAAAGAGCTGGGTCGTCAGAGAGTTGCGCTTTACTGAGTCCAAAGAAAGAGCTGGGTCGTCAGAGAGTTGCGCTTTTACTGAGTACAAAGAAAGAGCTGGGTCGTCAGAGCAGATGCGCTTTTACTGAGACAAGCAGCTCCGACCCATGACTCCGCGCACACGACAGGCTCGGTGGCATCAGCGGCCGTCGAGGTCCAGCCCGACGTCCCGTGCGGGATCAAGCTCCAGCCAGCTCCGTGCCGTCCTCCCCCTCCAGCCACACACCTCCTTCAAGCAATCCACTCTGCAATTCC
Source organism: Myxine glutinosa (assembly GCF_964187855.1). Taxonomy (NCBI): domain Eukaryota; kingdom Metazoa; phylum Chordata; class Myxini; order Myxiniformes; family Myxinidae; genus Myxine; species Myxine glutinosa. The sequence goes on along the minus strand of NC_136265.1, from coordinate 1,714,191 downwards.
CCGCGTGAGTCAGTGTCTTTGTTGTTCTGTCCTGGGTAGTAATTAAGCTTGTATAAGGAATTCACTGTGTCACCTGCATCTCATGTCCCCTGTAAATAATCGTGACTGCTCTTTTTGCCTATGTGTGTAAATAATAATAAACCGCGTTACTCTTCTGTACGTCTTCTTCCTCTTTGCATTCCGTCGCTTTAGAGTTTTCCAGATTGAGTATCTGTGGCGCGATATGGCCAACGTTTGGGTTGAATCGGGTTTTAGTCGGGGAATAACTGTTCGGCCACGGTTACACCACCGCTCGGTCGAAATAACATCTAATCCGCGGTCCGTAACAATATATATATATATATGCATATATATGCGTGGCTGTCCTGGTATCATTTATATCCTCTGGGATTGAAGTATGCGTGTTTCTGGAGTGGTGTGTACGCGATCATACCTTCAGAGTGGAAGTCGGAAGGAAGTTGTAAACTTCCTTCCAATAAGAGTTGAAAAACTCCACAATCTTCTGAGGAACAAGTTCCTGTGTTAGTGTGTTATGGACACAAGAAAACAAGAATGGAGAATTAATCAACGATATTTCACTGAAATTGTGATCAATGTTGAGGGTGAGGAGACACTCAAGTGAGCATTTTGTCGATATTAGTTTGGTTTGAGATTAGTGATGGTCTTGGTACGACTGGACGAGCGGTATTGTATTCTATTGGAATTGGAATCAACCACACATGAGGACTGGCAGGATGTATCAACTACACCAGGAAAGGTAAACTCATAATTCCCTTCGCCGATGATATGGACAGGTTTGTACTGACAGGTGTGGGACAGGAAAGGTTTGGTGACAATCCCACATCAGGGATTTGAACCTGGGATCGCAGCATCCTGACCACAGGTTCCAATGGGAACATCTAACAGCCAAACCTAGAACAGATTTCTCCTCACTCCCAGGTAAATGTGTTTGTAAAGAATGAACGCTGCCATATCAGGTGCAGAAGATTCTCTACCAAACATCCTCTCCCCCCGGGGAACATTGCTTTTTGGTGCCCCATTCCCAGGGAATATGCTTTTCCTAGTTTACATTTTGATGCCCATTAGCAATCTTCACCACATCACCTGTATATTTTCCATTCCCCTCACCACTCCCGACCTACCTCTGCTCCTTTACCATCGTTTGGCTGCAACAGGTTGAGAATGCATGTCTGACCCGAACGAGTAAAGGGTACAAGTGCTGATCAGGAACCAGTTCAGGGCAGTCGGGTCTTGGATCGAAAGATCATCACCAAGATCTCCCTCCATTAATGAACATTCATTTTCTGTCAGATCCGGTCGCCAAATTTAACCTTTAGTTTCGTGGAACATTTTATGATAAATTTACTTCATAAATGAACAACTCATCAAATGAAATAAATAAACCTGTTCTTCACCTCATAACATCCTCACAACAACCAAACGCGAGATGTGAGACCGCACGAAATGAACCGTTCAAACCTCGAGAGAAGGCCGCCAAATTTGATTCCGTTACGGCATGACGCCATGATGTCGACACGTCGCAAATGCGGAGACCGAATACGTCCAGGAAACACGCAACGACCACCGGACAAAGCGGACATTTTTGTGGAGTTTAGTTTTTGAGGAAAAACCTGCTCGGATTTTCGGAACGAGTCGGAAAAACGGAACCTTCTCGGTAATTGAACACCTGAAGGACACGATAGGAACTTTGATGCAGGAGGACGTTATTTGTCCCATGAAGCCTCCGTTACATCAACACCCCATTCATTTAATCTACAACATTGGACGGAGAAGTCGATCGATAAATGTCCGAGGAAATACATGAAGAAACCATCCGTTTAAAACTCACTTGTTTGAAGATGTCACCCCGTGTATGGTGGTAAATGGGGTAAAAGATGGTAAATGTTGATAGTACGAGCAAAAAGAGCACGATGAGACAAGATACTTCCACCCCTTCCACTAAGATACTTCCAAGATACTATACTTCTCCCACCCCCCCAAGTTCCCACGCCTCCTCCCCCCAAGCCCTCTCCCTCCCACACATCTCCCTGCTCTTAAATGTTGTGTGCTCTCAAATGTTTGTGTGCTTCCCCTTCTCTTGTCTTCCGCTCCCTCTTTTTATATATTTTGTTTGTCTGGTTGATTTGTTTGTGAAGTAAATGTCAGCTCCTTCACGAGCCTCGATTCAGCATACAAAAAAAAAAAAAAAAAAATTCCAACCTTCATGTTTCTCTTCTCATGAACAATGAGAGGAACAGCGATTGTGCATTCAAATATGTACCAGCGAGAACAATTGTAACCATGGAGACAGAGCGGACATGGCGAGCAATGGATAACTAGATCGGAACAGTTTCATGATAATGGTAAAAATTATACATTAAAAAAAGATAAATCACAATTAAAATAATTAACATTTACTGGATGAACACTTTTAATAATAAACGGCTGTTTTCATCTATAATTTTCATAATATATCCTTCAATTGAACGAATAAGGCAACATTTTCATTGCCATTAAATAATTCATTCCGTCGTCCATTCATTGCTATGGCAACTGATGTTCATGGATCAGAAATTCATTCCTGATGTTTTTCAACAATTAAATATGTAAATAACCCCAGGACAACAACAAATAAACAGGTGTGTGCTCCGTTACCAAGTGGCTTACTATCGCTTACCAAGTGGCTTACTATCGCTAACCAAGCGGCTTACTATCCCTTACCAAGTGGCTTACTATCCTCCGGAAGTAGGTCTTCATTTTCCTCCGCCTCCTCTTTCCCCTCCAGTTTTCCTCCTTTAAATCATCTTTATCCATGGCTCACATACCATGGTTGCCATTTCGTGCACCATTCAGTCCAATTTGGTTCTCTCTCTTCCTAGATTACCCCTTATCATTCTTCACGTGTACACACTACATGACCAAAAGTATGTGGACACCCGAACATCTCATTCCAAAATCATGGGCATTAATATGGAGGTCATCGTGTCAGGCCGAGTTGGACCGTGACTATTATTAATTATGTATTATTGGACCACGACTGCGTCGATCAATTTCGTCCATTAATTAAGTACTATTGGAAGTCGCAAGTTACCTGTACCTGCATTATATTCTCAATTGGGGTCCAAATCCGTCACAACTTTTTTGAGATATCCTGCTATATATCGGTTTTAGCCCGATCTCCCAATGGTGAAGAATCACTATAAAAATTATACTTGCCGAATACCACTTTCCACGCTCGTGCTGGTATTGAAAACCACTTATCGCGCTTGTGTTAGTGTTGCAAAACCACTTTCGCACTTGTGTTAGTGTTGCAAAACCACTTTCGCACCTGTGTTAGTGTTGCAAAACCACTTTTTACACTTGTGTTAGTGTTGCAAATCAACTTTTCGCACATGCGCGAGTGTTGAAAACCACAATTTGCATTTGTCTTCGTGTTGCAAAACCACTTTCCACACTTGTGTCAATGTTGCAAAACCACTTTTCGCACTATTGTTATTGTTGCAAAAACCACTTTCCGCACTCGTACTGGCGTTGAAAACCACTTATTGCACTTGTGTTAGTGTTGCAAAACCACTTATCGCACTTAGCAGTTGTGCTCGTGTTGAAAACCACTTTCCACACTTGTGTTGGTGTTGCAAACCACTTTCTGCACTCATGCTACTGTTGTAAACCATTATTCGCATTTGTGTTAGTGTTGCAAAAACCAATCTCCACACTTATGCTGGTGTTGAAAACCACTTTCAGCACTCGTGCTTGTGTTGAAAACCACTTTCTGCACTTGAGCTAGTGTTGCAGAACCACTTTGCGCACTTGTGTTGGCGTTGAAAACCACTTTCCGCACTTGAGCTGGTGTTGCAGAACCACTTTTCGCACTTGTGCTGGCATTGAAAACCACTTTTTGCACTTGTGTTAGTGTTGCAAAACCACTTTCCGCACTTGTGTTCTTAAATAAAACAACTTTTCGCACTTTGGTTAGTGTTGAAAACCACTTTTTGCAATTGTGTTAGTGTTGAAAACCACAATTCGCATTTGTCTTAGTGTTGCAAAACCACTTATCGCACTTGTGTTAGTGTTGCAAAACCACTTTAGCACTTGTGTTAGTGTTGCAAAACCACTTTCGCACTTGTGTTGGTGTTGCAGCACCACTTTTCGCACTTGTGTTAGTGTTGCAAATCCACTTTTCGCACTTGAGCTAGTGTTGCAGAACCACTTTGCGCACTTGTGTTGGCGTTGAAAACCACTTTCCGCACTCGAGCTGGTGTTGCAGAACCACTTTTCGCATTTGTGCTGGCATTGAAAACCACTTTTTGCACTTGTGTTAGTGTTGCAAAACCACTTTCCGCACTTGTGCTCGTAAAGAAAACAACTTTTTGCACTTTGGTTAGTGTTGAAAACCACTTTTTGCAATTGTGTTAGTGTTGAAAACCACAATTCGCATTTGTCTTAGTGTTGCAAAACCACTTATCGCACTTGTGTTAGTGTTGCAAAACCACTTTAGCACTTGTGTTAGTGTTGCAAAACCACTTTCGCACTTGTGTTGGTGTTGCAACACCACTTTTCGCACTTGTGTTAGTGTTGCAAATCCACTTTTTGCACTTGCGCTAGTGTTGAAAACCACAATTTGCAATTGGGTTAGTGTTGCAAAACCACTTATCACACTTATGTTAGTGTTGCAAAACCACTTTTCGCACTTGTGTTAGTGTTGCAAAACCACTTTTCGCCTTTCCGTAGGTGTTGCAAAACCACTTTTCGCACTTGCGCTAGTGTTGAAAACCACAATTCGCAATTAGGTTAGTGTTGCAAAACCACTTATCGCACTTGTGCTCGTTTTGAAAACCACTTTCCACACTTGTGTTAGTGTTGCTGACCAGTTGAAAACCACTTATCTCACAATAACAAAACCACTTATCGCACTTTTGTTAGTGTTGCAAAACCACTTTTCGCATTTGTGTTAGTGTTGCAAAAACCAATTCCCACAATGATGATGGCGTTGAAAGCCACTTTCCGCAATCGCGCTGGTGTTGAAAACGACTTTTCGCAATTGGGTTGGTGTTGCAAAACCACTTATCGCACTTGTGCTCTTGTTGAAAACCACTTTCTACACTTGTGTTAGTGTTGCAAACCACTTTCTGCACTCGTGCTGGTGTTGAAAACCACTTTTCGCATTTGGTTTAGTATTGCAAAACCACTTTCCGCACTTGTGTTGGTGTTGCAAATCCACTTTTTGCACTTGCGCTGGTGTTGAAAACCACAATTCGCAATTGGGTTACTGTTGCAAAACCACCTATCGCAATTGGGTTAGTGTTGCAAAACCACTTATCGCACTTGTGTTAGTGTTGCAAAACCACTTTCGCACTTGCGCTAGTCTTGAAAACCACAATTCGCAATTAGGTTAGTGTTGCAAAACCACTTAGCCACGAGTGCAGTTTACTGGATGGACTTATCCACGAGTGCAGTGCAGGTTAGTGTTCCACGAGTGCGGAAAGTGGTGTTCAACGCCAGCAGAAGTGTGGAAATTGGTTTTTGCAACACTAACAAAAATGTGAATATTGGTTTTCAGCACGAGCGCGAGTGCGGAAAGTTGTTTGCACCACTAACACAAGTGTGGAAAGTGGTTTTCAACACGAGCACAAGTGCGATAAGTGGTTTTGCAACACTAACCCAATTGCGAAAAGTGGTTTTCAACATTAGCACGAGTGCGGAAAGTGGTTTTCAATGCCAGCACAAGTGTGGAAATTGGTTTTGCAACACTAAGACAAATGCGAATTGCGGTTTTCAACACTAGCGCAAGTGCAAAAAGTGGTTTTGCAACCCTAACACAAGTGCGAAGTGGTTTTCAACACTAACACAATTACAAGTGGTTTTCAACACTGGCACAAGTGCGGAAAGTGGTTTTGCAACACAAGCACAAGGGTAGAACGTGGTTTTCAACACGAGCGCAAGTGTGGAAAGTGGTTATGCAACACTAGCCAAAGTGCGGAGAGTGGTTTTCAATGCCAGCACAAGTGCGAAAAGTGGTTTTGCAACACTAACACAAGTGAGACAAGTGGTTTTGCAACACTAACACAAGTGCAAAAAGTGGTTTTGAACACTAACTGGAGCGCGAAAAGTGGTTTTCAACACGAGCAGAAGTGCAAAAAGTGGTTTTCAATGCCAGCACAAGTGCCGAAAGTTGTTTTGCAATACGAGCACATGTGTGAAAAGTGGTTTTCAATGCCAGCACAAGTGTGGACAGTGGTTCTGCAACACTAACACAATAGTGGGGGGGCCTATGTACTCAATTTGAAGTTCGTGTGCAGTTCATGTTAATTTTGGCCAACCACTATAAATGTATTCTACTGGGTCCTATTAATCGGAAAAATGATGTCGCCATTTTTTTCTTTTGACCTTTAGTGACCTTGACTCACGGTCAAAGTTCAAACGTCATTACAGTGACCATACATCATTCGAAGTATATCGACCTTGGTACCAAAATGTGGCAAATTTCACAAGGAACATTGATTATGACATTTGTTTTGTCATTTGCCCTCTCAGATGTTTGCAATATGCAAATTAATAAGCAAATGACCTAAGTAGAGAAAAAAATATGCAAAATTAACATATAGTCTTCACCATACACGGAAATCCCATCACTTCGCATTATTATTGAATGCCAATCATTAGTTACCATCTCAAATGTGTTCTGCTGGATCCTAAACTGGAAAACATGTTGCTTATTGTTTTCTTTTGACATGTTCTTGATATTAACTGACCTTTGACATGTACTTGACTTTACTTACTTGACTTGACTTTTACCATGTGAAATGAAAACCATCAAAAATCAATGGATTTGGGGTGAATTAGCGGGGGTAGAAAAGATCAAGGTTTTGGTTGGGGGAAGATAAGAGATGGTGGTGAACAGCTGTTTTAAAGACCTGGAGGGAGGAGTGGGATTGAAGAGAGTGAGTGACTTTGTTCCATAGGTGGGAGTAAAGAGGAGTGAAGGTGAGCAGAGAGTCTTGATTTTGGCAGTTTAACCAGAAGAGGGTTGCAGGCAGATCTTGTGCATCCTGCAGGAATATTTGGGGGACAGAGCACAGACAGAGCAGGGGGAGCAAGGCCGGAGAGGAGTCGGTACAAGACAGGAAGTCCACCGACCTGCCTATGGTGAGCGAGTGAAAGGCCCTCAGAATCAGTTTCATCGCGGGAGATTCCAATGATTCTGAAAGCTTTGGTTTCAACAGCGTGAAGCCGAGCTAGGTGTGAGGCAGGAGCACCGGTGCAGAGGGGAGAACAGTGTTCCATTGAGCTGTGGATGAAAGCCTTGTATGTGGAATCTTGTTTCTCACAGTCTGAGAGTCCTTTAGGTGCTTTTTTGCAAACTCCAAGCGGGCTTTCATGTGTCTTTCACTGAGGAGAGGCTTCCGTCTGGCCACTCTGCCATAAAGCCCAGATCGGTGGAGTGTTGCAGTGATGGTTGTCCTTCTGGAAGTTTCTCCCATCTCCACACAGGATCTCTGGAGGTCAGCCAGAGTGACCATCGGGTTGTTGGTCACCTCTCTTACCACGACCCTTCTCCCTCGATTGCTCAGTTTGGCCGGGTGGGCAGCTCTAGGAAGAGTCCTGGTTGTTCCAAACTTCTTCCATTTAAGAATTATGGAGGCCACTGTGCTCTTGGGAACCTTCAATGCAGCAGATATTTTTTGTTGGCTTCCCCAGATCTGTTCCTCGACACAATCCAGTCTGTGAGCTCTGCAGACAGTTCCTTCGACCTCATGGCTTGGTTTTTGGTCTGATATGCATTGTCAGCTGTGAGACCTTATGTAGACAGGTGTGTGCCTTTCCAAATCATGTCTAATCAATTGAATGGACACAGGTGGACTCCAATAAAGGTGTCGAAACATCTCAAAGATGATCAAGAGAAATGGGAGGCACCTGAGCTAAATTTCAAGTGTCATAGCAAAGGGTCTGAATACTTATGTCAATGTGATATTTCAGTTTTTTCTTTTTAATAAATTTGCAAAACTTTCTAAAATCCTGTTTTCTCTTCGTCATTATGGGGTATTGAGTGTAGATTGATGAGGGAAAAAATGAATTTAAACGATTGCAGCATAAGGCAGCAACATAACAAAATGTGAAAAAAGTGAAGGGGTCTGAATACTTTCTGAATGCTCTGTGGGTCGGTTTCAGAAATTCCTCAATACAATTATGATTTTGAAATGCGATCGACACGGACCTTGCTCCCGAATCCGGAAGTGAACAGATGATGACGGGTCGCTGATATGATATCTCAATGCAATCTTGATTTAACATTATACATATTTTGAAATATTAATCTCAGAGTATTAATTTGTGATTGGAATGAAGAATAATTATTTTTGGAATGAAAATATAGAGATATTGAGTTTAAAGCAGAATGAGGAAATGACATTAGGGTTTCCATCCGTGACATTCATGGATGCCCCATTTGAAGTTTCACCATGGACTGGATTTAGCAACATTCAGACTGGGTACGTTTTTGTCCAAGTCCTTCACGAACCTGCTGTCAATGCTTGACGTTTGACTGAAGGTGGCACTGGAATGTGGAATTTATTGGTTCATTGTTTGCCATTTGCCATTTGTAAAAAAACGAAAAATAGCATGGTATTTGAAAAGGTTGTGGCGACTTATGACAAAACTTAGTGGATGAGTTGGTTGGCGACAAGAACAAACCGATTCGATTTTGGTTCAAGTCTGATTCCAAATCCAGCGTATCAGTGGGATACAGCCTGGAGGAGGTGCGCTCTCTACCGAGTGGTGTTCCAGTTTTTATATTGTCCAGTCACCAGCGATTAAGACCGCTGGATGACGAATCGCCAAACAGTTTTTACTCCCGAGGCCACCAGCTTGTGGAGCCACTTTTACAGCCACTCCTGAGGCCAAGATGACGTTATTTTTGTCACGCGCGGGAAGGAAGGAATGCGTAGCGTCCATCTGAACAGAACACACGGGTTTATTCTGAAACCACAAAACAAGCAAACACCACTGTAGTGAAATTATACCAAAGTTGAACCCAGGAGAGTTACTCGCTTCAGCTACTGAAGGGCGTCTATAAAACCTGGGACGTCCGCGACGCGGCTCCACACCTATGACATTTACTTTACATGTAGTCTTGAATGGTACGTATATGCTAGACTCGCACGTATATGCTAGACTAGCTTGCTTTGTCTATTATTATCGGTCCGCTCAGTATGATACCGAGATCCTCATATCTATTGCATGATTGTATTTTACAGGATGATGTCAAAGATCTAATTGAGATTAAACCTACCTATGGGACAAGTTGTGGATCTGGTTGATTTTCACAACAACCACAATAAATTGAACAATAATGGTGGTGGTTCATGTGCAGCCACCCAGCTGCTGGTTGCATCATTTTTCTGTGGGTGCGTCTGCCGCTGATGCAATGCCTCTCTATAACCAGTTATCTGTTACTCATTTTGCCGATCTCGGAAGGATGACAGGCTGAGTCAACATAAGTCAACAGGATTCGAACTCAGGACCTTAAGATACCAAGCCCGCCACCCTAACCATTAGGTCAACAACAGGTGAATAATAATGATTTAATGAAAATAAAGCATGGACGAAATAAATGTTGAGGTAAACTAATTGAAATTCCTACATTGAGGGACCCTCCATCAGTCACAAAAACACACAGGGGAAAAGATAATAAAAAATAAAATGTCCTTTTTAGTGCACTTAGCTCGTCTCAACGAGTTCCTCTAGGAGGTTGGCAGCTGGGGACGAGGCTCAGAGCTCGATGTCCCTCTGGCAGGAACCCGGCACAAGATGGTGGCGGCGCCGCGCTTGACGGCGCCACAAACGTGAGGTGAGTTGTCGAGACGGCCCTCTTTCACTCTCCCTAGGATGAACAGCACGGTCTTCAGCCCAGTCAAGCAGTGGCAACCCTCTTTCAACGGGTCTCCAACGCAGCCCAGGGCTCTTTCTCCAAAACCACATTAGATTTTTCGGGGTCCCTCATCATGATTAACACTCATCCCAAACAAAGCCGATGGATGTCTGACGCAGCAAATCTGGGCAGTGTATAATCAGCAGAGGCCCACAGGCCTGATGTATTAGGCCAAACAAACAAACAAGATGGTGGGCCATATTTCATCTGGGTGCCAGAGAGGGTTGAGTCAAGTGATAAATGTGGAGGGAGGGAGAGGATGGGGTCAGGGACCAATGGGTGCACATTTGAAAAATCTACCCCCAATAACAACAACGAAGAATAACAACCACCACGTTGAGCTCTTGTTGATCTGCAACACGTTGCAGGTAAAAATGTGGAGGTTTGCCGCCATTGATACAGCGTCTTCTACACCACATTATTTAACATGTTACAAAACTTACAGCGTCTGTCGAAAGTCTCCACTCCTTTTCAAATTTTCACCTTTTGTTGCCTTATAGCCTGGAATTAAAATGTATTAAATCAGACTTTTTCCACCTTTAGTTACACATCGTTACCCACAACTTCCAAGTGAAAAACAAATTCTACAAATTTCAGAAAATTAATGAAAAATACAAAACTAGAATATCTTGGTTGGATAAGTGTCCACCCCTCTGCGTTAATACTTGGTGGAAGCACATTTGACAGCAATTATAGATGTGAGTCTGTTGGGATAGGTCTCTACCAACTTTGCACACCTTGATTGGGCAATATTTGCCCATTCTTCTGCACAAAACTGTTCAAACTCAGTGAAGTTGCCTGGGGAGCGTTGATGGACAGCAATCTTCAAGTCATGCCACAGATTTTTGATTGGATTTAGGTCTGGGCTCTGATTGGGCCACTCAAGGACATTTATCACTTTGTTCCTTGGCCTTTCCAGTGTAGCTTTGTCTGTGTGCTTCAGGTCATTGTCATGCTGAAAGGTGAACTTCCGTCCCAATTTCAGTTTTCCTGCAGAAGGCAGCAGGTTTTCCTCCAGGGTGTTTCTGTATTTTGCTCCGTCCATTTTCCCTTCTGCCCTGACAATTTCCCCAGTCCCTGGTGATGAGAATCATTCCCACAACATGATTCTGCCCGGACCTTCTTTCACAGTAGGGATGGTGTTCTTTGGGTGATGTGCTCTGTTGGGTTTGTGCCAAATGTAACGTTTTGCATTTAGGCCAAAAAGTTCCATCCTAGTCGTTGTTTAACACAAAACGGAAACGGAAGTAACCCGGGGTTTGTTCAGCTACCAAGCAGCTCGCTAGCGCTTGTCAAGCCTGCCGTTCCTTATCAACAGTTTTGAATGGAGTGCTTGCTCGAATGCTTAAGCCACTTGGTGAGTGTTCTTCAAGGAACTTGTTAAATGAACACACCCCCAACGTTCTTGAGGCCCGACCCTGGATCTCCACTGTAATCTATATACCCCAAAGAGGAATGGCTCTTCCTGCCACCCCCATGGTAAGTAAATTCTTCCGCAGTGACAATGATAAAATATAACATATCAAAGCAGGGTTCGAGCCCCACTTCGGCTTCGGATAAAGTAGTGATTCGATACACAAGCACAGAACTTTTGAAGCTGCCGAACCGTGGCTCTCAGTTGAAAGCTCGTTTACCCCTGATAATTCCAGGGTATTTACGAGCCATTCCACGAGCCTGGACTCTGTGTACAAAAAAAACATGTTCATGGTACCACAAATTGTCCACTGTGTGTACCAAAAACAAAACATGTTCGGGGTACCACAAATTGTCCACTGTGTGTAGAAAAAAATAATCTGTTCGGGGTACCACAAATTGTCCACTGTGTGTACAAAAAACAATCTGTTCAGGGTACCACAAATTGTCCACTGTGTGTACAAAAAACAATGTGTTCGGGGTACCACAAATTGTCCACTGTGTACAAAAAACAATCTGTTCAGGGTACCACAAATTGTCCACTGTGTGTACCAAAAAAAAACATGTTCGGGGTACCACAAATTGTCCACTGTGTGTACAAAAAACAATCTGTTCAGGGTACCACAAATTGTCCACTGTGTGTACAAAAAACAATCTGTTCAGGGTACCACAAATTGTCCACTGTGTGTACAAAAAACAATCTGTTCGGGGTACCACAAATTGTCCACTGTGTGTACAAAAACAATCTGTTCAGGGTACCACAAATTGTCCACTGTGTGTACAAAAAACAATCTGTTCAGGGTACCACAAATTGTCCACTGTGTGCCCAAAAAACAATCTGTTCAGGGTACCACAAATTGTCCACTGTGTGTACAAAAAACAATCTGTTCAGGGTACCACAAATTGTCCACTGTGTGTATAAAAAAACCAACCTGTTCAGGGTACCACAAATTGTCCACTGTGTGTACAAAAAAAAAACATGTTCAGGGTACCACAAATTGTCCACTGTGTGTAGAAAAAACAATCTGTTCAGGGTACCACAAATTGTCCACTGTGTGTAGAAAAAAATAATCTGTTCGGGGTACCACAAATTGTCCACTGTGTGTACCAAAAAAAAAACATGATCAGGGTACCACAAATTGTCCACTGTGTGTAGAAAAAACAATCTGTTCAGGGTACCACAAATTGTCCACTGTGTGTAGAAAAAAATAATCTGTTCGGGGTACCACAAATTGTCCACTGTGTGTACCAAAAAAAAAACATGTTCAGGGTACCACAAATTGTCCACTGTGTGTAGAAAAAACAATCTGTTCAGGGTACCACAAATTGTCCACTGTGTGTAGAAAAAAATAATCTGTTCGGGGTACCACAAATTGTCCACTGTGTGTACCAAAAAAAAAACGTTCGGGGTACCACAAATTGTCCACTGTGTGTCCAAAAAACAATCTGTTCAGGGTACCACAAATTGTCCACTGTGTGTCCAAAAAACAATCTGTTCAGGGTACCACAAATTGTCCACTCTGTGTACAAAAAACAATCTGTTCGGGGTACCACAAATTGTCCACTGTGTGTATAAAAAAACCAACCTGTTCAGGGTACCACAAATTGTCCACTGTGTGTACAAAAAAACAACATGTTCAGGGTACCACAAATTGTCCACTGTGTGTAGAAAAAACAATCTGTTCAGGGTACCACAAATTGTCCACTGTGTGTAGAAAAAAATAATCTGTTCGGGGTACCACAAATTGTCCACTGTGTGTACCAAAAAAAAAACATGTTCGGGGTACCACAAATTGTCCACTGTGTGTCCAAAAAACAATCTGTTCAGGGTACCACAAATTGTCCACTGTGTGTACAAAAAACAATCTGTTCGGGGTACCACAAATTGTCCACTGTGTGTACCAAAAAAAAAACATGTTCGGGGTACCACAAATTGTCCACTGTGTGTACAAAAAACAATCTGTTCAGGGTACCACAAATTGTCCACTGTGTGTACAAAAAACAATCTGTTCGGGGTACCACAAATTGTCCACTGTGTGTATAAAAAAACCAACCTGTTCAGGGTACCACAAATTGTCCACTGTGTGTACAAAAAAAAAACATGTTCAGGGTACCACAAATTGTCCACTGTGTGTACAAAAAACAATCTGTTCAGGGTACCACAAATTGTCCACTGTGTGTAGAAAAAAATAATCTGTTCGGGGTACCACAAATTGTCCACTGTGTGTACCAAAAAAAAAACATGTTCGGGGTACCACAAATTGTCCACTGTGTGTAGAAAAAATAATTTGTTCAGGGTACCACAAATTGTCCACTGTGTGTACAAAAAAAAAACATGTTTGGGATACCACAAATTGTCCACTGTGTGTAGAAAAAAATAATCTGTTCGGGGTACCACAAATTGTCCACTGTGTGTACCAAAAAAAAAACATGTTCGGGGTACCACAAATTGTCTACTGTGTGTAGAAAAAAAAAATCTGTTCGGGGTACCACAAATTGTCCACTGTGTGTACAAAAAACAATCTGTTCGGGGTACCACAAATTGTCTACTGTTTGTACCAAAAAAAAAACATGTTTGGGATACCACAAATTGTCCACTGTGTGTAGAAAAAAATAATCTGTTCGGGGTACCACAAATTGTCCACTGTGTGTACCAAAAAAAAAACATGTTCGGGGTACCACAAATTGTCCACTGTGTGTACAAAAAACAATCTGTTCGGGGTACCACAAATTGTCTACTGTTTGTACCAAAAAAAAAACATGTCCGGGCTACCACAAATTGTCCACTGTGTGTACAAAAAATAATCTGTGGGGTACCACAAATTGTCCACTGTGTGTACAAAAAAAAATCTGCGGGGTACCACAAATTGTCCACTGATGTCACGTGGGTCCACATTGGCTCCTGACGCCATGTCATATCGTTATGACCAACGTGTTATTTTATGTAAAGACGATTGCACACAATAGATGATGAAATAAACAAGTCAGGAGACGACGATGGTTCACGAGTGAGCGGTATTCAATGACAAAGGTCAAAACCGACATTGAAAATTTATAAATAGCAACGTATTATCTGTCATGAGACTCGTTAGCTACACAATACCGAAAATTCGGTTCGATTCCGACAACTTTGAAAATGTGACCTTTTTTTTTTGTTTTGTTTTTTTTTGTATACAACATCGAGGCTCGTGAAAGAGCTAACATTAATCACACAAAAAGACAAACCGACACACAAAACACAAAAAACAAGGGGAGCGGCAGACAAGATGGGGAGAGAAGGGGAAGCACACAAACATAACATTTGAGAGCAGAGAGGGGGAAGGACACAAAAGAGAGGGGGAAGAGGGGGAAGGACACAAACACAACATTTGAGAGCAGGGACATCGGGAGGACTTGGGGGGAGGTGGGAGAGGAATAAAACATATGAACACTGCAAGGACTCTGGGGTGAATTAACGGGGGTAGAAAAGATGAAGGTTTTGGATGGGAGAAGATAAGAGATGGTGGTGAACAGCTGTTTTAAAGACCTGGAGGGAGGAGTGGGATTGAAGAGAGTGAGGGAGTTTGTTCCAGAGGCGGGAGAAAAGAGGAATGAAGGAGTGAAGGTGAGCAGAGAGCCGAGATTTTGGCAGTTTGACCATAAGAGGGTTGCAGGCAGATCTTGTGCGACCTGTAGGAATATTGGGGGGACAGAGCACAGAGAGAGCTGGGGGAGCAAGGCCGGAGAGGAGTCGGTAGAAGACAGAAAGACCACCAACCTGCCTGCGGTGAGTGAGTGAAAGGCCCTCGGTGTTGACTACATCGCAGGAGATTCCAATGATTCTGAAAGCTTTGGCCTCAACAGCGTGAAGCCGAGCAAGGTGTGAGGCAGGAGCACCAGCCCAGAGGGGGGAACAGTATTCCATTGAGCTGCGGATGAAAGCCTTGTATGTGGTGAGGAGCTCAGGTGTGCCAAGGAAGGACTTCGCACGACGGAGGATGCCCAGTCGGCGACTGGCTTTGGAAGCCAGCTTGGAAATGTGGTTTTCCCAAGAAAGATCATGGCAGATAGTGAGACCCAAAAGCTTGAGCGACAGAACTTCTTGGAGAGGATTGTTGAGAAAGTAGATGGGAGGGTTGTCCAGTTGGTCCTTTCGGAGAGACATTGTAAGAGTGTGAGATTTGTCAGGATTGAAAGACATGTTCCACTAGTTTGACCAGTCTGTGATTTTGTCCAGGTCTGCAGAGAGTGAGGAGGCTGCAGACTGCCGATCTGAAGGATGAGGAATGGAGCGACAGAGAGTAGAGTCGTCAGCAAAGAGATAGAGAGGATTTTCAAGAGAGTCAGAGAGATCATTGATGAAGACCAGAAAAAGCACAGGGCCCAGAACACTACCTTGGGGAACTCCAGCCTGAACAGGAAGAGGAGATGAGAGAAACCCATTCAGGGCCACACGTTGACTATGACCAGAGAGGAAGTCCGCCAGCCATGCATGGAGATTTCCATGGATACCAAAGGAGGAGAGTTTGGTGAGCAGAGCAGGGTGCCAGACCGTATCGAAGGCACGTGAAATGTCAAGGGAGACAGCTCTAATTTCCTGTTTGGCGTTGAGGACCTCCATCCATTGTTGAGAAAGCAGAAGCAGCATGTCCAGAGTAGAGTGACCAGGTCTGAAACCAAATTGATGATCAGAGATCAAGCCATTGGAGAAGAGGAAAGATTTAATATCTGAAGCAATGATGGATTCCATGACTTTGCTGATAATTGGGAGAAGGCTGATTGGTCTGTAGTTGCTGGGATCTGTTTTTGCACCTTTTTTGTGCAAACCGGTGATGTTGGCTGATTTCCAAGCAGATGGCAGATGACCTTGAGCAAAAGAGAGGGTGAAGAGAACAGCAAGAGGGAGTGAAAGAGCAGAAGAACATGATTTTAGGACCCGTGGGCTGATGCCGTCAGGACCAGTTGCAGAATCAGAGTCGAGGGTTGACAGAAACTTTTCCACCTTGTCAGGAGGAAAGGACACAGAGTCCAGGAGCAGCTGGGTACGACTGGGTACGGTGGGTACAGAGAGGGATGGGTTTGGGACACAAGATTTAGAGGCAAACACAGAGTTGAGGCATTCAGCTTTTTCACGTGCGGAGTCAGCCGTTAAGCCATTTGAGGTGAGGGAGGGGATGGAGGGGGAACAAACACCAGAAACAGATTTGACCAGACGCCACCAGGATTTGGAAGAGGGAGACAGATAAGAGAGTTCGGTCTTGAGAATGGTGAGATATTGTTTCCTGGCTCTCCTGAGGGTGGACACACACTTGTTTTGGGCTTTGTGAAAGGAAATGAGATTTCCTTCCGTTGGATTTGCTTTCCAGGAGACGAAAGCAAGTTGTTTCAGGGCAACAGCCTCACCACAAGATTCCGTGTACCATGGACGGGAGGAAGGGTAAGACAACTGAAGACGAATTGGGATAAATCTGTGCATGAGAGAGAGCAGTTTGCTTTGGAAGAATTCCCAGGATGAGTTGATGTCAGAGGCAGTGGAGATGGGAGACCAGTCCAGATGATTGATGGCTTCTTGAAGACCATGCCAGTCGGCCTGAGTGAAATGCCAGACTCGGCGACGCTGAGGAGGCTCTCTTAGAATGGCCAGAGAGATGTCCACTTTAACAAGCACATAATCAGAAGAACCGATTGGGGCAGAAGAAGAGCAGCAGACATTAGCAGCGAAGTTTGTCATAACCAAATCCAGAAGAGAAGATGCTCCGTTGACTGAGATCCGGGTCGGGAAATTGACAGATTGTGTCAATCCCAGTGAGTCGCAGAAGTCCTTTGCTGAGGTGCCATGGCTGGTGAGAGATGAACCCACACCCAGCCAGCTGCCATGATGACAGTTGAAGTCGCCACATATGAGGAAGAGAGAGTTGGGATGAGTGGATAGACGTTGGTCCATATTATCAGACAGTGAAATGTAAATGGAGTCATCACTGTTTGGTGGACGGTACAGAACACATATGAACAAAAGGTGGGAGCGGAGAGGAAGCCGTAGCCAGAGGTACTCCTGGGGGTGAGGTGGAGAGAGGGCAGTGCAAGGAGAGTGAGGAAGAGAGTTTTTGATAAAGATAGCCACCCCACCACCAGGACGAGGCTCAGGTCTCTCATACCGGAGGAGGGAGTAACCAGGAAGAGATATGAAGGAATCAGAGACATCTTGAAGGAGGAAAGTTTCTGTCAAGCAGATTACGTCAAGTTTGTCAGAAGTAACCTGTATGGAGAGATCAATCAGGTTTGAGCGAAGGCCCCGGATATTTGAGGTCCATACCGTTAAGGAAGAGGGAAGGGGAGCATCGGGTTCAGGACAGGACAGGGGAGGGGTAAGGTAAGATGAGGGGATAGGGAGAGCTGTTGATAGTGTGTCGGAGATTGCAGAAGAGTTAGGAGAAAGGAAATGGATGAGGAGGACAAAAGGTTTGATGGTGATGGGATGAGGCACAGTGAGGGGTTATTTGGGGGCAGGGAGAGCAAAGTCGAAGGTTGGAGGAGGTGGATGTATGTCATGGAAGAGAGAGGAAGTGTGGAGGAGGTAGGTTTGAGGAGGAGGGGGGGAGTGGGGAGAAGGCATGAATGATCGTTTTAAGGCCATTTCCCCCCGCTATAGTGGGGGTTAGCCTTGCGGGCCCCATGACAATCATGGTTCCCTCTTTGAGGCATTTTTTTATGGCCGGATGCCCTTCCTGATGCCAACCCTCAGTCGCCTCTTATGATGCGCAGCGATACGGTGTACCTATTCTAAATCGGGATTCATAGGATTCAAACTCAGGATTCTAGGATCCCAAGCCGGCACCCTAACCGCTAAGCCAACACCAGGCTCCCAGGAGAATTGGCGAAAAATAGTTTATTGTGATTTTCAAGTCTGAGATCTGTTTGAAAACGATCGAGGAGGGGTGGAATGAAGATGAGTTTCAAGAATTTAGAAAGGGATGACTGTAAGAGATTGAATTTTTTTTGAAATGGAATGATTTGATGTTTTTTTTTGTTTTTTAATACAACATCGAGGCTCGTGTAAGATCTAACATTGATCACGAAAAGGCAAACTAAAACATTAAACATAAAACTTATGACAAATTTCTCTTCTCCCCCAAACTTACCCGAACATCTACCCATCTCCATCTAATCAATGGGGGCATTTCCTCGAGATGTTGCTTTTTTCCAAGTTTGGGATCCATTCTGCTTCGTTATGTTATTTTCGATGTTCAAACATTCCTTTCCAGAATTTTTCCAACTTTTCTTTTTCAGGGGGAGTTGACACATTCTACTTTTGTTTCCCCAATTTCAAATTACTTTCAAACATGTGGTTTTTTCTCCTGTTGTTTCCTTCATAGTTTTTTTTCTGTCTTCCTCGCTGTCATTTCTACCGCCTGACCCCGCTATTCATGGGGGATACGTTCCTGGAAAATGCCGTGAATTGCGAAACCGCGAATAGCGGGGTCCGACTGTATTTTGAGTTTGTTTTCAGCACCCATGCACTCGAGGTCTTTGTCTACGATTTTGTGTTTGTTTTTTATTCCTTCGATTCTCTTTGTTCGTTTTGGGTGTCTTTTGCCTTTGCTGAACTATTGTATTTGTCCTACTTCCTTGATTTTGTCCTGATTTTTTCTTCTTCTGGTGTTGTTTGCCTGTTACTTTTTCTTGAATAAGTAGTGCTGCTGTGAAACAGATGACATTGATTTCCTTCAAGATGGATGATATTGAAATAATTCTTCTCATTGAATGGTTGGTTCGCCTCACTAAGATTTTTGTCTGTTTATTGTTTTCTATGCGATAAAGTTCTTTGGTTCAGCTTCTTGCTTTGGTGCATAATCATGTCTCTTCGCAAGGTGATGTTTTTCCTTGCTTGAGAAGGTGCAGTCATTATTTTTTGTAGCGCACTTTCCTGCTGCTCGGAGTGGCCGCACAGGCATAGGGTTTCCCCTTTATGAGGCCTGTGACCCTTTGCTTGAGATATTTTTAAAATTATTTTTATCAACAAAAAATGGTCCGCCGATTCCCTGTGCCCAGTCTTCATCACCTCGTCCTGTTCTACTGAAGACCCTCCTACACCCCCCATGACCCACACTGCAGCTCACTCATGAGTCTGGACCATATATGAGTTACGCATCATCGCATTCCGCTCACTTTACTCCCATCTTCATTGCCAGGATTTACATCTGCCGTCAGTGTTGATACCTCAAAATTGACAGGAGTCAGGTTCCGAT
This sequence comes from Myxine glutinosa, assembly GCF_964187855.1. Lineage (NCBI taxonomy): Eukaryota > Metazoa > Chordata > Myxini > Myxiniformes > Myxinidae > Myxine > Myxine glutinosa. The sequence continues at coordinate 1,694,625 of NC_136265.1, read as the reverse complement.
AATTTACTGTTAGTAAAAGCTGGTGTTTGTTGGCTGTGGATACAACACACATGCATGCACACACAGACGCACACACATGAAGTCAATGGGGAAAATTAAGCTATTGACTCACACCTGCATTTTTACTGATTAACTCTCCCCATTTTTCATTTTACTCATACAGAGACCCAATGAATATTTGTGTTCCAGACTTCCTGCCTCTCTTGAGATTGGACGACAGCCTGAGTGGGATGACTGCAGCCTACCTTGGGGTCCTACTACCTGTGTGGAGCTCAACCTTCAAATTGATGAACTGGACTCGAACCTCTTATCAATGGAGGTAAGTTTGTTTGTTTGTTTGTTTGTTTATTTATGTAATTATTTATTTATTTATTTATTATTTTAAATTCTTTTTGTTATTATAAGATTGAGACTCATGTAAGAGTTAGCAAAGTTTATTTTAATATTCACAGGGCTTGATTTATCCATATAATAAACTTGTTTTAAATTAATACATTGTTAGATGATGACGAGATGGAAGGGAAGTGGTGTGAGAATGGTGAAGGGTAGGCAGGGACAGAAATACAAGTTTGTGTGGCAAGGGTGCCCGGAGGGCGTGAATGGTGTTGGTGTCCTGTTTTCTGAGGAGTTTGTAGACAGTGCGGTGAGTGTGACTAGAGTGAGTGATAGGTTGATGATGGTGACAATGATGATTGGAAAGCTCTTGGTGAACGTCATCTCGGGATATGCTCCGCAGGTTGGTCGAAGCAATGAAGAGAAGGACAAGTTCTGGTGTGCGATAGAGAAGCTGATGGAAAACGTGAAAGATGAAGAAGTTGTTGTGGTGGGAGGAGACCTGAATGGACATGTGGGAAGGAGTATGGATGGTTTTGAGGGAGTTCATGGGGGTTACGGATATGGTGTGAGAAATGGAGAAGGTGAAAGGATTTTGGATTTTGCTGATGGAGCTGATTTGTTGATTTGTAATACTCAGTTCCAGAAAGAGGATAATAAGCTTGTTACATACACGTCAGGTGGGTCGACGACAACTGTCGACTACCTGACGGTGCGTAGGCGAGATAGGGGGCACCTCCGGGACACAAAGGTGATCCCGGGGGAGGAGGCTGTTTCACAGCACCACTTGGTTGTCTGCGACATAAGGGTGAAAGGTGCGAGGAGAGCTCGGCGGGTGAAGTACCAACCAAGAATGAAGGTGTGGAGGTTGAAAGAGGTGACAGTAAGGGAGGCATTAAAAGAGAGGCTGAGTAGGGTAGAGGATGATGTGGTTGAGCTTGAAAGTGGTTGGATGTCAATGAAAGCTAGTCTGTTGGGAGCCGTTGGTGAGGTATGTGGATGGACAAAAGGACCACCGAGGCACTTGGAAACATGGTGGTGGGATTATGAAGTTGGAAAGAGGATTGACGAGAAGAGGAAGAAGTTCAAGGAGTGGCAGAAGGCGAAGGGTACGGGAGCAGAAACAGCAGAGCATGAAAGTTATAAGGCAGCCAGGAAGGCTGCAAAGAAAGAGGTAGCAAAGGCGCAGGAGGCATGGAGGAAAATGTTCGGAGAACGCTTGGATTCAGAAGAGGGTCAGAAAGCAGTATTCAGGATTGCAAAGCACATAGCGAAAGAGAGGTGTGACGTGATGGGGGTGGGTTGCTTGAAGGATGAAGTGGGACAAATCGTTGTCGACCCAGATGGAATTAAAGGAAGATGGAAAAGATATATGGAAATGCTGTTGAATACAGAGAATGAATGGGATGGCAACATAGAGAGTAACCCAGTTTTAGGACCGGCAGAGAAGATAACTGAGAAGGAAGTTGAGGAAGCGATAAAAGCAATGAAGAGTGGAAAAGCGGGAGGATCGACGGGAGTTGTGGGAGATATGTTGAAGGCAGCAGGAAGTTGGGGTGTGAAGAGAATGACAGAGATCTGTAATCTGGTGGTGAAAGAAGGCCGCATTCCAGTGGGTTGGGAACTGAGTACCCTCGTCCCTCTATACAAGGGGAAAGGTGACCCTCTGGAGTGTGGCTCGTACCGAGCGATAAAGTTATTGGAGCATGGAATGAAGGTATTGGAAATGGTGTTGGAGAGGAGGATAAGGAAGAAAGTGAAGATCGACGAAATGCAGTTTGGATTTATGCCAGGAAGAAGAACAACAGATGCGCTTTTCATTGTGAGGCAGTTGCAGGAGAAGTACATGGAGAAGAGGAAGAAGTTGTTTTTTGGGTTTGTTGATCTGGAGAAAGCATTCGATAGGGTTCCATGCAAAGTATTGACATGGGCATTGAGGAAGTTAGGAGTGGAGGAATGGTTGATCAGAGTCGTGATGGCAATGTACAAAAGAGCATGCACAGTTGTAAGGACGAAGGACGGGAACAGTGGTGAGTTTGAGGTGAAGGTGGGAGTGCATCAGGGGTTGGTACTAAGTCCACTACTATTTGTAGCTGTGATGGAGGTGCTGGCTCAGAACGTAAAGGAGGGTTTACCGTGGGAGTTGTATGCAGATGATCTGGTGTTGATTGCCGAAAGTATGGATGGACTGAAGGAAAAGATGAACAAGTGGAAGGAATGTATGGAGACAAAAGGTCTGAAGGTGAATATCGGAAAGACGAAGGTGATGGCAAGTGGTAAAGCTTGTGGTGAGGTGGAAAGAATTGGGAAGTGGCCGTGTGCTGTGTGCAGGAAGGGTGTCGTAGTGAACTCCATTCAATGTACAATGTGCGCTGAGTGGGTTTATCAAAAATGTAGTGGGCTGAGAGGGTCATTTACCAGTGTGGCAGCTACATTCAAATGTAAGGTGTGCACAGAGGGAGCTGCAGATGGAGGAAATGTTGAGTTGGATCTTGGAGACGGCGTGAAGCTGGAAGGTGTGAAAACATTTTGCTACCTCGGAGACATGCTGAATGGAGAAGGTGGATCAGACTCGGCAACGGTTGCTCGAGTGAGATGTGCATGGAAGAAGTTTCGGGAACTGAGTGGCGTGCTGATGAGGAGGAGAGTGTCGCTGAAGCTGAAGGGAAAGGTGTATGCTGCATGTGTGAGAAGTGTTATGATTTATGGGAGCGAGACATGGGTAATGAACGTAGAGCAGCAACGAAGGCTGGAAAGGGTGGAAATGCGAATGGTTCGATGGATGTGCGGAGTATCGTTGAGAGAGAGGAAGACAAATGATGAATTGCGAAAGATGATGGGAATATTGCCTGTGATTGATGCTGTGAAGAGGAACAGGCTGAGATAGTTTGGTCATGTGTTGAGGAAGGATGAAAGTGACTGGTTGAGAGGAGTGATGGAAATTGATGTAGAAGGAAGTAGAGGACGGGGAAGACCGAGAAAGACTTGGCTAAAGATGGTGGAAGAAGAAATGTGGGCAAGAGGGTTAGCAATGAGAGATGCAGAAAATAGGGCAAAATGGAGAAGATTGTCATGGGGACCGCAAGGCTAACCCCCGCTCTAGCAGGGAAAATGGCCTTTAAAATGCATGTTGTTGTATGTTGTTGTTATTTTCTCTCACAGGAAATTGTATCTGAGATACGAAATGAAGCGATTGATTTGTTCGGAGACATTTTGAACAACCAAGACCCACAGAATGAGTTCTACCTTGATGACCCAGCCAAAGAGTTAAACCTTGGAGACTCTGAAAACCGGTTTCATTTTGGAGAATATACCTGTGAGTAGTGTATATATTGTAACGGTTTTGAGAAGTGTAACGAATTTGAGAAGTGTAACGGTTTTTAAGAAGTGTAACAATTTTGGAGGAAGTGTAACGAATGTAAAAAAGTATGGTTTTGTTATGTGTAAACACCCTCGTAATGTAAATAATGGTCGCAGCCGTCCTCCTAGTTAATTCCATGAAACTTACACGCAGGCAACGATATATCTTTTTAAATAGTGTATTTCCTTATTCTATGTAGGCTAAATATGTGTTTCCCACTAGATTGACTTTGCATTGTATCAAACAAAATAAGCGTAGGCCCTTCCAATTTCCCCAAATCATCTCCGCTCTCCAAAGTTCCTTTCAAAAGGGTGCAAGTTGTGTTCAATCCCGCAAGCCGCCATTGCCCATGTGCTAATCTCGGAGAAGAAAGGCGTGTCTCCACCTCGTCATAGAGGGGAGGAGTGAGCCAGAGGGTCGCATGGCCAATCAGCACCGCGGTGAGTGACCCGGTAGGCGTGCCCTCGCAGCCGGCGGCTTGATTCCGCCCCGAGTTATAAAAGCGACTGTAAGGGACTGCTTCACCAGATGACCTGGGAGATGAGCGAAGAGGCGACACCAAGAGGAGCGGTGAGATGCGAAACGCTCCAAGCCAAAGAGGAGAGGTACTCGGAAAGGAAACCAGCTTTGGAGAGATGCGCTGAAAGGAGGGAGACGGCTCCACCAGAAGGAGAGGAGCAGGTGTGCCGAGCCAGCGCGTGACGTCTACAGCAGCGGATACGCGACGGAGGGTTTTCCCGCCAAAAGCGCGAGGAATTGAGAGCTGCTGCCTCCGACCCTGCCTCCCCCCTCCAGCAATCCACCTCAAGCCCTACCTGCCTGCAATATCCCCCGTGTAAGTGTGAACGTCGTCTGTCCTACTCGTTGTCTTGGGATTAAGTAAATTGAATAGAATAAGCTAACGATGCACTGTGTGACTGCTTTTTCCATCCATTGCTTGTAAATAATTTTGGTCGCTCTTTCTTTTTGCTTGTGTGTGTATAATAAATCTGTTCTTCCTCCATACTCTGTCTTCTTCTCTTTTCCTTCTCTTTCGGTCGCTTTAGAGGTTTCCCGATTGAATATCTGCGGTGCGATCTGGTCAACGTCGGGTGGAATCGGGTTCTAATCGGGGAGTAACTGTTCGGACGCGGTAATACCAACCGCTCGTTAAAATAACATCTAAAACCGCGTCTGTAACAATTGGTGTCAGGAGTGGGATTCGGACCTGGGACTAAATTCATTTAGCCCAAATTTTGGGACACCAATTGTACTATTGTCTGTAACAATTGGTGTCGGGGAGTGAGATTCGAGGCCCGAACCAAATTTTTAAAAAAACATCTAGAAAAAAATTGTCAAAATTACAAGCTGCCAAAATTTCTTTTGTTTTATAAAACCCGAATTTTGAGATCGCGCCATGGACAATCAAGGCGATCGGATGTCGGTGGGAGAGATAGACGGGGTGGAATCGACCCAGGACCTCAGGGAAATGTATGTGGAGGAAAGGGAGGAGGAGAAAAATGGCAATGTGGTTGCGGAGGTTTCAGACGCACAAAATGGCGCTCTTGCGCACGAGGTTGGGGCAGCTGCTGCCGCACCCTTGGTACTACCAACGGTGGCCCAAATGCAAGCCTTCATGGCCCAATTCATCTATCTATAATTCCAGTAATCTCTGTCTGTCTGTCTGTACGTTTGTCTGTGACCGCTGTTTCTCGACAACCACGGGTCCGATATACTTTTAACTTGCCAGGTATATTGCTGGGGACCCGAGGATGTGCCTTTTCAAGGTTTCATATTAATCGGACAATTACTTACCGAGCTATGTCCAAAAAACGATTCAACCAATCAGAGAGCAGCGAACGATCGCGTGTGCCGGCGTTGCGAATGGACCAAACCATTCCATGTAAATAGAGGGGGGGGTTCTGTGGTCGTTGCGAATGGACGAAACCATTTCATGTAAATAGAGGGGGGGGATTGTCACTGTACTCGCAAGCCGTTCGCCGTTCGCTTTGGCGTTGCGAATGGACCAAACCATTTCATGTAAATAGAGGGGGGGGATATAATTTTAGATAGATATATAGTACGGGCATATATATAGTACGGGCATGCCCTAGTGGTGGAAATGCAGAGAGAAAACGACATTATGGAACGATTGGAAAACCAAATGGGGGTAATGGGGAACCAAATGGATGCTCATGGTGAGCGAATGGAACAATGGGGAAACCAAATTGAAGCAACAACGAACGGAATGAGGGCCGATAGGGAGGAAAGGGAGCAGAGGGACAGAGACCGCAAGTTGGGTGAAAGGGTCCCAGGGGTGCACGACGAGGTAACGCGGGTCGAAAAGCGCTGGTTGAGCGAAGCGGAGGAAAGCGCGGGTACAATGACGGGGGTAGAAATCGCGACACGCGCGTTAGTGGGTGGATGCAAGAGTGCACGCCCATGGTGAGTGTTACGGAGGATGTAACGGAGGAGAGGTGTGGACCAAAGTGTGCGCAAGAGTGTGCGCGAGAAGTGTGGTGTGTAACAGGGAGAGCGTTGGTGGAATGTACGGACGGCGTTGGAACGCCAGGTTTTGTGAGGGTGAAAGGGGTAGCGTATGCTTGTAAGCATGCAAGTGAAGCATCGACGGTAACCGGGTTAGCGGTTAGAGCGACGGATAGCCCATGCGAGCACTCGGTGCGAGGAGCCCTTTGTTGGATGCAGGGCCCGGCGCGGATCGATGCTGCGTCGCTTCTCTTCGAAGCGTCGTTGCCGATTCGGGCTTGGCCCCGCCCCGCACGGTCGAGTCCGGGCTTTGTCGGGCGAGGCGACCGGTCCGGTTCGAGGGCGAGTGGGAGGAAGCGGAACGGTGCCCCCTCGTGGGGACGGGGTTCTGACCGGGGGAGATTGAACCATCGGGCCCGGGACCGCAAGGTGCCGCGCCGAGATGGTGCGTGGAGCCTCGGTCCAACCAAACCACCTCCCTTGAACCGAAAGCCGGACGGATTCAACCTGCAGGCAACCAAACCACCCGAATTCATTGCGCGGCTTTACGAACCGAGTTTAATGATGTCACGACGCACCGAGGCTAGGATATAGTGGACTGTGATGATGGTGATAGTGATAGTGATAGTGATTTGATACGAAATTTATAATAGTGGGTAGAATTGGCAGTAAATGGAAAATTTTTGAATTGGTTGGAATTTGGACGAGCAAAATTTATAGTGAGAGACCCCCGATGTGGTGGGATGGCAAATCCACCATCCCTCACAGGTGGGGCAAATGCGCTATAGCTTATGGGGTGTATGGCAGTGAAAACTAGCCCGGGTGGGTTAGGATATATCGTGTGTAGGGATCTAGCGAAGATGACATTAGGTAACGTTAAGTTTAGTTAGTGACTGATACCTGTAGTGGGGACGCAGGTAGTTTAGTGTGGATGATAATGACGTGGGAGCGCAATAGTTTAAAGGGACGACTGGGAAGCGCAAGTTTCAGAGGGGAGTAGTTAGCTGAGATGATGCCGTGTGTTTGAAGATTGAACAGGTGTGATTGAACAGGTGTGATTGCACAGGTGTGCAACTGAACAGGTGTGTGGAGCAGTGTATGAGGGAGTAGTGGTGATTGCGTGTTGTGTTGACCAAATGGTCCAGGAAGAAAGGAGGGTGCAGGTGGCACTAGGTGTGAGGGCACAGGTGTGCAACAACAGGTGTATGTGGCTGTGTGGAATAAATGGTAGTGTGGAATATCTGGAGTATTGGAATGGATGGTCGTGGAGTGAGTATGGTGGAAATTGTGGAGTGGAGTGGATGGTGCGAAGGTGTGAATGGGGGAAGAGTGGACCCCCATCACGGATACCCGGGGCGGGTAGTGTAAGTGCTAGGTAGAGGGTACAGGTAAATTGTGGTTGGATATTGGCATCTGTGGTGCGGGTGAAAGAATGGTCTTTGGATGGGTGCATTAGTGTTGTGGAAATGGCTGGGCGTGTAGCCTGTTAGTGTGTGTAGTTGGTTGGGCGCTCCACCACTGTGAGGATGTCGGCCAGGTGAGGCCGCAGGTGGGCTCTGGGAGCCGGTAGTAGTTGTTGTGGATGGGGCCCGAGGATCCGGAGGACGGACCCGGGTAGCCCAGTGCCAGAGGGCACCAGTGGGGTGACAGAGCCAGGAGAGGGCCTTCCCCAGTTAGTTAGGTTAGGGTGAGGAGCTAGGTAAGCTCGGGTGGCAACTGCAGTGGTGGAGGTGTGCAGGTGGGTAGACCTGCTGGGAGAGCTACACGTCGCAGCCCAGAAATTGTGCGAAGGCACCGGGATATGAATCGGGGGAGTGTGACCCCAAATTGAGAAGCACCACAGTTTGGTCAATGGGAATTGTTTTTTTAGAACCCATAGTGTAAGTGGCCAATGGATTGGCAGGGAAAGACCCCGGGTAGTGTAAAGTGTGTTAAAATCATTTAGAGGATAGTTAGGATGAAGGATCTCCTCGCACCATCTGCATCCACTCACCTGAGGTGACAGGTACTCCGCACCATGCCATGTTTTGATTATTTTTTATGATGCAAATGTTTGGATTGTGAGACGCATCATGACGTGGGTGTGACATTGTGCTTTGATGTTCCATCTCTGCCTCCTTATGAGGATTGATGACGAATTGGGTGATGGCAAATTTTGAAGTAGAGGGATTGTGGTGACGAATTTGGTATAGAGGAAATATGGGGAAGACGTGACAGTAGTGACGAATTTGTAAATGGGTAGATTTTGTAAATAGGGGGTAAGGGCAAGGGTAGTGTAGGTGACAGGGGGGTGACGTACGGTAGGGACGAGCTTTCTCACTTCGCCCTCCGTACGCATTTCGCCTTGCATTGCCTTATTGACGTGTACCCTTGTGACCTTACCCCTCGCTCAATTGTCTTCCCCCCTTTTGTCTCCCACTTGAGGACCTGTGCGCCATTGGGTGCCGAGGGGAGCGTGCGTGAGGTGGCCATTGTGCGCCCGAGATTCCCAGAACCAGCATGCATTGCGTTGATGTACCACTTTATGGACCGCTGTTCTGCGGCCAAGTACCACTTGATGGACCCCAGGTTCTGGGGCAGGGCACCTCTGTTGGAGACCGGCCATAGTGGCCAGGGAATCTTGCTTGCGGACCTCGGTAAGGTGGCACCTATGCCAAACAGATGGACCACCCTTAGTTGGCCCCTGAGGCCCTAAATAAAAAACGAACACAAGTTGTGCTTTTTAAAATTTTATTTCCAAGTAGGCCGCATGAAGCCAGAAGACGTCGGGAAGAACATCGGCCCAGCAGAGAAAGAGAAGACCACCACCAGTTGTTTTGTTGTGTTTATTATGAACCATGGTGACTGTGCACCGAGTGGTGCTTTTGGTGCTTTGTGGTGCTTGTGGTGCTTTTGGGTGCTTCGGTGGTATTGGTACTGGTGCATCGATGCAATGCGTGCTGTCTCCTCCCTCCCAACAGGAATTTCTTTTTCTTGTTCCCTAAAAAGAAACAAAAAAACACAGGTCCTGGGTTGCGTTGTAAATAAGAAATCACGTCATTGTAAATAATGCTCCCCACCGTAAATGTATAGTTTGAGAATAATTCCGTAATTCGGTTAGCTGTGGGCTTGAGTCTGTTAGACAGGGTGCAATGCAATAGGGGGACATACTTATTTGTGTTTTAAGATTGTCACACTCAGGGTCAGGTTAATTGTAGAGGGAATTACACCTACGTGTCACACTAAGTTAAAGTTTAGTAGGCCCGAGTACGGGCCTGAAGAAAGGAGGGTGCAGTGTAATGGTTTTGAGAAGTGTAACGAATTTGAGAAGTGTAACAGTTTTTAAGAAGTGTAACAATTTTGGAGGAAGTGTAACGAATGTAAAAAAGTATGGTTTTGTTATGTGTAAACACCCTCGTAATGTAAATAATGGTCGCAGCCGTCCTCCTAGTTAATTCCATGAAACTTACACGCAGGCAACGATATATCTTTTTAAATAGTGTATTTCCTTATTCTATGTAGGCTAAATATGTGTTTCCCACTAGATTGACTTTGCATTGTATCAAACAAAATAAGCGTAGGCCCTTCCAATTTCCCCAAATCATCTCCGCTCTCCAAAGTTCCTTTCAAAAGGGTGCGAGTTGTGTTCAATCCCGCAAGCCGCCATTGCCCATGTGCTAATCTCGGAGAAGAAAGGCGTGTCTCCACCTCGTCATAGAGGGGAGGAGTGAGCCAGAGGGTCGCATGGCCAATCAGCACCGCGGTGAGCGACCCGGTAGGCGTGCCCTCGCAGCCGGCGGCTTGATTCCGCCCCGAGTTATAAAAGCGACTGTAAGGGACTGCTTCACCAGATGACCTGGGAGATGAGCGAAGAGGCGACACCAAGAGGAGCGGTGAGATGCGAAACGCTCCAAGCCAAAGAGGAGAGGTACTCGGAAAGGAAACCAGCTTTGGAGAGATGCGCTGAAAGGAGGGAGACGGCTCCACCAGAAGGAGAGGAGCAGGTGTGCCGAGCCAGCGCGTGACGTCTACAGCAGCGGATACGCGACGGAGGGTTTTCCCGCCAAAAGCGCGAGGAATTGAGAGCTGCTGCCTCCGACCCTGCCTCCCCCCTCCAGCAATCCACCTCAAGCCCTACCTGCCTGCAATATCCCCCGTGTAAGTGTGAACGTCGTCTGTCCTACTCGTTGTCTTGGGATTAAGTAAATTGAATAGAATAAGCTAACGATGCACTGTGTGACTGCTTTTTCCATCCATTGCTTGTAAATAATTTTGGTCGCTCTTTCTTTTTGCTTGTGTGTGTATAATAAATCTGTTCTTCCTCCGTACTCTGTCTTCTCTCTTTTCCTTCTCTTTCGGTCGCTTTAGAGGTTTCCCGATTGAATATCTGCGGTGCGATCTGGTCAACGTCGGGTGGAATCGGGTTCTAATCGGGGAGTAACTGTTCGGACGCGGTAATACCAACCGCTCGGTAAAATAACATCTAAAACCGCGTCTGTAACAATATGTTGCTTCTGGGACACTCTCATTTTCCCATTGACTTACATGTTAATTTTCCTCTTAACCTCATTGCCCATTAACACCTCTATTTCTCCCATCCTAATCTTTATGAACCTTTTGTCTATAGTACCTATCCTTAATGTTGTTCATTAGACCACTCAAACACTACAAATATTTGTTTTCCCTTATAGACCTATAATCCTTCTTCTACATATCATCTGGCAGATTATCTTTGACCCACTCAAACATCGACCCATTCACTTACATGTTAATTTTCCTCTCACCTCTTTACGAACCTTTTAGCCTTTTGACACCTATCCTTAATGTTGTTCATTAGACCACTCAAACAATGATTCCCCCTTGGTCTTATGGTACTCTTACTATCAATGATCCCAAGTAGACCACTCAAGCATTGATCCTACAAATATTTGTTTATGCGTGGGAAATAATTTAATTCTCTTGCCACTCCCTTCACCATCTAATATATTAACAAAAAAGATGTTTGAGTTTGGTTCTTTATTAAGATATTTTAACTGAGCTAAGATAAAATGGTAAACCTCCCTCAATGTTCTTGTTTGAGCGCCTCCAGTGCCACATACCATTTTTAAATTAAAGTATATATTTTCCTGACAACCATCAAAGTTTTCCGTCCACTCAAAAATATTTCCATCTTTTTTACCCAATTCACCGGTATTTAAATTAATTCTCTTATTTGTTTCGTAAATTTTTTTACCAGTTGTCTTTTCAATAATACCTATTTGATATTTTTCACATTCGTTATGTTTACCATTTATATACCAAGGTTGATTACACCTCCACTCTTCAGTCTGGTTGGTACTTGGTTCTATCATTTATATAATAGTAAAAAGGCGGCGGTAGCCCGTTAAAATCCCTAACCCCCCCCCCCCCCTTTTTAACTTATCACTTATCACTTATATACTTATATAACTATAAGGGAGACTATCAATTCCATTTTATAAAATAAACCTCTTATCATCAAAAGCCCCCAATGCTTTCTTATTCACCTCTTCTGAATATAATTTATGTTTATAACTTCTTATTCCATTAATCTTTCTAAACTCTTCTTTCTTTGTTGTTAAACAGTTATAATAATCCTTAAAGTTTATTGTTTCTTTAATAACATTTTTCTTTACACCTTTTAACTTCTTATCAGTCTTTTCAACGTTATTCACAATGTATTTATAAGCATAAGCCTTAGACCTCAATCCCACAAATTCACTCATGACATTTCCTCCTAATTCATCCCTAAACTTTCCAATCACCTTTTTATTTTTAGAAGAGAACAACTCACTCTCTGGACTGTAATTACTTGTATCATAGATATTAATGTCCTTTTTCATGTCTGAATAAACAGCATCAGTATTAATTTGCGAAATAAAACTATCTGTATCCATATAAAGTAGATTAACATCATTTTGATATTTCTTCCTCAAGTTATTATAAAAGTAATCATACATTAATGACTTTGATAAATCAAGAATTGATGTTCCAATATAAATAGGTTTGTCCATTTCAATATGTTGAAAGATCTCTTTTTTGAGATCTCGCGAGATCTCGATCGGGGCGGTCACGGATTTTCGAAGCTGTTCCACGATCTTCACGCACGCTCGAAGCTAAGTCATTGTCACATTTGTATTCTTGTCTAAACTGTTTATCTTACGTGTGTGTACCTTTTAAGTGTCCCTCGGTAGTTTTATCGGGGTTAATCTTTCATACCTGTAAAAAATAGTCGAGTAGCTCGTGCCACGCGCGGCCACGCGGCCTAGTTGTTGAAGCTTCCGACCTGGAGGCTTGGTTTCTCTCCGGGCATCCAAAGTGGTTATTTTTTCATTCGTGTGTTTGTCAAATTTCAACTCGTTACTTTATCGTCTATGCTTTATTGTTTGTTTATAGTTAGTTTTGGTTTGAATTTCCTGTAACTCGTAATTAATTAATCCTGTTCTGCGCCTCGTGTGCGGCCTTGTACCCCTGTCGGTGTTTGTTAACTTAAGTCCCCTACATCGTATTTTGCTTGGCTCAGTTTTTCCCTTCTACACCGAACGTAATACTCTCTGTCTAACGTTTTAAATCCCCACCCCACCCCACCCACCCCCCCCCCCAAAAAATAAAAAAAAAAAAAAACATTTATTTTTCCTTTCTCCACGTGTGCCGTTGTCTCATCCTGTACTTTCTGTCCAGGTGTATCGCGGTGCTTTTCGCCCCGCCCCCATTATCTCCTTGCCATCCACCTTTTGCCCTGTTCACGTGACTCGTGGTGGTCCCTCTCGGCCCTCCCCCCGTTGGTATTTTGTGCATATAAGATTGTTTACGGTTCTGTTTAAATATTATTTTAAATATGTTTAACCTTTCCCCTTCAGTGGTTTATTCAGTGGTATATTACAACACGCTGTTTTTCTTCCTATTTAAAAGGCTTTTCTCAATTTCCTCTCAAACTCATTCCACGTCAAAAAAAAGAAATTCAATATCTTATACGTCTCCCTCACTACATGGTCTAAATTCACATTCATTCCATCCCTCCTCCATCGTTCTGAATCGGATTGCTAACTTGAAAATCACAACAAACCCCATTTGTTATCAATGTTCGTCTTTCATTAATCATCCACTTTCTAAACTCCCCTCTTGCCCCTCCCCTCCAAATCCCCCCCCTTGCACCTACACTCCTAAACTCCCCCCTTTCCCCTCCACTCTTAAACTACCCCCTTGCCCCTCCACTCCTGAACTCCCCCCCTGCCCTTCCCCTCCTAAAGTCCCCCCTTGCCCCTCCCCTCCAAATCCCCCCCCCCTTGCCCTTCCCCTCATAAACTCCTCCCTTGCCCCTCCCCTCCAAATCCACCCCCTTGCCCCTACACTCCTAAACTCCCCCCTTGCCCCTCCACTCCTAGACTCCCCCCTTGCCCCTCCCCTCCTAAACTCCCCCCTTGCCCCTCCCCTCCTAAACTCCCGCCTCACTCCTCCCCTTCAAAACTCCCCCCCAACTCCTCCCATTCAAATCTCCCCCCATACCATTCCTCTCAAATTCTCCCTCCTCCCTCCTCCTCAAAGTTGCCTCCTCCCCACCTCGTCTCCCTTCTATCTCATGCCTCCACCCCCCCCCCCCCAACCTTCTACTGTCCCATGCCCCCCCTCAAACAACCCCTCACTCTGCCTCATCCCTTCACCACCAACCTTTCATCCTCCTCATCCTTCCTTTTCTTGGAACTCTTCTGTAATCTCTGACACACTATCAACTGCTCTCCCTACCTCCCCCTCTCATCCTTCATCTTACCCTACTCCTCCCCTCCCCTGTCCTGTACCCGATGCTCCCCCTCTCTCTTCTTTAATGGTATGGACCTCAACCATCCGGGGCCTTCGCTCAAACCTGACTGATCTCTCCATACAGGTTGCTTCTGACAATCCAGACTTGATCTGCTTAATAGAGACTTTCCTCCTTCAAGATGTCTCTGATTCCTCAATATCTCTTCCTGGTTACTCCCTCTTCCGGTATGATAGACCTGAGCCTCGTCCTGGTGGTGGGGTGGCTATCTTTATCAAAAACTCTCTTCCTCATTCTCCTTGCATTGCCCTCTCTCCTCCTCACCCCCAGGAGTACCTCTGGCTACGGCTTCCTCTCCGCTCCCACCTTTTGTTCATATGTGTTCTGTACCGTCCCCCAAACAGTGATGACTCAATTTACATTTCACTCTCTGACAACATGGACCAACTTCTATCCACTCATCCCAACTCTCTCTTCCTCATATGAGGTGACTTCAACTCTCATCATGCCACCTGGTTGGGTGTGGGTTCCTCTCTCACCAGTCATGGCACCTCAGCAAAGGACTTCTGTGACTCACTGAGATTGACACAATCTGTCAATTTCCCGACCCGGATCTCAGCCAATGGAGTTTCTTCTCTTCTAGACTTGGTTATGACAAACTTCCCTGCTAATGTCTGCTGCTCTTCTTCTGCTCCAATCGGTTCTTCTGATCATGTGCTTGTCAAAGTGGACATCTCTCTGGCCATTCTCAGAGAGCCTCCTCAGCGTCGAAGAGTCTGGCATTTCACTCAGGCCGACTGGGATGGGCTTCAAGCAGCCATCAATCGTCTGGATTGGTCTCCCATCTCCACTGCCTCTGACATCAATTCTTCCTGGGAATTCTTCCAAAGCAAACTGATCTCTCTCATGCACAGATTTATCCCATCTCGTCTTCAGTTGTCTTACCCTTCCTCCCGTCCATGGTACACGGAATCTTGTGGTGAGGCAGTTGCCCTGAAACAACTTGCCTTTGCCTCTTGGAAGGCTAATCCAACTGAAGGCAATCTCAGTTCCTTCCACCAAGCTCGGAACAAGTGTGTGTCTACCCTCAGGAGTGCCAGGAAGCACTATCTCTCCTCACTCAAGAACGAACTCTCAAACCTGTCTCCTTCCTCCAAATCCTGGTGGCGTCTGGTCAAATCCGTTTCTGGTGTTTGTTCCCTCTCCATCCCCTCCCTTACCTCAAATGGCCACACAGTTGACATCGCACGTGACAAAGCCGAATGCCTCAACTCTGTGTTTGCCTCAAAATCTTTAGTCCCAAACCCATCTCTCTCTGTTCCCACCTTTCCCAGTCGAACCCAACTGCTCCTGGACTCTGTGTCCTTCTCTCCTGACAAGGTAGAGGAGTTTTTGTCTAACCTCGACTCTGATTCTGCAACTGGACCAGACGGCATCAGCCCACGGGTCCTAAAATCCTGCTCTGCCACTCTATCTCACCCTCTCTCCGTTCTTTTCACCCTATCTTTTGCTCAAGGTCATCTGCCAGCATCCTGGAAATCAGCAAACATTACCGCTTTACACAAAAAAGGTGCAAAAACAGATCCTTTTAACTACAGACCAATCAGCCTGCTCCCAATTATAAGCAAAGTCATGGAATCCATCATTGCTTCAGATATGAAATCTTTCCTCTTCTCCAATGGCTTGATCTCTGATCATCAATTTGGACTCAGACCAGGTCACTCTACTCTGGACATGCTGCTTCTCCTGTCTCAACAATGGATGGAGGTCCTCAATGCCAAACAGGAAATTAGAGCTGTCTCCCTCGACATATCACGTGCCTTCGATACGGTCTGGCACCCAGCTCTGCTCACCAAACTCTACTCCTATGGTATCCATGGAAATCTCCATGCATGGCTTGCGGACTTCCTCTCTGGTCGTAGTCAACGTGTGGCCTTGAATGGATTTCTCTCATCTCCCCTTCCTGTTCAGGCTGGAGTTCCCCAAGGCAGTGTGCTGGGCCCTGTGCTTTTTCTGGTCTTTATCAATTATCTCTCCGACTCTCTGGAAAATCCTCTCTATCTCTTTGCTGATGACTCCACTCTCTGCCGCTCCATTCCTCTTCCCTCAGATCGGCAGTCTGCAGCCTCCTCATTCTCTGAAGACCTGGACAAAATCACAGACTGGTCAAACAAGTGGAACATGTCTTTCAATCCTGACAAATCTCACACTCTTACTATGTCTCTCCGAAAAGATCGACAGGACAACCCTCCCATCTACTTTCTCAACAATCCTCTCCAAGAAGTTCTGTCGCTCAAGCTTTTGGGTCTCACTATCTGCCATGATCTTTCTTGGGAAAACCACATTTCCAAGCTGGCCTGCAAAGCCAGTCGCCGACTGGGCATCCTCCGTCGTGCGAAGTCCTTCCTCGGCACACCTGAGCTCCTCACCACATACAAGGCTTTCATCCGCAGCTCAATGGAATACTGTTCTCCCCTATGGGCTGGTGCTCCTGCCTCACACCTAGCTCGGCTTCACGCTGTTGAAACCAAAGCTTTCAGAATCATTGGAATCTCCCGCGATGAAGCTATCTCTGAGGGCCTTTCACTCACTCACCGCAGGCAGGTAGGTGGTCTTTCTGTCTTCTACCGACTCCTCTCCGGCCTTGCTCCCCCAGCTCTCTCTGTGCTCTGTCCCCCAAATATTCCTACAGGTCGCACAAGATCTGCCAGCAAGCCTCTGATGGTTAAACTGCCAAAATCTCGACTCTCTGCTCACCTTCACTCCTTCATTCCTCTTTTCTCCCGCCTCTGGAACAAACTCCCACACTCCCTTCAATCCCACTCCTCCCTTCAGGTCTTTAAAACAGCTGTTCACCACCATCTCTTATCTTCCCCCATCCAAAACCTTGATCTTTTCTACCCCCGCTAATTCACCCCAGATCCACCTTGTTTGAAATTCCAACTTCTTTCCTGGAAGTCCTGGCAGTGTCCATATGTTTTATACCTCTCCCACCGCCCCCTTCCCATGCCCCCCCCCCCCCAAAGCCCTCGCCCTCTCTCAGATCTCTCGATGTCTCCATGTCTCTCGGTCCCTGCTCTCAAATGTTGTGTTTGTGTCCTTCCCCCTCTCTCCCCATCTTGTCTACCGCTCCCGATGTTATATGTTTTATGTGTCCGTTTGTCTTTCTGTGTGATTAATGTTCGCTCTTTCACGAGCCTCGATCTTGTATACAAAAAAATATATAAAAAAATACTCTCTTTAATCAAATGGATCGCACAAAGGTTCTCAGTAAAGACCTCAGCTCTAGTAAACCTCGGTCTATTAATTAATTTTGATGCTTGTTTCCAAGATGTTGATAGTCTGATATTTTGTCTTTTCCTCACATTTTCCATGGTCTTACCAAAGACTGCATTATTCATCAATTTATAAAAGTCTTTCTCAAAATATGTTTTTGACTCTGTTCTTCTTTGTGTATTAAAATCAATGTACCCCTTTAACCAATGACTTTGATTGAACTTTAGAACCCTATGGATCTTCTCTACTCTTAGACCTTTTGATAAATATCGTCGCAAATTTCTTTGGTGTAGAACATAATTTTTCTTGTTATATAATGTAGTAAGTAATTTTTCTGTTGATTCACCTATATTAAATGATTGTTGATAATCACTTAACCACTCCTTCTTTGGACTTTCCTTTTCACAAGCAAATGGGAGATCTTTGTGTAGGTTATGAAGTTCCTCTGGATATTTCAAATCGACCTCAAAATAATAACCAACGTTTGAATCATCCAATTCTTTTTGTGTAGAGATGCATACATCTTGTAAAACCTTTTTGTAATCTTTTTCCTTTCCCCATCTAAGTTTTCCATAAGGAAGAGCCTGAGACATTGCCCAGCCATACAGGTTGTTCGCATCATAATACATCAAGTAGGAGCTCTCTACCGATGGATCATAATTTGGAATGTACTTGTTAATTGCTTTAGCATATCTCTTTGAACAGACTTGTGAAATTCCTCCTCTCTTTGCCTTTTCAATCATCAAAAGCATATCAACATCGGTTATCAAATCCAAAGCTTGTTTTGTCATTTTTAACATCGCGCTCCAAGCCAATCCAGGAGCAGTGTAATAGTGAGCAGGATCCAATCCATATCCAGAATGACAGATTGTTCTGAAAGCCTCAAACACATCAGCCAACAAAAGCACATCAGTTTTGAGGTACAAATCGTGATACTCACCAAGATTCTTAATGTTATATTTTTTCCAAACATTTTGTGCGTGTACATAATCTTTATCAGATATATGACAATTATTTAATTTGTTATATAAATTTTCTTTTAAAGGAAGTTGTGTTTCATTGAATCTCTCAAATGAGTCCATTTCGTCATAGGGGTAAATTCCCTTTTGTGTTAGAAAATCTTTATCTGAAAAATACTCTGAAAGACATGGAAACTCTTTTAGATTTTGAACCAAGTTAGCCAATGGACTTGCCATGAATTTAAATGCATCAAGAAATCTAATATGAGTAATTGGAGATGTGTGAATTGTTTTTGTGAATGAAATGTATTTCTGATCCGTGTTTGGAATTGCTGAGATACTTCCAGAAGTCTTTGAGAGTTCCTTGATAAATAGATGTGTATCATAATGAGCGTTGTTATGAAGAAAAACAGGAATGAACTAGAACGGGCACTCGGTAGAGCGCATACCTTCGCCGCAGCTACTGTTCTGTACTTGGTAAAAATACGATTTTGACCTTTTCGTGACCTTGACCTTGACCTTTGACCCGATTGCTCCCAAAATCTAATCAAATGTGTCCCGTATAATAACCAATCATCCCACCAAATTTCATGCAATTCGGTTGAATACTTTTTGAGTTATGCGAATAACATACACACACACACACACACACACACACAGACATACAAATAAATACACAGCGATCAAAACATAACCTTCCGCTTTTGCGAAGGTAAAGAGGGGAGTTGATAATTAATATTACAACTTTGATGAGCCGGACCTCTATATTTACCAGTGAGATGACAATGATCTCTAACCTTTAGACCTTTACCAATTTTCTTCTCACAAATATGGCAGGCAGCCTTTGGCTGTCTAAATTCTCTTTTTTCTTTACTTGTTAAGGACATTGGTTTATTGGTTTCTCTCATTATCTTGGTTAATCGAACACAGTCTTTTTCTAGTCGTTTCACAAACTCCTCTGGGGTATTTGAGCCTCTATACATCTCTAACTTGTTATATTTATCACCAACGGATGATTTGATATAATAACAAAAACCACAAGGAGTATGTTTTTGATATTTATTTGTGTATGATTCTTTTGGATCTGGAGAAGCAGTATCTATTTTTTCTAAAATACTTTCAAAATCAGCATATATAACAAATGGATGTTTTATTGTTTTCTTTTCATCTTTGAATGTGATCTTTGAGCCTTTTTTAGGCATGTTGATTACCGTTGATTTATGTTCACCACAATAATTTGAATGTTTATCTAATCTTTCTTGTGTATGGAAGAAGTTAAGACAACGCATACAAATATATATTTTATTTGTTCTTTTACATACTTGTGGTTTTATTAATTTTGTAATATCTTTGATGTATGTATAATGTGAATTTTCGTCTGAATTAAAATATAGAAGATTAATATGAGTTTGTTTACAATTGTCAGAAAGCTTTAAAACCTGAATGTTGTTTGTTTCTGTTAAACCATAAACATTAACTGATAAATTATTTATCTTTTCAAATTTAGGAATATCATTTAAAGCCATAGGAAACTTTAGATCTTTCGTATTTAATGTATTATCATATTTTTTATAATGAGATACTCTTTCATCATGAAAATGTGGAGGATGTAAGTGTGCTAGAATAGACCAGAGAAAACATTTATTGTCTCTATTTTTGATATTGATAACTGCTTTTCTATTTTTGATAACACTGGGTAAATCAATGTAAGAAGAAGCTTTTAGAGGATCTGATTTAAGAATATGAATGTCTATGTAAATAATTTTTCCTATATTGAATCCACTTCCTACGATTGAATTATCCACATCTTGCTCTTGTTTAATAAGTTCATCATAGACTCCTGATGTTTTAAAATCTTGATATGAAGATATAAAGTGTGGCTCAGTTCTCATGTATGGTGTATCTATAACTCCTTCGTCCTTTGTCATTTCTAATTTTACTCCCATATAAAATTTAAGTAGTTTCATTTCTATTAGTGTTTTTTCAATCAACGTTTGAACAGCAGGTTTAACTATTTCTACAGCATCAACTATAGACTCTGGTT
Source organism: Myxine glutinosa (assembly GCF_964187855.1). Taxonomy (NCBI): domain Eukaryota; kingdom Metazoa; phylum Chordata; class Myxini; order Myxiniformes; family Myxinidae; genus Myxine; species Myxine glutinosa. The sequence goes on along the minus strand of NC_136265.1, from coordinate 1,674,433 downwards.
CAGGAGGTTTGAAGTTAAAGACTCTTATTTTAATATGTCCTTTGAATGCACCATCAGAGTTTTTAGTTGTAATAAAATTTGATAAATGTTGATTTGTTTTAAGATGTATTTCGAAGCCTTTCTTGAGGATATTTTTATTACAGGCAGAACAGTGTTTTGTTTCCTTCTGAATAGGAGACAGTAGGTGAAGTAGATTAAATGTGTGTTTGTTAGTTTTAAGGTGTCTTTTGTATTGTTTATATTCTTGTTCACAAACGTCGCAATACGTTGCTTTGATCATATTTATACAGCAAAATTATACTTAAAGTAAAACACCTTTTTAGAGGCTTTTTTAAAGATGAAACTGTGCTTAAAGTAAAACACTTATAGAAGAAAGTGCCTTTTTACAGGCTTTTTATATATGAAACTATACTTAAACTAAAACACTTTTTCACTCAGAATCATCTGAGTCATAACTATCACATGAATACTCAGAATCATACTCAGAGTCATCAATAAATCTACTCTCATAACTATCATTTGAGCACAAACTATTAGCATCATAACTATCATCTGAGTTCAATGAAATACTATCATCACCATCGTCCGAGTTCAATGAAATACTATCATCACTATCGTCCGAGTTCAATAAAATAGTAAAATCTTCACTGCTGTAATGACTCATATTTAATTAGCAGGAAAAATATTCCCATCTCTACCAATATACTTTCTTTCATTAACAGATTCAATCTCTACATTTTTAATATCAAAAGTTATCTTTAAATAATCTCTAACTATCATAGAACGAAATGACATTTCACCAGAAATATTAACATCATTCATTTTACTTAGATCTACACCCTTTGGATTATTAAAGGAAATACAAATTTCTCCACGAGTATTGTTGATGGTCTTATCATTCTTTTTCAAAGTATCGCGATCGATCACTTTTTCAAGCTTTGAATAAATTGCCAGGAGTAGAGGAGAAACTTTTGTTAGATTTACTTTAATGGATGTCTTTCCAGGTATAGTTAGAGCTCTTCCTTTAAATGAAATAGAGGGGCTCATGTTATTTTCCATAACTGGTTTTACCCCAAAATTTCCATATTTATCTTTGTTCAATTAAACATCTTTGACATATTTTTCTATATCTTTCACCGAAGTAGAGATTGATTGAAATTTGTCTTTTGTGCTTTGAAACATTGTATTTATTGGCTAAAAAACCTGCGTTTAGTTTAAGTAAAAATTTACCATATAGATATGATAGAAGGATATTTAGAATTTCCAGACTCTCCATATGATAAATTAGAGAATTGTCCGGCTTGTGATAGAATCGGGCTTAATAATGAGGGTTCATATGAACAATGTATTTTCTGTGATTTAATTTTAATTAATGATAATTTAAAAAATATATATATATATATAACTCTTTTAAATTAGAACCAAAAATGAATTACTTTACAAGATTAATAAGAGAGATGAATGTTAAGTATTGTGATGATAATACACCATTTCTTTCAAGGGAAGAGACTATTTGTATTGAGGAAATGTATAAGGGTTTAATGATATTTATTATTCAAAATAATTTTAATGGAAATGTTAATACAAGATACTATATATATAAAATAATGAATTATTTTGAAATTAAACCCGAACTCAGGATAAAATATAGAGTTTCTAAAATAGCTCAAAAAAAGTTAGATGACTTGTTTTCCAAATATATAAATGAATGATTTTTTACCCGTTTGGGAAAATAAGATAAAATTTAATAACCATAAAAACATTCCAAATTCATTGAGATGTCTAATAGTTGGTCCAAGCGGGTGTGGAAAAACCTGTTTGCTTTTAAAGATGCTCCGTCCTAATTTTTTAGATTATGATAATTTAATAATTTTTACAAAGTCAAGTTTTCAACCTGAGTATCAACTACTATCACAAGGTTTTAATGCGGGTCTTAAAAAGGAAGACATCATCGGTTTATTTAAACTTCAAAACAAACTAAATGATTATAACATTGAGGATATAATACAACTATTTTGTGATACACAGAAATCAAAATCGAAACCCATAACTTGTATTCTCAGTGATAATACGGATGATATACCTTCACCTCAAGATTTAGATAAATCAAAAAAGAACCTCGTTATCTTTGATGATTGTGTTAATGAGAGAAACCAAACAGTAATGGATAGCTACTATACAAGAGGGAGACATTCTTCTTGTAATTGTATTTATCTTAGTCAGTCATATTTTCAACTCCCCCGGCGCTCAATAAGAAACAATGCCAATACTTTTATTTTATTTAAGTTAAATTCAATAGATACAAATAATTTTTGGCGAGATAATTGTTCTACATTATGTAGTAAGAAGGAATTTGAAAATTATATGAAACACACGATTGGAAAATATAAATATATTGTTGTAAAACAAGATGAGATACTAAATGATATTTTTCAATACTAAATGAATGCCAAAGAAAGAGCAAGAAAGTTTAAGGAACATCAACAATTAGTTTCAAAAGTTGTTAAACAACAGGAAGGGATAAAGAAGAAACCGAGACAAAAACTGACTGGCGAAGAAGTCTTTGAAAGAAAACAAGAGAAATTCTTTAAACCACTTTTGAAAACTCAACACTCACCTACAGTCCCCACGGTAGAATTTACTCCAAAAAAACTTCAAATGATCAAAGATTTTAGTCAAATGACAGAGCAGGAACTTGGTGAATTAGAATATGATGACGAGGGATTATTTCGGAAACTTGAGGAGGTAAATCAACCCCCTAATTATGTTGTGGAAGCTCTTCAAAACAATGAATATTCAGCGGATTCAAAAGCCAGAGCAGGTCTCATTCCAACAGAAGAACCAGGAGTGTTTTATCTTGTGAAAGAAAAGTTATTGATATTTAATGATAAATTGGTGTTCTTAAGTTCTGCTCAACCAAATGTTGAATTAACTCCAAGATTAATATTTCTTCTAACAAACTCCGTATTTAGCGGTTCAAAATATTTTGAGGAACCGCTTGATACGGAAAATGCGGAAGATAGGGTATATATTGAGTTGCTAAACACACTTGATTATGGAGTTTCTGTTGCTGGTAAAAGTAAGAAGAATGAGAAGGAGAAACATATTATTGATGCTTTAAGTAAGCTTGGTTCGGGTGTTAGCTTTCTTCCAAATGACCCATCACAATTAGTTAATAGGCTATTATTGCTGTTGGGTAGTAAGAAGGCTGGAAACAACAATTGTTTTAATGAAGCCTCAGCCATTTTAGACCAGTTGATGAACATGAAAATAATTAATAAATGTCAATACAAAGATATTTTATTAGATATTAAATAAGATGAGAAGCACAATTCTTAGTTTTAATTTCACAACGAGTGATTACACAGCTTCATTCCCTTACCCACTACAACTTGACCCCACAAAAGAATATGAGGCTTCTTTGTTGTCAATGGAGACTTACAATACACTTTTTAATATCACAGAGAAAAACAACAAGTTTAGTTATAATCCAGGAAGTGGATACAAAACTATAACAGTTTCAACCGGAGCTTACGAGATTTCTCAAATATCTTCTGAAGTCTCTCGCCTTATGAAAGAAAAAGGTGATGAACCAAAAAATATGGTAATAGATATTCAAAAACACACTTCAAAATCAACGATTAAACTTAAAAATAATTCTAAAGTTGATTTCACGATTGAAAATTCGTTCAGAGAGCTATTGGGTTTCTCTTCCAAAAAGATTGAAACTAATGGGACGTCTTACAGTGATAATGTCATTCAAATATCCTCCGGTATAAATTCAGTATTAATTCATTGTGATTTGATTGATGGTGCTTATAACGATGGAATAAGAACAAATACAATATTTTCATTCAATGCATACTCAACCCCGATTGGTTATAAATTCAACATGGAACCAAAAAATCTTGTCTATTTACCTGTGTCAGGAAAAACCATATACAGAGTAAATTTTAGGATAACCGATCAAGATAATCGTATGATCTCCTTTAATGAAGAAATTATATCCATCAGAATTCACGTTCGTGAAGTTTTTTTTGATAAATAAATAATGGTTATTGTGAGAAAACACGAGTTGGGAAAATATAAAATAATTACAGGGGATTTTATTGTTTTTTTTTGTTTTGTATACAAGATCGAGGCTCGTGAAAGAGCGAACATTAATCACACAGAAAGACAAACCGACACATAAAACATATAACATCGGGAGCGGTAGACAAGATGGGGAGAGAGGGGGAAGGACACAAACACAACATTTGAGAGCAGGGACCGAGAGACATGGAGACATCGAGAGATCTGAGAGAGGGCGAGGGCTTTGGGGGGGGGGGGGGCATGGGAAGGGGGCGGTGGGAGAGGTGTAAAACATATGGACACTGCCAGGACTTCCAGGAAAGAAGTTGGAATTTCAAACAAGGTGGATCTGGGGTGAATTAGCGGGGGTAGAAAAGATCAAGGTTTTGGATGGGGGAAGATAAGAGATGGTGGTGAACAGCTGTTTTAAAGACCTGGAGGGAGGAGTGGGATTGAAGGGAGTGAGGGAGTTTGTTCCAGAGGCGGGAGAAAAGAGGAATGAAAGAGTGAAGGTGAGCAGAGAGCCGAGATTTCGGCAGTTTGACCATCAGAGGGTTGCTGGCAGATCTTGTGCGACCTGTAGGAATATTTGGGGGACAGAGCACAGAGAGAGCTGGGGGTGCAAGGCCGGAGAGGAGTCGGTAGAAGACAGAAAGACCACCTACCTGCCTGCGGTGAGTGAGTGAAAGGCCCTCAGAGATAGCTTCATCGCGGGAGATTCCAATAATTCTGAAAGCTTTGGTTTCAACAGCGTGAAGCCGAGCTAGGTGTGAGGCAGGAGCACCGGCCCATAGGGGAGAACAGTATTCCATTGAGCTGCGGATGAAAGCCTTGTATGTGGTGAGGAGCTCAGGTGTGCCGAGGAAGGACGTCGCACGACGGAGGATGCCCAGTCGGCGACTGGCTTTGGAGGCCAGCTTGGAAATGTGGTTTTCCCAAGAAAGATCATGGCAGATAGTGAGACCCAAAAGCTTGAGCGACAGAACTTCTTGGAGAGGATTGTTGAGAAAGTAGATGGGAGGGTTGTCCAGTCGATCTTTTCGGAGAGACATAGTAAGAGTGTGAGATTTGTCAGGATTGAAAGACATGTTCCACTTGTTTGACCAGTCTGTGATTTTGTCCAGGTCTTCAGAGAGTGAGGAGGCTGCAGACTGCCGACCTGAGGGAAGAGGAATGGAGCGGCAGAGAGTGGAGTCATCAGCAAAGAGATAGAGAGGATTTTCAAGAGAGTCAGAGAGATCATTGATGAAGACAAGAAAAAGCATGGGGCCCAGAACACTCCCTTGGGGAACTCCAGCCTGAACAGGAAGAGGAGATGAGAGAAACCCATTCAGGGCCACACGTTGACGACGACTAGATGGGATGTTCCTTTCACCATACTATAAGGGTGAAGGTATGTTTCTTGGTAGAGGATACTATAAACCAAAGAGACAACGGGGTGTGGGACATCAATTTAGAAATAAAGGAGATGGGATAATTGATACTCTAATGGGTATTGGTTCAACCATTCTTAAACATAAAGACCTAATTGGTTCAACTGCTTCTAGTGTAGCAGCATAGCAAACCTGTTGTGCATTTTGTGATACAAGCACCAAATTTGGCACAAATGTACATTAATATGTTGCGAACATTTTCAGATATTGGGCCACTTGAAATTCCGTAATTTTTTTTTTCAAATTTTTTCAAATTTCGTAATTTCAAATTTTTCGGGTGACACCGTCACAATTTCGGTCTTCGAGGCCGGCCGATATAGTGGGGCGGCTTAGCCCAAATATTCAAAAGAATTGTGCATTTTGTGATACAAGCACCAAATGTGGCACAAATGTACATTAATATGTTGCGAACATTGTGTGGTCAGCAATGAAGACGAGAGTCTGAATTACATGTATGCAAAAGACCTTGTGAACCAGTGAAGCAAATACACGGGTAAGCATGAATTAAATCTAGGGCATGATATAATTTCCATGATGTTTACCTCAACACTCAATGGTGGAAGGAGGTAATGTTTTGATCCCAGCTTGTCTGTATGTCTGTTTGTCTGTTAGTCCACAAAATTCCAGACAAAGCTTGTAGTAGTGGTAGTTGTAGTGGTAGTGGTGATAACAGAAATTGTTATATAGAACTGAACTTATATTATTATTATATGCAGAAAATAACTTCATTTCTATATGCCCTGCAGTGGACAGGTTAATTGGTTTATGCACTGAAGGGGTCACCCTGGTGTGCACTGCTGTGTTCTGCCTCACTGAGTTGTTCAGGTATGATGTACTCAGCACAAGCTTCCGGTCGGCCCGGAGGTGGGGGTGCGGGGCCCGTCACGGAACGTCAAAACAAACGGCCTGCCGGGGCCGCCCAAAAGTCGGGCGTGAGGGGCGCGTCCACTAATGGAACGCCTCTCGCTTCCCAGATCGAGGGCCACGTGGTCAGGAGAACCTCGTCCCTTCCGGTCACACTTTGCCTATCGGCCGGCCTCGAAGACCGAAATTGTGACGGTGTCACCCGAAAAATTTGAAATTACGAAATTTGAAAAAATTTGAAAAAAAAAATTACGGAATTTCAAGTGGCCCAATATCTGAAAATGTTCGCAACATATTAATGTACATTTGTGCCAAATTTGGTGCTTGTATCACAAAATGCACAATTCTTTTGAATATTTGGGCTAAGCCGCCCCACTATTCTGCCGTGGGCTCAGTTGCAGGAGCTATAAAGAGTATAAAAGATGCTCAAAAGGAGTCTCATAAATTACAAGCAATCAAAGAAATTAAAAAAGGTAAAACTCAACTATCTTCACAAGAACGACAAAAAATCATGAAAATACTTGGGTCAGGGTTTCAACGATTTTAATGCTATATAAATACAAGTATGGAAGCGATTGATAGTATCTATGATTTGGATGATCCAATTATCATTTCAAACTCCACGAAAAAGGAAGACTATTTTAAGGTAAATGCTATAACAGGAACAGATTGGAATTCAAATGGAACAAAAAGTTTTGAAATAAATAAATCAACAAACTTACTTGAATCTCGCTGATAGTTTCTTGCTGTGTAAATTTAAATTCACTAAGGCTGCGAATAACACTAATGCTACACTCGTAAATGATTTCTTCTGGAAAATGTTTGATAGTGTTCGCCTGTATATTGGAACACAAGAGGTTGAAGCGGTTGATTATGTCTCTGCTACATCTGAAATGATGAAATTTACACTATATTCGTTTAGTGATAGAATGGGTAAGGGAGCTGTTGAAAGTTTTATTCCTGATATGTCAATGGGAACAAATGTTGACCCTGGTTATAGTCAAAGGAAGTCAATGTATAATGATGAAACAAAAGTAGAGAATAGTTTTACCGTAGCGGTACCTCTGAAAGGTATATTTGGATTTTGTGATTATGATAAAGTTTTGTATGGTCTTAAAATTAGATTTCAACTACAAAGGAATGATAATGTAAATAGGTTGCTTTTTGGGGCTGAAAATGCTTTTGGCGACAATAATAAATTTGTTATTAATGATTTGTGTTGGTATATTAGTGAATATACTCCTAATCTTAAAACGGAAGAGATGTTAAATAGAAGACTTAACTCAAAGACCCCGCTAAATGTATCATACCTTAAAAGAAGATGTCAACACGTTAAACTGGAACACACTACCTACACTTGGAATTTAGGTGTTCTTCAAGGAAAGCCACGATACCTCTGGCTCATTTTTTAAAAACCAGATGGAGAGGATGGTACTAATAAGAATAATGCGCTGTGTGATAATGCTAAGGTGAAACAACTTCGGGTTTCTCTTGATGGTACATTTTATCCGCGAGATAGATTGGAAATTGATTGGGAAAAAAATGATTATGCGGAAGCCTACAAGTCTTACCAAAAGGTGTGTGAAAGCAACGGTAATAATGATCCTATTTTGGATATGGTTGCGTTTCAAAAACTTTATACAATCTATGCAATTGACCTGAGTTCTCAAAAGGAAACTATAAAGTCTAATAGAGTGGATACTTCTCTATACATTGAAAGAGGAGAGAATGAAGAAGTTAATACATATTGTTTGCTTTTGGAAGAAACAGAATTACAGATTAATACAGATAATGGTGTTATGATTAATATCACATAGGTTTTTTCTCATAAATAAATGGTAGGGTTATATGTTAATCAAATCAATCTTAATAAATTAACATCTTGTATTCAAAATCAAAAGCCTTGTATTATTAATGTTAATACAATTCAAAGAAAAGGAGCTGTAAGAATTGATGTTTTACTCACACACACACAAGTAAAAACACTAAATGATACTGGTTCACTTAAAATTAAAATGACAAAACCTATGTTAAAGAAATATTCAATAGACGAGTCAAGAGGAGGATTTCTCCCGTTTCTAATTCCTTTATTTGCTGGTTTAAGTGCGGCGGGAGCATTGACTGGTGGTATTTCAGCAGCGGTAAAAACTGCTAACGAAAGGAAGGCACAACTAAAAGCCCAAAAAGAATTGGAAAGACATAACAAGGAGTTGGAGAAACAAATTAGTGGAAGTGGTGTAATTGTAGATTTTGCTCAAAAACTTGAAAGTCTACCTGATAAAGCTAGATTGTGGGTTGGAGATATGCTTTCCTCTATCGCTCAAGCGGGTGTTAAACGAACTAAACGGGGTAATGGATTGTATCTTTCTCATAAATAAATGGATAAATGGTTTAAACAATTTGGAAAGAATACAACGTCAAATATAGAACTAGCTAAGTATTGTAAAACACTAAAAATTGATAATGTGGTAATCTGTATGAGAGATGAATTAATACATATAAATAAGAATACAAAGAATATTATTATGAATTTAGACACACAGAATGGTTCTCATTGGGTTTGTATTCATAATAGTCAGGATAAATATTATTTTGATCGTTATGGTATGCCACCACCTGTTGAAGTAATACAATTCTTACAGAATGGTGTTTATCAAACATTTCAAGTTCAAGAAATGTATTCTAAATGTTGTGGTCAATTATGTTTATATGTATTATTTCAACTCAACAATAATGAAAATTTTTATGATATCATTTTTAATCTAATATAAATGACTTATGTTGGAAAAGATGGTTCTATCTTTGGAAAATCCTCTCAGGATATTGATTTATCAAATTATTATACAAAGGCACAGGCTGAACGACAAAAATATAGTATAAGTAAAAATATTAATATGAAGAATACTTATAAATTAATCAATTATCCAAACCCTACAGATGCGAATGACTTAATTAGATTCAGTGATTTATCACAATATATATATTTAAAGAAAACAGCACGTTTTGTTAAACAAGTAAAATTTACAACCACAACACCTGGTTATACTGACCATACACCTTTCCTCATTGAATTTAACTACCTGCTTACAATTGAATTTTATAAAGAAGGACATATAGTTAATATGCGAATTAATAAATGGGGGTATGATATGCCTGATTTAGGGTATAATTGGTATTTTTCAATAAACTTAGAAGACCTACATGATTTGAATTAGTCTCGTAAAGAAGAATATTATCCGCTTGGCGAGGATAAGGATTTATGTGGAAGTACAATTAGTAAACAACAAATACATGATTTTAAGAAAAGAAAAATATATGATAGTATAGCGATGGTTAGCATGATAAAGAAGGAAGGTAATGAGATAAGGATAGAAAGCCGAGGAATACAAACCGATTTGGTAGTGGGAAGATGGGGTGGTATTACCTGTCATAATATTAATCTCACATATATTTCTGATACATAAATGGCAGGAAGAAGACTACAAGAGAATTATAATTTTTGTATTCAAGGATACCTACAAGAAAAGGGTGCTCGGTATTGTTACGTGGTCCTCCCGGTGACTACCTGGTCTCGGTGACCCCCGGACCGTGAGAGGAACTCCGCCAGAAAGATCTATTATGTATGCGCTTTCGTAACGCAATCAATATGAATTCCAATCAAAAAGAAACCCCACACCAAGGATCCGGAATAATCAATGATATATTCCCCGAGCAATCAACCCGCAACAATCAGCAATCAATATTACAAAGATTACAAATATTACAAATATTACAAAGAATCAATATTACAATATTACAATATTACTCATCTACACTAACTCTAAGATGGCCATCTTATACATTCCTCACGTGAGCCCCACTCCCGACTCCCTCCGTGGTCAATGTCTCTCACAATGTCTCTCTTCTCCGCACACGGGCGGTTGAACGAACCCCAGGCGGACGTGCTCCAAACGTGCACGTCTCGTACCGGGGACAGCTGCTGCAGCGCACACCTCCTTGCCAAGCAACGGGGCAAAACCAAGCGCGGCTTCCAACGCGCGCGAGGCCCAAAGTGCGACCCGTACGCGTCCTTGTAGACGGGGCAAAACCAAGCGCGGTTTGCAATGCGCGCGAGGCCCAAAGTGCGACCCGTACGCGTCCTTGTAGACGGGGAGGCGAACTGTGCCGGACGCTTGGTTCCGTGCACGAACCCATGGCAACTTGACGTGTCAAGGGGTAATTCCTTTCGCCCGTCGGGCTTTCAAACGCCGATTCTGTTACGTTGCTCAATAGCGATACCGCTCGCCTCGGAGCTCGGCGAGGAAGAAGAAGATCGTCGCTTCTCCAGGACCTCGTGTCTTTTCTTCTTCCGTTTCCGGTCTCCTTTTTCCCAGAAGGGCTCCTGACCCTTTAATCACAACAACCTTCAATCGACTACACATTAATAAGCAAAGACCTGAATAGTAATTCACATACATTAACATAAATCCGTAACAGTATTACATACCTTATGATGTGGAGCATATACATGGGAATTTTGTCATTAAAAACTGGCCTTATACTGATATTGTTAAACCCACAAATAGAGACTTGTTTAAAATATTAAATAAAAATGAACTTCTCAAAGTTATGAAATAGAAAACTCTTTTAGAAATCGTCAACAAATCTTATTGGTATCCTATTATGAGAAAAATAATTATTGATACAAGAATATCTCAAAATCCAGATGAGTATATGTATAATATTCTTTGGGGTTCAAACTCAAGGGTAGCAAGGGAAGGAGTTGAAGAAGAGAAGGAGGAAAGAGAGAAGGAGGAAAGAGAGAAGGAGGAAAGAGAGAAGGAGGAGAAGGAGGAAAGGGAGAAAAAGGAGAAGGAGGAGAGGGAGAAAAAGGAGGAGGAGGAGAGGGAGGAAAGGGAGAAGGAGGAAAGGGAGAAAAAGGAGAAGGAGGAAAGGGAGAAAAAGGAGAAGGAGGAAAGGGAGAAAAAGGAGAAGGAGGAGAGGGAGAAAAAGGAGAGGGAGGAAAGGGAGAAAAGAGAGAAGGAAGAGAGGGAGAAAAAGGAGAAGGAGGAGAGGGAGAAAAAGGAGAAGGAGGAGAGGGAGAAAAAGGAGAAGGAGGAGAGGGAGAAAAAGGAGAAGGAGGAGAGGGAGGAAAGGGAGCAAAGAGAGAGAGGGAGGAAAAATATAAAAAGATGGAAATCAGTGAGATTAGTAAAATATTGAGTATTACAGCAAATAAATCAATCTCAACGCACCGAAGAGGAAAATAAAGAATTCACGACTCTTACTAAGATAATGATTTTAAAAATGGTTGAGATGAGTTCAGCGAGGAGATTTACATGAAGAAGACAAAGGTCATATAGTTGATGATGTTGGTGTTATTGACTTTAGTTGGTTTTTATTTGTAAATAAATGGAGGAGAGAGTGAAGGTATTCCTAAGGATTCTTTATGTTTTAAAAATTAAGATAGAAATGTATATGTTGAAAACCAAAAAGGTTTTGATACTCTGTCGGACTTTTTCTGATAAATAAATATGAGTTATTGTCTCAAATGTAAAAATAAAACTAAATCTAAAAATATCTCTTATGTTAAAGCTAAAAATAATAGAGTTCATCAAAAAGGAATATGTGAAGTGTGTGGCTCTAAAAAGTGCCAATTCATCTCTCCTAAAAGTGGAGGAGACATCCAAAAGTTTCTGTCAGGAAGTAAATTTACAACAACTGGAATTCCGGGGGAATTACACCTTCCAGGGTATTCTTTCTGTGGTCCTGGAACAAACCTGGATAAAAGATTAGATGAGGCTGACAATCCTAAACCTTGGTCTAAACCTATAAATAGGGTTGATGAAGTGTGTATGAAGCATGATATTGCTTATGGGAAAACCACTACATTGGATGAAAAACATGAAGCAGACAGAGAAATGTTGTATAATTTGTCCTTGATACAAAATCCTACATTGAGAGAGAAAGTTGATAGGTTTATTGTGAAAAAAATGATAAGTGTTAAATTGAAACTTGGTCTTGGTTATTCCCCAAAAAACTATTAAACTCCAATGATGTCATCAAGACTGAGGAGCTTTTGGCTAATGAATTACATAAACCTATAATCACAAAGTTTAAAAGAAGGAAAGTTTATTCTAAATACACCGACCACATATGGTCCGCTGATTTAATCGAACTAAATAATGATAAGGGATACAGGTATGCTTTAACCGTTATTGATTTGAGGAGTAGATTTGCCTGGGTTGTTCCTTTGAAAAACAAATGGGGTAATAAATACTCTTATGTTAGCTTTCAGTGGAATATTTAGTAAGAGTAAAAGAAAACCAAAGAAGTTATGGACTGACGAGGGAACAGAGTTCTATAACAAAATATTTATGAAATTTCTTAAGGGGGAGGATATTAAATTATACAGCACCTTTAATGAAGGAAAGGCAGTTGTTATTGAGCGTTTTAATCGTACTTTAAAAGAGAAACGATATAAAAAATTCACACAACTCGGTTCTCAACAATGGGTGTATTTAATTCAGGATATTGTAGATAATTACAATAATACAGTTCATTCATCAACAAAATCAAAACCATCAGAAACATTTACAAAATTAGAATATGAAAAGGAGATTAATTTGAGAAAGCCCAAGTTCAAAGTTGGTGATATTGTAAGAATATACAGATGGAAAAGCCATTTTGAGAAAGGTTATACAAAGAGATGGACGAATGAATTATTTAAAATTGTTGATGTAATGGATACAGTCCCTTGGACTTACAAATTATATGATATGAATGGGGAAGAAATCTTGGGTTCATTTTACTCACAAGAATTACAAAAAACACAAGTAAGCAGATAATACCCTTGAAAATAATAAATTAATAAATAAAATGTAATGGGGATACGTTCTTGAGATCTGTGAACCCCAAACACAGAATCCCTCAACTTTTCAGTTGGGGCTTAACTTTTGTGTGTGTGTGTACAATGGGGATACGTTCTTGAGATCTGTGAACCCCAAACACAGAATCCCTCAACTTTTCAGTTGGGGCTTAACTTTTGTGTGTGTTTATGTATGAGTGAGTCATAATAATATACAAACCCTAACCCAACCCCATCCCTAACCCAACCCCATCCCTAACCCAACCCCATCCCTAACCCAACCCCAACCCCATCCCTAACCCAACCCCAACCCCATCCCTAACCCAAACCCATCCCTAACCCAACCCCATCCCTAACCCAAACCCATCCCTAACCCAACCCCATCCCTAACCCAAACCCATCCCTAACCCAACCCCATCCCTAACCCAACCCATCCCTAACCCAACCCCATCCCTAACCCAACCCCATCCCTAACCCAACCCCATCCCTAACCCAACCCCATCCCTAACCCAACCCCATCCCTAACTCAACCCCATCCCTAACCCAACCCTAACCCAATCCCATCCCTAACCCAACCCATCCCTAACCCTCACATTCAAAATCCCAACCCTAACCCAATCCCATCCCTAACCCAACCCCAATCCTAACCCTCACATTCAAAATCCCAACCCTAACCCAACCCCATCCCTAACCCAACCCCATCCCCAACCCTCACATTCAAAATCCCACCCAAACCCTAACATAAACTTTTTTTTTCTTCTTTTTTTTAAATACGTATTTCTTTTTTTTTTTTCCTCTTCTGTCCAATTCTGTCTTTCAAGGCTTTCAAGTTTGAAGAAGTAGAAATGGGAAGAAAGAATTTTCCAGCATTTTCTTCCTCGAACTTTCTTGATATTGCTTAAATCAAGCGTCATTAAACAAAGAACATTGTTCATTGCTTTAGAATCCAAAGAGTCTCCAAGATGGACCCCACAGGTAGAGTCTCCAAAATAAAACCAACTTTCCAAGTTCCCAAGGTATAACCACAATCCTGTTGAGCCTCCAAGATAGGTATCACATTCCGAGTCATCAAAACAAAACCCCCATTCCGAGTCTCCAAAAATATAACCATCTTTCCAAGTCTCCAAGGTAGAACCACAATTTTCAGAAATATTGGGGGCTTCCGTGATAAGTCTCACATAGTATAACTGCGGACCATCAGGGAGAACTCTCCTTGCCCAATTTTTTAGGGTTTCTATGATGTGTCTCACATAATATAACTACGGACCATCAGGGAGAATTCCCGTTTCCCAATTTTTTAGGGTTTCTATGATGTGTCTCACATAGTATAACTGCGGACCATCAGGGAGAACTCTCCTTGCCCAATTTTTTAGGGTTTCTATGATGTGTCTCACATAGTATAACTGCGGACCATCAGGGAGAATTCCCGTTTCACAATTTTTTAGGGTTTCTATGATGTGTCTCACATAGTATAACTGCGGACCATCAGGGAGAACTCCCCTTTCCCAATTTTCAGAAATTTGTGGGTCTCCAATGTATGACTTGTATTCTGGTTCATCAAGGTAGAACTTGTTCAGTGGGTTTTGTTTTGATAACTCACAACAAGTATCATCATGGTAAAACTCTTTTTCAGGATTTTGTGGATCTCCAAGGTATAACTCTTTGGCTGGGTCATCAAGGTAGAACTCGTTCTGGGGGTCTTGGTTGTTCAAAATGTCTTCAAACAAAAAAATAACTTCATCCCAAGTTGTGTTAAAAGCAGAATTTTCATTTCGTATCTCAGATACAATTTCCTGTGAAAGAAAATAACAATGTATTAATTTAATGCAATATTTTTATTTGTATAAATCAAGCTCTATGAATATTAAAATAAACGTTGTTAACTCTTACACGAGTCTCATCTAAAAAAAAAAAAATTAAAATAAATAATTAAATAAATAAATAAGTAAATAAATAAATAAATAAATAAATAAACAAACTTACCTCCATTGATAAGAGGTTCGAGTCCAGTTCATCAATCTGAAGGTTGAGTTCTACACAGGTAGTAGGACTCCAAGGAATAGCAAAGTTATCCCATTCCATTTCGGCATAGTAGTCCATTCTCAAGTGAAGCAGAAAGCGTGTTTGAAAAAGCCTGTGTGGTCGGTGCCTTTTATAAGGACTGGGTGTGTCATTTCCTGTGGAAATTCCCTGGGCATGTCTTAACTGGAAATGATGTGATGGAAATTCCCTGAAAATGATGTAATGTCTTAACTGAAAATGATACAATGGCAGAGTTTATAAAGTGGGTGGGCTTAACAAAAAGTGGGCAGGGCTTAGTAAAAAGCGGGTGGAGCTTACCAAAAGTGGGCGGAGCTTAGTAAAAAAGTGGGTGGGCTTACCAAAAGTGGGCGGAGCTTACCAAAAAGTGGGCGGCACTGGAGGCGTTCAAACAAGAACATTGAGGGAGGTTTACCATTTTATCTTAGCTCAGTTAAAATATCTTAATAAAGAACCAAACTCAAACATCTTTTTTGTTAATATATTAGATGGTGAAGGGAGTGGCAAGAGAATTAAATTATTTCCCACGCAAAAACAAATATTTGTAGGATCAATGTTTGAGTGGTCTACTCGGGATCATTGATAGTAAGAGTACCATAAGACCAAGGGGGAATCATTGTTTGAGTGGTCTAATGAACAACATTAAGGATAGGTGTCAAAAGGCTAAAAGGTTCGTAAAGAGGTGAGGGGAAAATTAACATGTAAGTGAATGGGTCGATGTTTGAGTGGGTCAAAGATAATCTGCCAGATGATATGTAGAAGAAGGATTTATAGGTCTATAAGGGAAAACAAATATTTGTAGTGTTTGAGTGGTTTAATGAACAACATTGAGGATAGGTACTATAGACAAAAGGTTCATAAAGATTAGGATGGGAGAAATAGAGGTGTTAATGGGCAATGAGGTTAAGAGGAAAATTAACATGCAAGTCAATGGGAAAATGAGAGTGTCCCAGAAGCAACATATATACACTACTCCCGGCGATAATTCTCCTCGGAATCCACCGCCAAAAAAACCTGACAAGCAGGTTGATCGGTCACAGCGATGACAACTCTGTCGTAGGAATCCCTTTCCCGGAAACCCAAAAGTTCGCTAGTGACTCTTGCTCGCCAACGTTCGCTTCAGAACTCGGAGCGACTCAGCTTTCTTGTCCGACTCCCTCGCTCCGCCCTTTTTCTCTCTTCTTCCTCTTCGTCGTCCGGTTCCCGATCCGGTTTCCTGTTTCTTTTAACATTAACTTTTTTACCTTTTGAAAACAGTTCATGGACAATAAACCTTTTGAAAACAATAATAGTACATGGATTCAGAAATATTTACAGTGGATGCAAACCACCACAACGGAAGTGACGAATCCGTAACAAAGTCCATACAAAACTTTATCATAATCACAAAATCCAAATATACCGTTCAGAGGAACTGCTATGGTAAAACTATTCTCTGCTTTTGTTTCATCGTTATACATTGCCTTTCTTTGTCTATAACCAGGGTCTATGTTTGTACCTGTTAACATATCAGGAATAAAACCTTCAACAGCTCCCCGACCCATTCTATCACCTAATGAATATAATGTAAATTTCATCATTTCAGATGTAGCAGAGACAAAATCAACCGCTTCAACATTTTGTGTTCCAATATACAGGCGGACACTATCAAACATTTTCCAGAAGAAATCATTTACGAGTGTAGCATTAGTGTTATTGGCAGCCTTAGTGAATTTAAATTTACACAACAAGAAACGATCAGCTAGATTCAAGTAAGTTTGTTGATTATTTATTTCAAAACTTTTTGTTCCATTTGAATTCCAGTTTGTTCCTGTTATAGCATTTACCTTAAAATAGTCTTCCTTTTTAGTGGAGTTTGAAATGATAATTGTATCATCCAAATCATTGATACTATCAATCGCTTCCATACTTCCATTTATTTAGTAAAAAAAAAAAGATGCTAAAACTTTTGAAACCCGGACCCAAGTATTTGAATGATTTTTTGTCGGTCTTGTGAAGATAGTTGAGTTTTGCCTTTTTTAATTTCTTTGATTGCTTGTAATTTATGAGACTCCTTTTGGGCATCTTTTATACTCTTTATAGCACCCGCTACATTCCCACGGCAGAAGCAGTTGAACCAATTAGGTCTTTATGTTTAAGAATGGTTGAACCAATACCCATTAGAGTATCAATTATCCCATCTCCTTTATTTCTCAATTGATGTCCTACACCCCGTTGTGTCTTGGGTTTATAGTGTCCTCTGCCAAGAAACATACCTTCACCCTTATAGTATGGTGAAAGGTACATGCCTTCCCCATCTTTTGTAACTATTTTATATTTTCCCAACTCGTGTTTTCTCACAATCATCGTATTTATTTATTGGAAAACTTCACGTAGGTGAATTCTGATGGATATAATTTCTTCATTGATAGAAATCACACGACTATCTTGGTCGGTTATCTGAAAATTTACTCTATAAATGGTTTTTCCTGACCGGTAAATAGACGAAGTTTTTTGGTTCCATATTGAATTTATAACCAGAATGTGTTATTCCCTGGAATTCCCTTGTTAAACAGAACCAGAATATAACCAGAACCAGAAACCAAAATGTGTCATAACAACAATCATGTGTCATAACAACAATCATGTGTCATAACAACAATCATATGTCATAACACCACAATCATATGTCATAGCACCACAATCATATTGCATAACACAATAACCCTGGTGTTGGGCTAGCGGCTAGGGTGCCGGCTTAGGATCCTAGGATCCTGGGTTCGAATCCCGGTCAATCGCTGAATTAACGCCAGGGGGGTTGACTCAGCCTGTCATCCTTCTGAGGTCGGCAAATTGAGTACCAGTTCACTGGTAATTCCCAGCTTGTCGTTAAAGGCGGCAAAAAGGGTTGGCGTCAGGAAGGGCATCCGGCCGTAAAACATTGCTTCAAAAAGGGGACCGAAAAACAACAACAACCACGGTTCCCGAAAAAGGCCAACCCCCGCTTGCGGGGAAAAATGGCCTCTAAAGGTGGGTTTATTTTTTTATTTTTTATTTTTTTTTATTGAATTTATAACCAGTCGGGGGTTGAGTAAGCGCTGAATGAAAATAATGTATTTGTTCTTATTCCATCGTTATAAGCACCATCAATCAAATCACAATTAATTAATACCGAATTTATACCGGAGGATATTTGAATAACATTATCATTGTAAAACGTCCTGTTAGTTTCAATCTTTTTTGAAGAGACACCTAATAGTTCTCTAAATGAATTATCAATTGTGAAATCAACTTTATAATTATTTTTGAGTCTAACAGTTGATTTTGAAGTATGCTTTTGAATATCTATTACAATATTTTTCGGTTCATCACCTTGTTCTTTTATAAGACGGGTAATTTCAGAAGATATTTGAGAAATCTCGTAAGCTCCGGGTGAAACTGTTTTAGTTTTATATCCACTTCCTGAATTATAACTAAACTTGTTGTTTTTCTCTGTGATATTAAACAAGGTATTATAAGTTTCCATTGACAATAAAAAAAATGAAAAAAAACCACCTTTAGAGGCCATTTTTCCCCGCAAAGCGGGGGTTGGCCTTTTTCGGGCACCGTGGTTGTTGTTGGTCCCCTTTTTGAAGCAATGTTTTACGGCCGGATGCCCTTCCTGCCGCCAACCCTTTTTGTCGCCTTTTACGACAAACAGGGAATTACCAGTGAACTGGTACTCAATTCCATTGACAATAAAGATGCCTCATATTCTTTCGTGGGGTCAAGTTGAAGTGGGTAAAGGAATGAAGCTGTGTAATCACTTGTTGTGAATTTAAGGTAGAATTGTGCTTCTCATCTTATTTAATATGTAATAAAATATCTTTGTATTGACATTTATTAATTATTTTCATTTTCATCAACTGATCTAAAATGGCTGAGGCTTCATTAAAACAATTGTTGTTTCCAGCCTTCTTACTACCGAACAGCAATAATAGCCTATTAACTAATTGTGATGGGTCATTTGGAAGAAAGCTAACACCTGAGCCCGAGGCTAAACCAAGCTTGCTTAAAGCATCAATAATATGTTTTTCCTTCTCATTCTGCTTACTTTTACCAGCAACAGAAACTCCATAATCAAGCGAGTTTAGTAAATCAATATATACCCTATCATCTTCATTTTTCATTTTAAATGGTGCATCATAATATGATGATTCTGGTCGGTGCAGACTGTCTTTTGTTAGAAGAAACATTAATCTGGGGGTTAATTTAACATTTGGTGGAGCAGAGCTTAAGAACACCAATTCATCATTATATATAAATACCTTTTTTTAACAAGATAGAACTGTGCTGGTTCTTCTGTTGGAATGAGACCTGCTCTGGTTTTTGAATCCGCCGAATATTCATCGTTTTGAAGAGCTTCCACAATATAATTTGGAGGTTGATTTGTCTCCTCAAGTTGCCGGAATAATTCTTCATCATCATATTCTAATTCTCCAAGTTCTTGCTCTGTCATTTGACTAAAATCTTCAAGCATTTGAAGTTTTTTCGGAGTATATTCTATCGTGGGAGTTGTAGAAGAAATCATTTTTTGTTGAGAAAAATTTCTCTTGTTTTCTTCCAAAGACTTCTTCTCCAGTTAGTTTTTGTCTGAATTTGTATATCTGTATATTTGACCTTCGTTCCTCAATCGCATATGTTTCTCCATTGTAATGTAGTAATAATCTTCACCTTCTACTTCTCCTGGTCGCATTGCTCTGGTTGTTGTAGATACAATACGAATCATGGGGTGTTTTTTTTGGGAAAAAAAACTTACAATCTTTTCATTTTTACTCTTCAAGAGCTTAGATTTATGAAAGTTTCTTCCTGGAGCAGATTTACCCACAAGATTATTAATAACAGTTGTCATTTATGTGTGTAATTATTTATAAAATAAAAAAATATCAGTTAGTATCTCATCTTGTTTCACAACAATATATTTATATTTTCCAATCGTGTGTTTCATGTGAGCCTCAAATTCGTTTTTGCTGCATAACATAGAGCAATTGTCTCTCCAAAAATTATTGATATCTTTTGAATTTAACTTGAATAAAATAAAGGTATTGGCATTGTTTCTTATTGAGTGACGAGGGAGATGAAAGTATGATTGACTGAGATAAATACAATTACAAGAAGAATGTCTCACTCTTGTATTGTCGCTATCCATAGCCGTTTAGTTTCTCTCATTAACACAAGCATCAAAGATAAGGAGGTTCTTTTTTGATTTATCTAAATCTTGGGGTGAAGGTATATCATCCGTATTATCACTGAGAATACAAGTTATGGGTTTTGGTTTTGATTTCTGTGTATCACAAAATAGTTGTATTATATCCTCAATGTTATAATAATTTAGTTTGTATTGAAGTTTAAATAAACCGATTATATCTTCTTTTTGAAGGCCCACATTAAAACCTTGTGATAGAAGTTGATACTTGGGTTGAAAACTTGACTTTGTGAAAATTATTAAATTATTATCCACCCTCTCTGAAAAAATGTCCACTTCTCCCTTCGTTGACCTCCACAACCCTTCTGATCTCACTGACTACTACAACCACACTCTCTCCTCCTGCCTTGACCAACTTGCGCCTATAAAAACCAAAACAGTTTCTTTCACCCATTCTGCTCCCTGGTTTACCCCTGAACTCCGCCTGATGAAAACTCGTGCTCGCCAACTTGAAAGACTCCGCAATAAAACAGGTCTCACAGTTCACTCCCAAACCTACAAGGACCACCTACAACACTACAAAGATGCCCTCTCCCACGCCCGCTCCGCCTACTACTCTCAAATTATCCACTCTTGCTCCGGAAACCCAAAAGCACTCTTCTCTACAATAAACAAACTCCTCAGCCCCCTGAACACCACCACCCAGTCATTCACAGTAGACAACTGCATCTCCTTCCTTTCATTCTTCCAACGCAAAGTTGAAAACATCTACAACAGCTTGACCACCGCCGCACCCTTATCCTGCCATCCCCTGTCTCAATTCTCCCCAATCTCCCCTACTGACCTCTCTGAACTCCTCATAGGAATGAAAACTGCCACCTGCACTCTTGACCCCATCCCCTCCAGCTTTGTCAAGGCCTCCCTTCCTGCTCTCTCTCCACTTATCATTGCAACAATAAACTCCTCCCTGTCTACAGGCATCGTCCCACCATCCATCAAAATTGCTGCTGTTACCCCCATTCTGAAAAAACCTGGACTAAACCCTGACACCCTAAACAACTTCAGACCCATCTCCAACCTACCCTTTCTGTCGAAAGTTTTGGAACGTGCTGTAGCCGCTCAACTCAAACATCACCTCTCTGCCAATAACCTGTATGAAACATTCCAATCCGGATTCCGCTCCAACCACAGCACTGAAACTGCTCTCCTCAAAATCACCAATGATCTTCTCCTCTCCTCTGACGCTGGCAACCTCAACATTCTCATCCTCCTCGACCTCAGCGCCGCCTTTGACACCATCGATCACACCATCCTCCTCACCCGACTTGAAACCACCTTTAACGTTACTGGCACTGCCCTCTCTTGGATTAAATCATACCTCTCTGACAGACGCCAGTTCATCTCCATCAATAACTGCAAATCCCCCACTGCTCCCCTCCCCCAAGATGTCCCCCAAGGTTCAGTTCTTGGCCCCCTCCTCTTCATCCTTTACCTGTCCCCCCTCGGTCACTTAATCCGCCGTCATGGTCTCCAATTACACTGCTTTGCCGATGACATCCAGCTTTTCATCTCCACCAAGTCCATATCCACCGCCACCCACTCTATCCTGACAAACTGCATCACTGAAATAAAATCCTGGCTTCAAATTAACTTCCTCAAACTTAACTATGATAAATCTGAAATAATCATCATTGGCCCAAAAACGCTCATAAAATCCACCAATAACTTTGCCCTCAACATCGACGGTATCCCAGTATCCACCTCCCCTCACATCCGGAATCTTGGCATCATCTTTGACCAAACCCTCTCCTTTGACAAATACACTAAACAGATCACAAAGACAGCCTTATTTCACCTGAAAAACATCGCCCGTCTCCGTCCATCCCTCTCCTCCACGGCTGCAGAAACCCTCATCCACGCCTTCATCACCTCCCGTCTGGACTACTGCAATAGCCTCCTCTATGGTTCACCCTCAACAATCACCAATAAACTCCAATACATTCAGAACTCCGCTGCCCATCTACTCACCCATTCCCGGACCCGTGACCACATCACCCCCGTCCTTTACAAGCTTCACTGGCTCCCCATCTCCCAGAGAATCCAGTACAAAATCCTCCTCTTGACCTACAAAGCCCTCCATAAGCTGGCCCCATCCTACCTGGCTGACCTCCTCTACAGGCACACTCCCAACCGCAACCTCCGCTCTGCTGGTACCAACCTCCTGACCCCCCCCCCCCCCCTCATCCGGACCAAATTCAGATCCTGGGGGGACAGGGCCTTCTCCATCGCTGCTCCCACCCTCTGGAACTCACTACCTCACACCATCAGAGACTCCTCCTCACTCACCACATTCAAAACATCACTCAAGACCCACCTGTTCAACACTGCATTCAACATTGAACCCACAGCATTTAACCCCTGACTATCACTTCTCCTTCTCCCTCCTTTTTGCTTTGAATATTTCCCTATTGATTCTTGTTTTTTGCAATTGTTTTTATGTTTTGCTATGCATTATGTTTTACACTCTGTCAAAGCGTCTTTGGGCTCCCTGAAAAGCGCTATATAAAATAAATGCATTATATTATTATTATTATTATTATTATAATCTAAAAATTGGGGGTCAGGAGCATCTTTAAAAGCAAACAGGTTTTTCCACAACCACTTGAACCAACTATTCGACATCTTCATGAATTTGGAAGATTTTTATGGTTGTTAAATTTTATCTTATTTTCCCAAACGGGTAAAAAAAATATTCATTTATACAGACTTGGCATTTAATATGGAATATATATTGTTTTCTTGACTTGGGTTTACTTTCTTAACTCAATATATCAATCTGGTGAGTTTCTTTCACACTTTGGTGATTTATTTGTTGAAAGAACCATGTTACTGATTGTCTGTCGCAGCAAGAAGTCAACAACAGGATTATATCACAGGTGGCGTGGCAAAATGTATGGACAGGTGCATTTGATGATTGGCTTCACAGTCGGGTATACAAGGGTTGTTGCGTTCTGTATCAGTGGAAAACAACTGCTGCACGTCTCCAAAAGTTATTTCCGCTTCCTCTGGAGATGGTCCGTCAACTCGACAATGCCGTTTGTCATGGAGTGGTGGCTTTACGAAATTATGGCATGAAACAGCGTGCTATTGCTCGGCAGTATGGCATCACTCAAGGTCAGGTGTCAAAGATCCTGAAACGAAATGCTCAGAGGGGTGTCCCTACTCCAATACCGAGGCCAGGACGTCCCCGTAGAACCACAAGGAGGGATGATCGCCAGCTGCACCGGTTAGTCTGCAATGACCGTACCAAGTCAGCTAATCGGCTTAGAGCTGAGTGGCAGCAACTGACAAATGTGCCTGTATCCAGAAGGCTAGTCAACCAACGACTGGTTCAAGCAGGCTATCGTGCCAGGCGTCCCCTGAGAAAGCCACGCCTGACCAGACAACACCGCCAGCGCCGATTGCAGTGGGCCAGAGAGCACCGTCAATGGCAGCCAGGACAATGGAATCACGTGATCTTCAGTGATGAGTCTAGATTTCTGGTCTATCGTCAAAATGGCCGCGTACGAGTGCGCAGACAAGTGCATGAAGCCTACAACAAAGATTGTATAGTGCCAAGAGTCCAAGCTGGAGGTGGTGGGGTGACAGTTTGGGCTGCTTTTCATGCAGGGGGCAAAACTGACCTGGTTGTTCTGAATGGAATCCTGAACCAGTTCAAGTACAGGGCCATTCTGGAAGAAACATTGCTTCCATTTGCTCGTGCAGCCTTTCGAGGAAACTTTGTCTTCCAAGATGACAATGCACGGCCTCATCGTGCTCGCATGATCCAACACTTTCTTGCTGACCATGGTGTAGAGCATATGGAGTGGCCTGCCATGTCCCTGGATATGAATCCGATAGGAAACTTGTGGGCAGAATTAACGCATCAAGTCGACCACTTGGACCAGCAGCCGACCTCTGTGCATGAATTTCAGCAGGCTATTGTCACTGCATGGCAAGCGATTCCTGTCCAAACCTTGGCAAATCTCGTGAACAGCATCCCTCAACATGTACGTGCTCTCCTGAATGCTCGTGGGGGTTACATGAAGGACTGAACTGTAATTTTACTGTCTGTAATGCCAGTCGTAATTTAACTTTTGTTTTTGTTAAAAAAAAATTTTGGCTAATGTGCAAAATAAAGAGATGCTTCTGGAAAACGTACAGAAGTTTAACACAGTACTGTCCATGAATTGAGTTCGATATCAGTTTACATCACTTTCAAGGATCAATTTATTTGTTTTGAAATGTCAAATGTGGTTTTTGTTTCTTTTAAAGGTCACATTAACAAAATCTAGAATAATTTCAACATAATTCCAATGAACTTTTGGTTCTAAGACATCTTGAAAAGTAAGTTCACCCCCACAAAAAAAATATTCCATATTAAATGCCAAGTCTGTATATTTGGAAAACAAGTCATCTAATTTTTATGAGCTTTTTTAGAAACTCTATATTTTATCCTGAGTTCGGGTTTAATTTCAACATAATCCATTATTTTATTTATATAGCATCTTGTATTAACATTTCCATTGAAATTATTTTGAATAATAAATATCATTAAACCCCTATACATTTCCTCAATACAAATAGTCTCTTCACTTGTAAGAAATGGTGTTTTATCATCATAATATTTAACATTCATCTCTCTTATTAATCTTGAAAAGTAATTAATTTTTGTTTCCAATTTAAAAGTTATATTTCTTTTTATATTTTTTATCATCATTAATTAAAAGATAATCACAGAATAAACATTGTTATGGGCTTTTGATTATGTATTTAATCCATAGACTCCTTTAGAGAAGGCCTGGAACGTTCCATGCTCGGGGTTTGTAACTTGAGTCTGAAGGATTAACTTAAGTCCTGGGCTAAAATGACTTCTAGAAGGGCTAGAGACACGATCTCGGGGTCAAAATAGGGGTTTTTGAGGACGGCGAGTTCAATGGCGACATTTTCAACACCACCTGGGGTCATCTTCAAGGTCAAAAGGTCATATTTCAAGGTCAAATTAGTGAATTTTGGCAATTTCTGCCCGTTTTTTGTGTCTAACTCATAAACGGTGAGAGATGGCTGATTATAATAAGAGGCAAGTTTGTAGAGCTGTCCAAATTTAATATATATTGTCATATATCGTATTACACAAACATACAAACATACAGCAAATACACATTCGAATAATAACAATGCACCGTTTTTCAATAATATTGTTATGAATTTGGTAATGCAACATCTAGAGCTAGGTAGATCTGAATAGGTAGGTATTCGGCTGTCGTGACAGGGACTCTACATGTAATAAGTTCTTGATGTTTAGGCGGTTGTCGGGGTAAGATGTATGAGTGTGGATCTACCTGGAGATTCGAGTGTTAAATAGTGAGGGATTAAAGGTAACGCCCCTGTGAGTATCACCTAGTAATCAAACCTTTGTCCTTTATGGCACTGCAAACCACATAAACATTAGTTAGGTCCTTAGCGCAACATTAAATAATCCCCTTTCCCTGACAAGGACTTCGTATTAAATTGACAGGAAACCAGGTCAAAAACACCGCCACGATTGGCCGCCACCGTGTACACCTCCAAAGGCCTACAAACCTGGCCGGCACGTGTTATGCCAGGACCGCAGGGTCGCGTAACGGGGGAGATGTCAGGAGTCGCGGGAGGCTTTGATTGGCTGAGGAGTGCGCAATGTGACGTCATCGGCCACCAATATAGGCGACGGTCGGACGCCATTTCAGGAGTTGAGTTGAGTTCGTGGCAGGCACTGGCAGACGCAGGCAGGCACCAGAGAGTTGAGCGGTGGTGGAGAGTTGGAGAGGACACGCCATTCCAGTCGCAGTTCGAGTGCAGTTCGGGTGGTAGGGAGTCGCAGGAGACACACGAGAGCACACCCAGTTGGCACTGAGCAGTTCGTTGGCACTTGGCTGCCAGCACTCCCGCGTCGAGTCGAGTGGAGTTGAAAGGAGTCCTTCCTGTCCCTGGTCAAGTGGAGCCGCTGGCCTGCGTCGGACGCGTGGTGCTTGGAGCGAGGGGCCTCGTGGTGTGCGATCGGGCCGGAAGGAGCGGTGCTGGACACCAACAATACAAGACGACAAAGACAGATAAGCCCGATCTCCGCGTATATTTTGAACGACGGGACGTGTTATTTTCGTGATTAATCTCCCTCGTTTGTGTTTGCTGTCAGTCGTGTGGGGACGTCCCGATTTAGGTTTATTAGAATTATTAGATTTACCGGCGGGCTTTTTCACTGGCTTTACTTTTCCTAATAAACCCTTATATTACTTTTTGTACATAATATCTGAACGCAGTTTTCCTGGGTGTTTGATTTTAATAGATAAGGTTGCGGAGCCTTCGCTGCGGCCCGCCATTCCGCGCGTTGGTGTTGAACTTGAGTCCGCCATTGAGTGTTCGCCTCGGGAGTTAAAGTCTCGCAAATCGGTCATCCGTAACTGTGGTGTTAATCACGGTTACGCGACAAGTGGTGTCAGGAGTGTAGGATTTGAACCCGTCGGACAAATTTTTTTGTCCGCGGCGAGACATCGACACGGTCGGGCGTACATTGCGTCCGACGTTCGAACGAAAAATTTGTATAGGCGAGGCGGAGAAATTTAATAATCAATTGGGCATACGGAGCGCGATATCGCGTCTTCGTCAAATTTAAATTGTGTTTTTGGTATTAAAATAAATACGCGCGCGGGAAACAACCTTCCGAAAGGCGGATGTCGGAGGTCGACGAAATGGAGGTGCGCAGCGAGGCCTCCGTCAGCGTCGGGAGTGAGCCGGAAATAGGGGAATTAGATGCAGAGGTGAGCCTTGGAACCTCCCTCGTCCCGAGCACCAACTTATCCCCCTCCCCCACCGGGGAGTCGGGAGTAGTAGGAACGGCCCCGACAACCGACCAGATGTTGGGTCAATTGCTTCGAAAAATGGAAGAAATGAAAAGTGGGTTGAAAAATAAAATTGACGGGCTGGAAAATAAAATGAGTAAGGAATGTAGGGAAGGAATGAAGGGAATGAGTGATCGATTGGAGGAACAAATTGAAGGGATGGAAAAGAACAGTGAGCGAGCCAGTCGGGAATTGAAAAATAAAATTGATGGGCTGGAAAATAAAATGAGTAATGAGATGGGACAAATGAAAAGAGGGATGGAAAATAAAATGGAGTCCCAGGGGAAGGAATGGAGGAATGAAATAAAGGAAAGGAATGAACAATTGGAAGAAAAAATTGGGGAAATGGCACAGCAGCTGGGGGAACGAATCGATGGCATAGAAGGGAGAGTGCAAAACCAAATTACGGACAGACTGGGAAAATTTGAGGGTAAAGTAGAAACTCAAATGGGGGAGATGGAAAAAGCCATAGGGGTGGAAATTGAATTGAAACGGGAAGAATTAATGTCAAAAATAGAGGAGGGTGTGACGCAGGCTGTCCAAATGGGGGAAAAGTTGGAGGGTCAGATTGGTGCCACAAATGCTCGAATTGATAAAGCAAATGGGGACCTGGAAGGCTATCGGGACCGTGTGGATGTCACAACACCCCAACCGGGGGATGAATTTGAAATTGTGCAGCACCAGGGCGGTGGTGCGGAGCAAGAGGGGGTAGAGTTTTTGGGGGTCCGTGCAATGGAGCCGGACCAGGTATTTATTGGGGATACTGATCAAAGCCTGGCGGGGCCAGGAATGATTTGTAATGATGAGGATGATTTGATCCAGCGGCTGGAGACCTGTGACAGTCCCATGGAGGTAGAGCTTGTTCAGGCCCAAAGGAGTCTGGGGGAAGAGGTGAGTTGGTCCAAGGAGGTGGTTGGAATGACCGAGGGGACGCTCACTGTACACTGCTATTTGGAAACAGAGGCTCCAAAATTGGACAACCAGTTGGGGGAGTGTGTTGGCTCCGGGCTGGATTTGGATCTTGGAGGATCGGGAGATAGAGCTTCTGGAGATTTGGTCCCTGTAGGGAATTTGGATCAACTGCAGGGAGGGGCAGAACAACCGGTGGTAGAGGTTGTTCCCTGCAGCTGCGGAATGGCGGTGGGAATGAAAATTTGTAAAATAAAATTTAAAATAAAATTACAATGGGAACTTGATTTGGAGCAGCCATGGTTGGGATTGGTCCCCGGGCTGCGGGATCTGGATATGGAGAGGTCATGGGTGATGGCCTCGGGCAAAAGTTGCCCCTTTCAAAATTTGGGTATGTCGGCCAGCTGGGGGGCTGTGATGGCGAGATTTGGACGTGGGGTCCAGCCTTGGGTGTCGAGGTACGACCTGGGTCCCACGGGGGGTCTGGTGGAGTGTGGCGTCCCTTGTCCGTCGGGGCGCCGTCCGAGCTGGTGGCTCGGGCCGGCAGGGTCACCGGACCCTGGTGGGGGTTAAGACCTCCAGGGAGGTCCGAGGTGGTTTCTCAAGCCTGGGATGGCAAATATTGAGGACCACTGGGGGGAGGTGTTGTGGGTCGCGCTTTGGTGGTGGCACCGCAGATGGCCAGCTTGGGCCTGATGTAGTGATCACCCGGGCATGCGACCTGACACCCTCTCCCTGAGACTTTGGGACAACTGGCATGTGATGACCTGCCATGCCGTGTTGGTCGATGGACGCGGGTCAAACCGAATGGACAGGGATGGAGATAGCCTGCCGGACAACCATAGGGGCATCTGTGGAACGTGATGGTGTGAGTGACCTTCCACAGATGCTCCGTTATGATTTATGGACTCTCGGGTTGGGAAGAGAGCCATGGGGATGTGAATCGGGAGATGTGTAACGCGCCGAGCATATGGGCCATGCTCGGCTGGCATGTGTATGGCAAAGCATCCTTCTTTGGTGAGGTGAGTGAAATGTGACAAATGGTTGGCATGGGTAATCTGTGGGTTAGATGGAAATTTAAGGGTGGATTTTGAAATGCCATGGTGGACACTGTACAGTGACGCCATTATTGATCCAGGTGTGTAGACCAAAGTGTTGGAGGCTGTGATGAAATTAATAGGGTAGTAAGACGCAGCTTTCAACTGGTTGCGGGGGCAACTGTGCTGATATTTGGGACGCGGGATCCTGGGGATGCAGTTGTGTAGCCTGAGGGTCAACGTGGTGCTGTGCATGTCCGAGGTGTGTGGACCATGTCTTCTGGGTGAGTCTCCTGGTGGAGCATGGCTGTTGACTGGACCTTGGTGTGGTCAAGTGTGGGTGAGCACTGGGGGGCTGCAGTTCTGTAGTCGGACTGGGGGATGATGGGGAGGTGCAGGGGACGTGGCTGTAGGGATGCCACGCACTGCGACCGTGCCCCCCAGGGCCGAGGTTGTGTGTGCGGTAGTGTGTGTTGTGGCAGCAAGTGCTCACCACGTTGGCCAGCTGGGGCTGCTGCAGCTGTGTTCCTCGCAGGGGGGCCGAAGGATGGATGGTGGGTCGCACCCTTATGGACACTCATGGGCCATGTTGGCGTTTTGACTGCTCACCTTGTCCCGGTGACCCTTGCACGGTGGAGGTGCAGAGCTGACGTGGCTGTAGGTAGTTGAGTAGTGATGATCACCGTTGGATGCGGATCCACATACCTGCCAGTGTAGTGGGGACAAAAGAGAAATTTGGAAGTATTTGGTAGGCCCAATGTGAAATTTTGGGAATTGTATGGGTGGATGGCACCTTTGGACCTGACCAACCTGCAACTACCTGCACTTGAGGTGAGTGTTTTGAGGAGTACTGTCCCAGGCTTCAGGACTTGCTTGGGAAATTGGGGACATGTAATTTGGAGTTGGGAGGCGGGTGAGAGTGATGACATGGCCGGTGAGGGGATGGAATGGGAGCCACAGTGTCTTGTGGGTGGCGTATGTTTTTGTATTGTGGTTAGGTGTTTTGATGTGGTCGTGAGAGTGGAACCTGGAGAGTGAGTGATGATTATTGGAGATAATGAGGGGTGATAATTGTGCTTTTGGAAATGTGCTTTTGGGAAGATGTGATGGTTTAAATGTGAACTGGGGGAATTTCACATGTAGCAGGCCATGGCAAGCCTTGTAACACCTTTTACACCATCTATGGAATTGTACTGAATTGTGCTGAGTTGTGTGGAGAATTGAATGGCAGTGGGGGAGGAAGTGTGTTTTGGGGACCATGGGTGGGGAAGGTGTGTGTGTCCGCAGGTACAGAGCAAGCTCTGAGGAGCGATGCCTGCGGGCCCCCCTCTGCGGCAATTACCCCTGGCAGCCGGTGGTAACTGGAAATTGGAGCTCGTCGGTGGAGGGTCTGGTTGGGCGCCGCGGGGTGAGGAAGTCCCCCGGTGAACCGTGTTGCTGCGTGAAAGCAGGAGGCAAAGGAGCCTGGTGTGTGTGGAGACCCTCACCGGCGAGGTAACGGCGGAAAGGGGCTGTTGGGCTGTCACGGGGCCAAGAGGTAAAGGGGGGGGGGGGGCAATGAATTTGTAAGTCGGTTGACTTGTTTTTGGGACTGCGGGCACCACAGCCTGATGCGCCCCCACCATCTTTTGTGCGGTACCTCCCCGCTGCCTAGTTGAGGAATGCACACACACGTGAATGACATCAATGCCATGGTCCTGCAGGGGGTGTATTGGGAATAAGTGCTTTGTTGATTTTTGAAATGCCTTGATGACCTATGGAATGAGAATGAGTGGTTAAGGGGTCGGTGTTGCATGAATGTGGGCGAAATCCACCGAGCCGTGTCACTCACCTGTAACATCTGGACAGGGCCCGTGGAAATTTAGTGGGATGCATTGGGGATGGCCCCGCAGGTAAGGTTGTGTCTTGTGGCATCCACCGGGGGACGCGGTCTGTAGACCGGGGTATGTACAAAGGTTAGAAGTTTTGAGTTTTGGAAAGATGGTTAAGTTTTGTGGTTAAGTTAGTGTTGTGTGTTGTTGTTTCCTCCCTCCACAGGAACAACGAAGAAGATGTACATACTTGCATGATGGTTAAGGGGTTCAGCATGTTAAGGAAGTGTAGGTAGGTAGTCCGACTCACTTCCCACAGCCCTTCCTGATTTATTTCATAGGTTAATTAAGTGTGTGACAGTAAGTGTTAAGGCTGGAATGGTAGCCCTGCGGTGAACCTTGCAGGAGCTACGGTTCCAGGGGGGGGGGCTGTGTTATGAATTTGGTAATGCAACATCTAGAGCTAGGTAGATCTGAATAGGTAGGTATTCGGCTGTCGTGACAGGGACTCTACATGTAATAAGTTCTTGATGTTTAGGCGGTTGTCGGGGTAAGATGTATGAGTGTGGATCTACCTGGAGATTCGAGTGTTAAATAGTGAGGGATTAAAGGTAACGCCCCTGTGAGTATCACCTAGTAATCAAACCTTTGTCCTTTATGGCACTGCAAACCACATAAACATTAGTTAGGTCCTTAGCGCAACATTAAATAATCCCCTTTCCCTGACAAGGACTTCGTATTAAATTGACAGGAAACCAGGTCAAAAACACCGCCACGATTGGCCGCCACCGTGTACACCTCCAAAGGCCTACAAACCTGGCCGGCACGTGTTATGCCAGGACCGCAGGGTCGCGTAACGGGGGAGATGTCAGGAGTCGCGGGAGGCTTTGATTGGCTGAGGAGTGCGCAATGTGACGTCATCGGCCACCAATATAGGCGACGGTCGGACGCCATTTCAGGAGTTGAGTTGAGTTCGTGGCAGGCACTGGCAGACGCAGGCAGGCACCAGAGAGTTGAGCGGTGGTGGAGAGTTGGAGAGGACACGCCATTCCAGTCGCAGTTCGAGTGCAGTTCGGGTGGTAGGGAGTCGCAGGAGACACACGAGAGCACACCCAGTTGGCACTGAGCAGTTCGTTGGCACTTGGCTGCCAGCACTCCCGCGTCGAGTCGAGTGGAGTTGAAAGGAGTCCTTCCTGTCCCTGGTCAAGTGGAGCCGCTGGCCTGCGTCGGACGCGTGGTGCTTGGAGCGAGGGGCCTCGTGGTGTGCGATCGGGCCGGAAGGAGCGGTGCTGGACACCAACAATACAAGACGACAAAGACAGATAAGCCCGATCTCCGCGTATATTTTGAACGACGGGACGTGTTATTTTCGTGATTAATCTCCCTCGTTTGTGTTTGCTGTCAGTCGTGTGGGGACGTCCCGATTTAGGTTTATTAGAATTATTAGATTTACCGGCGGGCTTTTTCACTGGCTTTACTTTTCCTAATAAACCCTTATATTACTTTTTGTACATAATATCTGAACGCAGTTTTCCTGGGTGTTTGATTTTAATAGATAAGGTTGCGGAGCCTTCGCTGCGCCCCGCCATTCCGCGCGTTGGTGTTGAACTTGAGTCCGCCATTGAGTGTTCGCCTCGGGAGTTAAAGTCTCGCAAATCGGTCATCCGTAACTGTGGTGTTAATCACGGTTACGCGACAATATTTTGTAAAAAATGTCTATTACAACTTTGTCTATGTCTATGTCTATCACTAGTTGGAGAGCTATCGCTAGTTGGAGAGCTTTTCTTGCCTCCTGAGGCATCCCACAGCCTTTTCTTTGTCACTGACATTGAGGACATGAGCTTTCAATAGAATGTTAGCTAAAGTAGTACATGCTGCATTATTACTAGCTAAAGGTGCATCTACAAAGGATAACAGCTCAGCAAAATGAAAGCGGCAACGCATTTTAGTCATGCCATGCAAATTATAGGCATTATGTACAAAGAAGACGGTTGACATAGTCGGCACACTCAGTCCACCTCTATTCAAATTATCTAGGAACTCAGATGACACCTCGTTACCATCTTCATCATCCATGATCTCCTCCATACTGGTGCTATCACCATATTTATGAACAAGGTATCCGGCCAAATAAACAACTTTATGCTTAAGGGCATCATCAGACCTCAAGAGTTCCTGAGTGTCATGAGGAGTGATCTTGTCAATGAGTTCACTTCGCTCATCTGGATTTATGGAAGTACCACAATTCTTGTCGCAAACAAGCACACGAGAACTAGATTCTGGCATAATGTCATGCTTAACGAGTGTCTGCAAATTTGCAATTTTAGCTGCAGCCATAATGTCAACTACGTCAATGTAGAAGTTTCCACCGCATCTTTGCCTGGCTTGGCCGAAAAACTTTTCCAAGGTTTCATCCACGAATATAGCAGGAAGAACGTAGTCAAAGTCTTTCTCTGCCAGAAGCAATTTGGCAGCATCCACATTATTACGTGTGGACACAGTGAAGGCTTCAGCAGTTTGCCGAGTTAGCTTCAGCTTACGACCACCACCTCCTTGCCATGCGCAGGTAGATATAATTTGGCAGGCCTCCTCCAGCCTAGTGAAACTTGTACAGTCTGCTGTCCAAGGCTGTCTGGATTCGTCGCGCAGATGGATAGCTGAGAAACGGTCTTTCACATTCATCATCTTGAACCACTCACTCATTGTCTGGGTGAGAATGATGGTGCCTTCGCTGATGCCCAGTGAATCCTTGAAGGTCTTTAAGGCAGCGACAGTCTTGTCATTGAACACCTGACATACCAAGGGTACGCTCTGGCGTTGAAGGTGCTTGGGAAAAACAGCGGTGTGCGTCAGCTTGGTTAAGCGAATAGGAGTAGCTCGGTCGATCTCATAAAGCTTCCGAATATCACTCCAGTAAGCTTTGTACTCATTGCCATGTACGACAAATGAGAGTGTCTGGCCATCAACAGTAATCCAGTTGTTGCGAACATTTTTGAAGATGTGCACGTAGTCGTACACGAAGAACATAGATTGCTCTTGAATCGATAGCACTTGACAACTTCCCAGTCCTCCAAGTTTTGAATAAACACTGCGATTGGTATTGCAATTGTCACATATCAAAGAAATCACAGTACCGCCAGCACCAACTACAGCTGAGGCAGCTTTGATGAAGGGTTCCTTCAGCTGATCGGCAGTTAGTTTTTTGCAGGGCAAAACGCGTAGAATATAGCGTGGACCACCAAAATGGC
Source organism: Myxine glutinosa (assembly GCF_964187855.1). Taxonomy (NCBI): domain Eukaryota; kingdom Metazoa; phylum Chordata; class Myxini; order Myxiniformes; family Myxinidae; genus Myxine; species Myxine glutinosa. The sequence goes on along the minus strand of NC_136265.1, from coordinate 1,640,095 downwards.
AGGCAACTTCAACAACCATAGCATGTGAAGCAAGCATTTCATGGTCACCCCCCGCTGCAGCATTTTGAGCGTATCCTAGAACATGCCCTCCAGAAAATCGCAATGTCTCGACCAGCTTTACCTCGTCAAACATTAAATTGACCAAACGCTGCTGCGGCTTAAGCTGGTCGAACAACGTTTTGAGGTTGGAGTCCTGCAGACTACTAGAAAGCACCTGTTTTACCTTTTTTGTTGATGGTAGAATGATTAAGCCGGATCGACGAATCATTTTGTATGCACTGGGTGATATGTTGTGAAGCTGCATTGCGAAAATCATAGTATCGGTATCAAATCGGCGACCATCAGGAGGTATGAACACATGCCGCAGCTGCGACAGAAGGAAGGTTAAATGAGGAAGCTCGTGTGCCTCAGTCATCTTGCAGAGCTGGCTTATTACGTGCTGAAGAATTTCCTGGCTTGTGTACTCATAGGTGTTTACCTGGTCAGTTATGGATCTAATCTGGGACCGTTTTGAGAGCAAGCTGTTCTTTTGCAAAGGAAAAAGTCGCTTGGGCACCTCAATGCCATCTTTCTCAACTCTATTCAAGAATAGGAATCCAAAAGGTGAGCTGACTTGTTGGAAATGAAAGAACTGCCTGATAGTTTGTCCAGTAGCGTCAGTTATTGATAGGTACAGGTTTTTCTGGTCTTTTATGATGTTAAAGCCAGGAAAATAGGAGCTGATTTTGGTGCAGAAGTGGTCGAAATCTTGGATCTTGTCTGCAGCCTCAGCAGCTGCATGCACCTTCTTAGTTCTTGATTCTGATGTAGAAGATGATGTTGGGCGTGGGGCTGAAGTAACCTGCTTCAAAACTGATTTCGGTAATCCAGGAAATATTGATGGGGGTTCTTTGGGTCGCTTGCCACCCTTAACTGACACCCATTTACAATTGAAATGTGTCTCTCAAATATATATCTCCTTCAAGCGCCTCAAGCTTTCTTTCTCATTCGGCATTGCCAATATCCATCTCTCCCTCTCCTCAGGATCTTTTGGGAAGGATAGGACCTTTACATAAGGCGTCCCATCATAGTTTCCTGTACAGCCAAAGCAGCTGCAACGACGTGGCATCTTGTCATGAAAGCAGGAAACAAAACAAAGATCCTGTGAGATCACCAGCTGGACAGTTTCTGAAAGAGAAGAGAAACATATTATTTTGCTGATTTCCGATATTAAATGTGAAATATCACAATTAATTTTAAAATAAATAATAATTAATACACAAATCAAAAAAATTAAAAACAAAATTGTTTAAAAATAAAGTTGCCAAATGGAAAAAAATAATGTATATTCAAATCATTTTTTCGAGGGAAACTAATCTGTTATAATACAGACTATTATATTTTATTTATTTATTTATTATTTTATTACATAAATTACATGTCATATGTCAATTTCATTCCAATCCATCTAATAGTAAAGTGCTGTGGTATTTGCATAGAAAACGAGGCATTCATAGAAAACGAGATAGAAAATGGGAACTCAGACTCAAGTTACAAACCCCGAGGTCGTGACGTTCCAGTCCTTCTCTAAAGGAGTCTATGATTTAATCCCACTCTATCACAAGCTGGGCAATTCTCCAATTTATCAAATGGAGAATCAGGAAATTCAAGATCTGGTATGTCGTTTGGATTTATCATATTTATAGAGTAAAAGATTACTTAAACTAAAAATCATCAGTATAAATAGTAGTAGTAGTAGTAGTAGTAGTTAGTTAGTTAGTTAGTAAGTAGTTAGTAGTATCATCTTCATCGGTATCTTCATCTTCATCATCTATAAAACTACTTTCATAGCTATCATTAGAACACAAACTCTCACTATCCTAACTGTCTTCTGTTCCAATAGAGGTACTATCATCACTATCATACTCCCCAAAGTCTTCACTTGAATAATGACTCGTATTTAATTCGCAGAAAAAAACATTACCATCTATATCCATATACTTTTTTTCATTAACAGATTCAACTACTATATCTCTAATATTAAAGGTAATTTTAAAATGGTTCCTAACTACTATTGAGCGAAATGACATTTCTCCTGTTATATTAACATCTTTCATTTCATCAAGATTAACATCTTTCGGCTTATTAAAGAATATAGAAATTTCACCGTGTTTAGAGCTTATAGTTTTATCCTCCTTTTCAATAACTTCAGTAAAAAGAGTTTTGTTTTTTGATACTTTTACATCTTTCATTACCTCCTCTAGTTTGTTATAGATCTCCATAAACAATGGTGAAACTTTTGTTATAACTACTTTAATTGATGGCCTCCCAAAGACAGAGAATGCTCTTCCTTTAAAAGGGATTGAGTAGCTCATATAATCTTTCATAATGGGTTTAATCCAAAAGTTATTGTAATCATCTTTGTTCATATTTTGCATCAGTGCAATATATTTCAGTATCCTTTTTAAATGAGGAAATTGATTGAAATTTGTCTTTTGTGTTTTGAAACATTGTATTTAATGAGTAAAAAAGTTTGAGGGTTAAACAGTCTCCTCCAAAATAAAAATTGAAAAATAAGGTCTAAAACCTGAAACAGTCTCCTCCAAGAAGCCATACTAATTTGGATCTGTGCCAAGAACTGATTTTTATTTTAAGCACAGAATTACTTATAAAAGAGACCATTCTTAAGTGCTTGAAATCATTGATACTATTTCATTTTAAGGGGAGAAATATCTATAAATTACCCCGACATTTTTAGTTTAAGGGAAAAAATATCTATAAATTACCACGAGATTTTCATCAAGTTTTTTACGATATAAATATGGTGAATACAATGTATTGCGACGTTTGTAATCGTGAATATCATAAGCGTGCTTTGACATGTCATCTAAAAACAAAAAGGCATAGACGAAATGCGAGAGAACTACCGCCAGAATCTAATGTTAAACACTGTGATGTCTGCTCTCAGGATGTCTCAAAGGTATGTTATAACAAACACCTTACAACAAAAAAGCATCGACGAAATGCGGGAGAACTACCGCCAGAATCTAATGTTAAACACTGTGATGTCTGCTCTCAGGATGTCTCAAAGGTATGTTATAACAAACACCTTACAACAAAAAAGCATCGACGAAATGCGGGAGAACTACCGCCAGAATCTAATGTTAAACACTGTGATGTCTGCTCTCAGGATGTCTCAAAGGTATGTTATAACAAACACCTTACAACAAAAAAGCATCGACGAAATGCGGGAGAACTACCGCCAGAATCTAATGTTAAACACTGTGATGTCTGCTCTCAGGATGTCTCAAAGGTATGTTATAACAAACACCTTACAACAAAAAAGCATCGACGAAATGCGGGAGAACTACCGCCAGAATCTAATGTTAAACACTGTGATGTCTGCTCTCAGGATGTCTCAAAGGTATGTTATAACAAACACCTTACAACAAAAAAGCATCGACGAAATGCGGGAGAACTACCGCCAGAATCTAATGTTAAACACTGTGATGTCTGCTCTCAGGATGTCTCAAAGGTATGTTATAACAAACACCTTACAACAAAAAAGCATCGACGAAATGCGGGAGAACTACCGCCAGAATCTAATGTTAAACACTGTGATGTCTGCTCTCAGGATGTCTCAAAGGTATGTTATAACAAACACCTTACAACAAAAAAGCATCGACGAAATGCGGGAGAACTACCGCCAGAATCTAATGTTAAACACTGTGATGTCTGCTCTCAGGATGTCTCAAAGGTATGTTATAACAAACACCTTACAACAAAAAAGCATCGACGAAATGCGGGAGAACTGCCTCCTGTGTCTGATGTTAAACACTGTGATGTCTGCTCTGAGGACATTAAAAAGGGAGGCTTTAAATCTCACCTTCGATCACACAAACACAAGAAGAATGAAGAGTCAGTTAGATACTCGATTAAAAACTGTGATGGAGCATTTAAGGGACATATTAAGCTTTGCGTTTTTGAGTTTGGAACTCCTGGACCAAAATCAATAGCTGATGCGATTGAGATGGTTAAACCTGCTGTTGAAACACTTATAAAAGATACGTTGACTGAGATGAATACTTTAAAGTTTTATATGGGGGTAAAAATGGGTATGGTAAAAGACGGTTTTGAAGAAACTCCTTATATGAGAACAGTCCCTCACTTTATCACATCATTCCAAGATTTCTTATCATCGGGTGTTTATGGTGAACTTATAAAACAGGAGCAGGATGTAGATAATACTGTGGTGGGTAGCGGATATAGTATTAGTAAAATCATTTTCCTAGATATACACATTCTCAAATCAGACCCTCTTCATGCCTCTTTTTATATTGATTTACCAAGAGAAATTAAACTTAAAAGAGCAGTTGTTAATATTCAAAACAAAGATAATAAATGTTTCCTATGGTCTGTTCTCACTCACCTTCATCCTCAAAATAAGAACCAAGAAAGAGTATCTCATTATAAGAAATATGAGAATACGCTATATGTTAAAGATTTCAAATTTACAATGTCTTTAATCGATATTTCTAAATTTGAAAAGATGAATAATCTTATCTATTAATGTATATGGATTAACGGATACAAACAAAGTTCAGATATTAAAAATTTCTGATAATATAAATAATGAAACACACATTGACCTTCTCTGCTTTGCTTCGAAAGAAAAATCACATTATGCTTCCATCAAAAATTTATCAAGATGAATCACCTCCCAAGTAGTCAATAAAAAATGTAAAACATATCCATGTAAGCGATGCCTCAACTTCTTTCAAACAAAAGAACGATTAGATCAACATTCAAAATATTGTAGTAATCATAAATCAACTGTCATCAATATGCCAAAAGCAGGATCGGGTATACCAGTCAAAGATTTAAACAAATCCATAAAACATCCATTTGTAATATATGCTGACTTTGAAAGTATCCTTGAAAAGATGGATGCTGCTTCTCCAGACCCTAAAGGGCCTTACACAAACAAATATCAAAAACATACTCCTTGTGGTTTCTTTTATTATATAAAATCATCCGTAGGTGATAAATACAACAAGTTAGAACTTCATAGAGGAGAAGATGCCTCATGAGTTTGTAAAACGACTGGAGAAAGACTGTGTTCGATTAACCAAGATAATGAGAGAAACCAATACACCAATGTCCTTAACAAAATTAGAGAAAAAAAAGTTTAGACAACCCAAGGTTGTTTGTCATATTTGTGATGAGAAAATTGATAAAGGGTTAAAGGTTACAGACCATTGTATATTGTATTTTTTTGTATTTTATATTTGGTTTATAAACGTTTATATATATATATAAAACGTTTTATATTTGGATCAAACTTGCTGCGTCCACACCTACACCTTTGTGCGACGTTTTGTGCAAAGCAAATTCCCTCTCAAAACAAGATAAATTTAACAAGGAGTTCACCACTTGGTAGTTTTCCAATGAACGCACTAAAATGAGAAAACAATCTAGAAACAAACAAAGAAATTGAATTGTGGACCCATTTTGAGTACCTTGCTATCTAAAACATTCCTCGCTTACCTGCTCGGGTGCTTTGGATGTTCTCCTACCGAGGATCAGCAAGACCGCCATGAGAAAGTATGCCATCTCCGGTACAAGCCAACCAACCACCTGGAGTTTCAACGATGCATCTCTTTCTCTATTGTTGTCACTCATTGTCACCATGACAACCGCCCTGGCATCACAATGAACTGTGGCCACGCCCCATTATGAAGGACTACCTCAAGCAGTGTTTCACATGGATGACAGTTCACAGAGTGGTCAAGATACTTTGTGAATGAAATCAGAAAAGCCAAAAGAATGTTCCTCGCAGCTTCCCGGGAAGATAAATGTGCATGGTTTAACCAATCTGAAAAACTACCAACTTGGGCCCTTTTGTCTGCATGTACCTTTCCTGAAGGTAGATTTTACAATCCCCACTCCCGTCTACTTTCTCAACAATCCTCTCCAAGAAGTTCTGTCACTCAATCTCTTGGGTCTCACAATCCGCCATGATCTTTCCAGGGAAAAACACATTTCCAAGCTGGCCTCCAAATCCAGTCGCCGACTGTGTCCTTCCTTGGCACACCTTACCTCCTCACCACATACAAGGCTTTCATCCACAGCTCAATGGAATACTGCTCTCCCCTCTGGGCTGGTGCTCCTGCATCACACCTCGCTCGGCCTCACGCTGTTGAAACCAAAGCTTTCAGAATCATTGGAATCTCCCTCAATAAAGTCGATTGTGAGGGCCTTTCACTCACTCACAGCAGGCAGGTTGGTGGCATTTCTGTCTTCTACCGACTCCTCTCTGGCCTAGCCCCCCCACCCCCAGCCCTGTCTGTGCTCTGTCCCCCAAGCACTCTGACAGGTCGCACAAGATCTGCCTGCAACCCTCTTCTGGTGAAACTGCCAAAATCAAGACTCTCTGCTCAACTTCAATCTTTCATTCCTCTTTTCTCCCGCCTCTGGAACAAACTCCCTCACTCTCTTCAATCCCACTCATCACTCCAGGTCTTTAAAACAGCTGTTCACCACCATCTCTTATCTTCCCCCATCCAAAACCTTGATCTTTTCCACCCCTGTAAATTCACCCCAGATCCACTTTTCTGAAATACCGACTTCTTTCCTGGAAGTCCCAGCAGTGTCCGTGTGGTTTTTTGTTTACCTCTCCCACCCCCCACCCCCTTCCCATGCCTTATCCCCCCAAGCTCTCTGCCTCCAACAGATCTCCCGATGTCCCTGCTCTCAAATGTTGTACTTGTGTGCTTCCCCCCCTCTCCCCATCTTGTCTCCTGCTCCCTTTATTTCGTCTTGTGTCCGATTGTTTTTTGTTTTTGTTTTTCATGAATGTTAGCTCTTACACGAGCCTCGATCTTGTATGCAAAAAACCAAAATTGTTCTGTATTGTGATAACGCAATGTGATCACGTGGAATACCTGCAAACTTATCAACATGACAATAAATATAATTGAAATTCTCCTGAACGACAACGACCATTCCCACCACCACTATCATGCCCATTCCCATCAGAACTACCATTATTACTTCCAAAATAACTCCAACGACCATCACTCCTACAATCAAAGGTCTGTCTACCCCACATCCGATCATATTGAAATTTTTCACACATGTTACACTTCATCACCTCTACTATAACATTTCGTCTCATGTCGGTCAATGAAGCGGTTCAAGAGTTATAATTTTTATAAATATTTTCGTTTAATTATTTATATCTGCCAAACCACATGACCTATCGAGAATTCCAAAAAGTCATTTTAGTAGAATGATATGCTGAACCCATCTGTGAAGTTTCCCCTCAATAGGATCGAAAATGAGGGAGGAGCTTGGTTTTAAAAGTTTATGCTTAAAAACGTCATAACTCCGAAACGATGTGATGCATCACGTCATGCTCGCTGACTTTTTTGTTCGTCATGGGTATGCGATTCTGCCTGCAAAGTTTGGCCTCGATCTATTCAGTCGTTTGGGAGAAAATTGGATTTTAGTGGATTTTCAGGCTTTTCACTCAAAACAATATGGCGTCCGAACCACGTGACCTACGACATCATTATCGTTTTATTTGTGCATCAATTTATATCGAGAAGATGCACAAGAAATTTCATCCTGATGGATAGTTTTTTACTTGTCAAATTATGACGTCATAACGGCGGGACCTATGATGTCAGCATTCACATATGTTATTCCGCATGAAGAGTTCTTCGTAATGAGACCTGTTTCAAATATTTCTGTGCTGCGGTTTTTGAGATTATAAAGGTACAAAGTTTTTGTTTTTCCAAAGATGGCGTCCATACCACGTGACCTGTGACGTCATAATATTCACTAAAATATTCCACAGGAGGAGGCCCTCCTATGGTGAAAATTTCATGACAATCGGACCAACGGTTGCCGAGAAAATGAATTTTAAAAATGCAGACACGCACGTACGTATGCACGTACGTACGTACATACGTCCCCCGAATGCTTAATCCTGCCTTTCGCTTCACGAGCGCAGGGTAATAATCGTAACACTGCAAACCCTTTGTTGTTATTGCAAAGTTTCTAGAGGGAAGCGGTGTGTGGTTGATTCATTGTTGTCTTGAAACATGGAATAAACTCATAGTCGTATTGTTGTAGTAATAATAATTCTGTGTGTCCTTATCTTCCCCCATCCAAAACCGTGATCTTTTCTACCCCCGCGAATTTCACCCCAAATTCACTTTTTTGAAATACCAACTTCTTTCCTGGAAGTCCTTGGTGTCCTTGTGTTTTATACTTCTCCCAAAATTCCCACGCCTCCGCCCCCCAAGCCCTCTCCCTCCAACACATCTCCCGATGTCCCTGCTCTCAAATGTTGTGTTTGTGTGCTTCCCCTTCTCTCCCCATCTTGTCTTCCGCTCCCTCTTTTTATATATTTTGTTTGTCTGGTTGATTTGTTTGTGAAGTTAATGTTCACGCTTTCACGAGCCTCGATTCAGTATCCCCAAAATAATAATAATAATAATAATAAGAAGAAGAAGTGGAAGATTAATAATAATAATAATGGCGTTAATCATGGCGTTAATCTTATTATATCTTATTATAATAGAACAAACGTATATGGTTCGCTGTGTGTATGTATGTATGTATGTATGTATGTATGTATGTATGTATGTATGTATGTATGTGTGTTTACATGCGACGATAACGTCTTCTTCTTCTTCAAAGAAAATACCCATCCTCTTAATTAACCCTCTTAATGGCGTTAAGACTGCTGTGACCCCTCAGACCTTTGACGACCCTTTAAATCCCCCAAGACCCTTCAGACCACCAAGACCCCCAAAGACCCAACATACCCTGAAGACGCCCAAAGACCCAAAACACCCCAAAGACCCAAAATACCCCGAAGACCTAAACACTCCGAAGCCCCAAAACACCCCGAAGACCCAAAACACCCCGAAGACCCAAAACACCCCGAAGACCCAAAACACCCCGAAGACCCAAAACACCCCGAATACCCAAAACACCCAGAATACCCAAAAACACCTCAAAGACCAAAAATACCCTTAAAGGCCCATCGGATCCAAAAGACCCTGAAGACCCAAATGGCCCTGAAGACCCAAAACACCATTAAGACCCAAAAGACACCGAAATGGTCAAAGTTGCCTACCCCTCTGATTCTGAAACGACGTGTGGTGAGGCACGCAGAGCGCATATAAACATACATACATAGCGAACCATATACGTTTGCTCTATTATAATACTGATAATATCGTAAATATAATCGTAACAGTGCAAACCCTTTGTTGTTATTGCAAAAGTTTCTCGAGGGAAGCGGTGTATGGTTGGTTCATTGTTGACTTTAAACATGGAATAAACTCATACAGTCGTATTGTTTTAGTAATAATAATAATAATAATAATAATAAGAGCGTTAATACTAATAATATAGTAAATATAATCGTAACATTGTAAACCCGTATTTCCTCTCTCAAATCTGTTTGACATCATTCGTGAAAAGAGCAATCAAGCACAATTACAAACATCGCTCGTTTATCGTAATTCCATTATAAAACTTTTTTTTTTTACAAAGAGAGAACCATATTATAGTTATTTATCAAACAGAACATATAGGGCGGTGTATTGTGCGGATGCGCTGTTTGCTCAAACATATAAAATTAATTTAATTTCGTTTATTCGCACAAGAAATCGTTTTTCCTCTCTCAAATCTGTTTAACATCATTCGTGAGAAGAGCAATCAAGAAGAATTACAAACATCGATCGCTTATTGTAATTCTTTTATAAAACTCCTTTTTCACAAAGAGAGAATCATATTATAACTATTTATTAACAATTCAATAATATAAGCCGTCCTAAAGATTATTTTGCAGGATCATGCATCGGATGAAAGATTCATTGCAGAAAGTTGAAAGATCAATATCATCTTCACATCACGGAGGTTTGTCATAAACCTAGAGAGCCAATTGGCCACCTCGCAGCATTAGCCGCCGTGAAGCCACCGGAAATAGTCTGGCGGCCATATTGGGAAGCCGATTGTTTTGTAAACAAAGCCTGTCAAAGCAAAGGCGTGGCGCACTGATGATGCAGCTGGAGCGAATTTTAGGACCGCCGACTATTTAATTAATATAGTGTGGCGGACACAAAAGCCCACTGGCGTGGTGACATCATTCCGCGCACCAAGTGGGCGGTGGCCACGCCCAAGGGGTAGGCGTGGCCTCATGATATACACCGGGCGCGCAGCCCGGAGCGCGCCAGTGTTACAGTGGGCTCCTGAAATAAAGATGCTTATAAGTTATCGCTTGTCCGCTTCCTCCTTGCTCGCAAGCAGCGCGCGTAACGCCGCGCTTTACTGGTGACCCTCGACGTTGGATCTGCCGGAGCGATCCTTCCACACGCGACGCCATTGCCATGGCCAACTTCATCAAACTTCCCGAATTTTGGGAGGCTCAGGCCGAAGTCTGGTTCGTCCAGGCCAAAGCCCAATTTCAGCTTCGGCGCCTCACCGGCGATGACACGCGCTATTGCCACGTCGTCGCCTCCCTTGGGCCCGGCACGGCCGCTCGAGTTGTATCCGTCCTTCGCCACCCACCGGACGGCCACAAGTACGAGGCACTCAAGCGGCTACTCCTAGCCACGTTCGGCCTCACGGACGACGCACGGGCCGACCGCCTCCTGGATCTCCCCGAGCTCGGTGACACGCGCCCGTCGGTCCGAATGGACCATATGCTGTCACTGTTGGGCGACGAAGCCCCCGGTTCTCTATTCCGGGCGCTTTTCCGTCGCCAACTTCCAGCGCAGGTTCGCCTCGCGTTGGCCGGGACCGGGCTAACGGAACCCCGAGCATTGGCGGCCGAGGCGGACAAGTACTTCGCCGCTTCGGACACGCGGGCGAGAGTCGGCGTGGCCGTCACGGCCCTCGTGGCTGATGCTGCTAATGCTGCTGATGCTGCTAATGCTGCTGATGCTGCTGATCCACAGCATCAGCTTATACAGCATACGCAGCATGCTGATACGCACCTCGTGACCGCCGCCACGCCCCGCCCACCGCCGCGGCGAAAACCACCACCGCGGGAAAACCCGCCAACTCCACCGGCCTGGCGGAGCCAGCCGCGCTCCTCCAGCTCCACCACCTGGTGCTGGTTCCACGCCAAGTTCGACCACGAAGCTCGGCAGTGTCATCCGCCATGCTCCTTCAACAGGTCGGGAAACGCCCGGGCCGGCGCTCAATAGTGGCGATGAGCGCCGGCCGTTCGAGCAGCCTGCTGTTCATAACGGACACCTTCTCCGGGCGCCGTTACCTGTGCGACACGGGAGCGCAGGTGAGTGTCGTTCCCGCCGGCACGTCAGACAAGCACGCCGCAGGTGGGGGCCCCGCGCTGCTTGCCGCGAACGGGACGCCCATCCGTACGTACGGAAAACGCTGCCTCTCTCTGCGGTTCGGAGGGCAGGTTTTCCGATGGACGTTCATCACCGCCGACGTGCCCATGGCACTGCTTGGCGCGGACTTCCTGTGCGCTAATGGGCTACAGGTCGACGTCAAGCGCAGACGTCTTGTCCAGGCCGAGACGTTCAGCTCGCTCACTTGTGCGTTGCCCAGCTCGGCGAGCAGCTCAACGAGCGGCTTGCCAAGCGGCTTGCCGAACGGTTCGGTTCCGGCCACGTTGGTCTGTACGCTTCCGGCAGCGGACGCATTCACCCGCCTCCTCGCCGGCTTCCCGGCCCTCACGCGGCCCACCTTCTCGGCGGGGGCCGTCAAGCACGGGGTGGCCCATCACATCCCCACCGTCGGGCCACCGGTCTACGCCCGGGCACGCCGCCTCGAGCCGACGAAGCTGGCGGTGGCAAAAGCGGGGTTCGCTACACTGGAGCGACTCGGCATCGTTCGGCACTCAGAGAGCGCTTGGGCGTCTCCGCTGCACATCGTGCCGAAGCCCGGCGGGGGATGGCGACCGTGCAGGGACTATCGCCGTCTCAATGATGCCACGACCCCCGACCGCTACCCCGTCCCCCACATTCAGGACTTTTCCGCCCGTTTGGCGGGCATGTCCTTCTTCTCGAAGGTGGACGTCATACGCGGCTACCATCAGGTCCCCGTCAGGCCGGAGGACGTCCCGAAGACGGTGGTCATCACGCCATTCGGACTCTTCGAGTTCCTGCGCATGCCCTTCGGTCTGAAGAATGCGGCTCAGGCGTTCCAGCGACTGATGGACAGCGTCCTGCGCGACTTGGATTTTGTCTACGTCTACCTGGACGATATCCTCGTCGCCAGCGCGTCCCGCGAAGAGCACCTACGCCACCTCCGCACGCTCTTCGAACGCCTGGGCCAGCATGGCCTGATTGTGAACCCCGCAAAGTGCCGGTTCGGCGCCGCCATAATCGATTTTCTGGGGCACCGTGTCACCAGGCACGGAGCCGTCCCCCTGCCGGCCAAGGTGGAGGCGGTGAAGGGGTTTCCGCGCCCCCGCACGATCAGAAGGCTGCAGGAGTTCCTGGGCATGGTGAACTTTTACCATCGGTTCCTGCCCCGTATCGCCCAGCTCCTGCGCCCCCTGCACGAAGCTCTCCGAGGTAAGCCGGGCAAAGGCGACGTTATCTGGACTGAGCAGATGGACACGGCGTTCACGGGCGCGAAGCTCGCCTTGGCTAACGCCACCATGCTGGCGCACCCGGCGCCCGATGCACCGATCGCCCTCACCACCGATGCCTCGGACTACGCGGTGAGCGCGGTGCACGAGCAATGGGTGCGTGGAGCTTGGCAACCGCTGGCGTTCTTTAGCCGGCAGCTTCGCCCACCCGAACGCCGTTACAGTACCTTCGACCGCGAGTTGCTCGGGCTTCACTTGGCGGTCAGGCACTTCCGCCATCTGCTCGAGGGCCGTGCGTTCACTGCCTTCGTCGACCACAAGCCGCTGATCTTCGCGATGGGCAAGGTCACCGAGCCGTGGTCGGCCCAGCAGCAGCGTCACCTCTCGGCCGTGTCCGAGTACACGACGGACATCCAGCACGTCGCGGGGAAGGACAACCCGGTGGCGGATTGCCTTTCCCGGGCCGTCGCCCACGCAGTCCACCTCGGCATCGACTATGCCCGGATGGCAGCGGACCAGGCCGCTGACCCCGACGTCCAGGCCTTGCGGACCGCCGTCACGGGCCTCCGCGTCACCGAGGTGCCGTTCGACGGCGTGGGCGCGGCCCTCTTGTGCGACGTCTCCCTCGGGCGTCCTCGCCCCATCGTGCCCGCGGGCTGGCAGCGCCAGGTGTTTGACGCCATCCACGGCCTGTCCCACCCGGGCGCGAGGGCCTCCCAAAGGCTGATCGCCGACAAGTTCGTCTGGCATGGCCTCCGGAAGGCCGTCTGCGGCTGGGCCAGGACGTGCCTCGCGTGCCAGCGCGCCAAGGTGCACCGGCACACCCAGGCCCCGTTGGCCCCGTTCACGGTGCCGGAACGCCGGTTTGACCACGTCCATGTGGACCTGGTGGGACCTCTGCCCCCCTCGCGGGGTTTCACCTACGTCCTCACCATGGTGGCCCGCACCACCCGGTGGCCGGAGGCCGTGCCCTTGGCGTCGACAACGGCGGCCGATGTCGCGCAGGCTTTCATCGCCACCTGGGTCGCCCGGTTCGGCACCCCTTCAGACATCTCGTCCGACCACGGCCCCCAGTTCACCTCGGAGCTCTGGGGGGCGGTTGCGCAGGGGCTCGGGGTCCGGCTGCACCGAACCACGGCCTACCACCCCCAGGCTAACGGCCTGTGTGAGCGATTTCACCGCTCATTGAAGGCCGCGCTCCGGGCCACCCTCCGCGACGGCGGCTGGGTCGACAGGCTCCCCTGGATCCTGCTGGGCCTCCGGACGGCGCCCAAGGAGGACCTGCGCGCATCCGCGGCGGAGTTGGTCTTCGGGCAACCGCTGCGGGTGCCGGGCGAGTTCCTCCCCGACTCCACGGCACCATGGTCCGCGGCACAGCAGCGCTCCGCTCTGCAAGAGACCGCCCAGAGGTTCGCCCCGGTGCCAACGGCATGCCACGGGCACCCACCGACGCACGTCGCCCCAGAGCTTCGCACGGCGGAGTACGTCTTCGTCCGCCACGATGCCCACCGGACACCACTGCGGCCCCCGTACGACGGGCCTTTCCGCGTGCTGGAGACCGGGGCGAAGCACTTCACCCTGGACATCGGCGGTACTCCTGACCGCGTTTCGGTAGACCGCCTCAAGCCGGCCCACCTCGACGTGGACCATCCACCGCCAGTGCCCTGACCCCCACGTCAGGGCCGCCCCCCTGCGGGCGGACCCCCGGCACCGCCCAGCCCCACCGCCACGCCGCCCCCCGGTCCTGCACCCATCCCAGGGGCAGCCAGGGGCATCCCACCTGGCATCCCTGCACCCCGGACGCCGCCGATCGCCAGGGGGCGCTTCGGCCGGGTCATTCGTCTGCCCCGCAAACTGTCCCTCCAGGTGCGCGGGAATTTTGGGGGGGCGCGTGTGGCGGACACAAAAGCCCACTGGCGTGGTGACATCATTCCACGCACCAAGTGGGCGGTGGCCATGCCCGAGGGGTAGGCGTGGCCTCATGATATACACCGGGTGCGCAGCCCGGAGCGCGCCAGTGTTACAGTGGGCTCCTGAAATAAAGACGCTTATAAGTTACCGCTTGTCCGCTTCCTCCTTGCTCGCAAGCAGCGCGCGTAACGCCGCGCTTTAATAGAATACTAATATTTGAACTGATATTCGGGCTCAGAATCCCGTTCTTTAAGGAAATGGTGTTCATTAAGTTTGAAGTTGATTCTAGACGCATTTTTCCTGGGGAATCCAATGGTTTAGAGCTTGTTTGAAAAAAAAGTGCCCAAAATTACCGCTCGGTGTTCTTTTTCGTTCTTCTCATGACCCAATCACCCACTCGTAGGAATAAGAATCCTGACATGTTCCACCCCTGTTTAACTCCTGTCTTCACCTTGAACCATTCTGTTGTTTCACCTTGGTCGACGACCGCACATTGAAAGTCTTGGTAAAGGGCTTTTACAAGGTTCACTAATTTTCCAGGTATGCTGTATTTCTTCATTATGACCCAGACTTTCTCTGGGCAAGGAGTCGAAAGCTTTCTAGAAATCTATAAAATTGAGGTACATCGTCGTTTGCCATTCTTTGGCTTGTTCTATAATATTCCTCAATATAAAGATCTGATTTGTTGTCATGTTATATGATGTTACTTAATTCAGTCATTATATTGTAACTAAGATGTGTATGTTTCTATTACCGAGATGTTAGAAACCACGCAGATATAATGATAACCAGAGTTTATTCTACACTGACATGGGTCAGCAACACATCAACAGTGAGTCAGTCACATAAATGACATGAAACGCTGTCATGTAGTTAACCCACACAATTCTTGGGTTTCGGAAGTTTTTGCTATTCATAACATACAAGACTTACATGTTGCAATGGAACGTTCAGCAGGACATGGTAATTGTTACATGAATAATGGAGCGGAGATATAGACATCTCATGCAACACATCTTTTGCAGTTTAAATATTTACATGAAGTGTTGGTGAACTCGCCATATCAGACAAAGGGCAACTATCCATTAACCATGGAAAATTAAAGATTTGTGTTCACAGATATACCATCAGATCAGATCTGCTTGCCACTGTTCTATGAACTATCTGTGAACACAAATCTTTAATTTTCCATGGTTAATGGTTGACCAAAGTTCACGAGTTTTTGAAAACAATGCAGGACAGTTAATACATGTTTGATCAGTTGTTCTACACAGGCAATTTTGCAGTGAACATAACACCCACAACTTATTCCACATACCTCAAAGCAATTCATCCCATATCAAACAATGATATAAACATGGACATAATGAAAAAGTAATGCCAATTGTACTTAAATACATTGAAAATGCACTTGCATGAACATCATAAATTGCAACCAAAAGTAGGCCTACTGGACCAGGTAGGTTGCCTACTGGACCAGGCAACACCACAACATTGCTTTTCAAACAAACGTATCGGTACTCAAGTCACCAAACAAAGTAGAAATACATATTTCTTGAGCTTCCAGCCCGACTTACTCTTCCAGTATAAAAACATAAATCAATAGATATACAGGACTACATCTTCCACAACTAAACACCGATATATATTTATGCACAATTCTGCACAATTCACGCGACTACCATGTAGAGATGAGGTCGCTCTTATATTTCAGCTTGCTCTGGTGTTGCCTCACTGGTGAGCAAACAGGACCAGTTTGCAATATTTTTTCCTGATGCGCTCTTCCTTCATGTCATCATCGAGTGTTCTCACAACATGATGGAAACGTATCTTGCTGTATGATTGTGATACAGAATGTATTAAAGCAAACACATGGTTGCTGTCTGCCTCACAGTCAAACATGTGCCGATCCAAGGAAGCAAATGTAGACCGACCGACCTCAGAAAGGACAGAAGTGGAAATTGCCGCTCTTATCCCACTTTCACGAGGCATTTTGCCATTGGTTACAGCCAGGAGCCTCTTGACACAGCGTTCAGTCGCCTCACAGACACGAACAACACTGTGCGAGGGAACTATGAGGCCACCCCTGTTCTTGGTAACAATCAGGCTGTACATTGGTGTGGTTTGCCATTCTTCGTTGTTACTGGTCAATGCAGAAAGACATTGGCTACACTTCAGAGTCTTCCTCACCATCCTCACCACATAGCCGGCAATATAGCCAACACATGACTCTGTAAAGATGGAAAGTTGCTCAAAATTTGGAATATCCGCATAGTCGTAGTCCTCTTTTGCCGGCGATCTCAACTCCAGGTCGTATCGTCTGGCCACCAACATGTCGTGACTCTCGTCAGGCACAGCCTGCTTTGCAACGCACTTGAAGGAAGCCGCATTCAGGATTCTGGTTGAGTCCTGTGCAGAACAGTTCCCACTTGCAGACTTGATGTCATGTCGCATCAAGAGGCGCTTATATGCGGCAACAAACTGCCGGGCCGTTGGGTTATTCCCACTTCCACATGCAATGCGGACCGCTCCAAAGAAAAGTTCAATGTGGTCTTGGCTCATTTTGTACGTGAGCAGGTATCGCAGGGGAGATGAGGCAGGTTTGACATATGTGAAATACAAAATTGTGACACTCTCTATGCAGATCATGAAACCAATGAAGGGGGTTTTCAAACGCGTATTGGTCATAACTTGACCATTCATGTTTTTGATGTTGGACAAGTAACTGTAGGCAGTATCCAGGAATGGCAGGAAAAGTCCTTCTCGTGATGTCATGAGTGGTGCCTTGTAGTTTCGTGCCAATGGATTGCGAGAATTTAGAATGTCAAACAGTTTGTCCAATGTTTCAATGTATTGGCAGGTAGCCTCACTGCCCTGAAATTCTGATAGTTGCAAAGTGTCCCTGCAAAACCGAATTGCATCTGCCACACTAGTGCTCAATGTCTGAGCAGCTGTGTCCACCTTCATGACATTGCTCTTCCACTCGATGTGTTTCCGGGAGAGCTTATTTCCCAGACGCAAGCCTTCCCTCTTCTGCAGATCAAAGAGTGCCTGGATGTATTTCCACGCGATGACTTTTTTGTTGCCATCCTCCATCATTTTCATGGATCCAAGACAGTTTATTGCAAGTTTAAGCATGTGACATGCATCGAGTACAACACAAATTTTCTTTTCGGGATTTGCTGGGTGGGGAAATGTTGGTTTCACATTCTGCGGCGTGATGTCGGCACCTAGCTCACGTAACATTGTCAAATGAGCGGACGGTCCATCGCAAGTTAAGGAAACCACCTCTGCACCGATATCATGCAATTTTAGTAGACATTGTGTCACCAAATTCGCCTGTTCCTTCCCCGACAATCCATTTATCATAAAGTATGCTACAGGCACTTTCCAACTGTCATTCAGTGCAACCAGCATGAAAACCAGTGCGTTGCTGGCCTGGGGAGCACTGTCATCTTGGACTCCGTTTCCGATGTCGACGTACCCCAATACCTTGTCCCCTAAAAAGTCAATTGCCTTCATGATGGCCATCTCGTCTAACATCAGGCTACACAGTGTTCTCTTGCCAGTCTCCTTCTCTGCTTTAAACCGGCTCTCTAGTGCTTGGAATACAACTGCACTAAAACCAGGTGAACCATCAATTGCACTGTACCATTTCTGGATTGTGGATGGACTTGGCAGTGCCAAGTCGAATGTCTCTCGAACATAGTCGTATCCTTTAGCAGAATAAAATTGAAGAGTGAGTGCGAAAGCTTTGATGACTGGATCGTATTCATCTCTCGAGCGTTTGCCGCTGCCTTTGTTCTTCAGCATTCTGCTCACAATAGCTTTTGACACACCAGAGAATGTTGTGTTGAGCATTTCAATACAATTGTCGGTGACCATCCCATTCTCCCTCAGGTCTTCCACGATGGTATTCAGGGACTCCACTTTTCTGGCTAACCTTCTGTTGTGTTGCTGACTCACTTTAAAATTTTTACGAAAGTTGTCCAGCTTGTGGACTGCTTCATCGAGCTTGTGCTTCAATACCAGTGGACTTGTGACGGAGTAGGAGTGATCTGTGGTCTGAAATGAGGGTCCCACCTCAGGTTCAGGATCTTGAGTAGTGGCTTGAGGTTCTGGTGTATCTTCTTGGATGACAGACCTGGCCACTGGCGCTTTCCTCAAAACTGTAACCTATTTGGAAAGAAAAGAAAAGGTGAACCATTAATACTCATGAAGTTGTTTTTAGGGCTGAGCCGAATGCTTAGAAGCTTCGTTCATTAGATTGGGGTTCTAATTAGAAATAGATGTGACTGCGTTGGACGTATTGTAACATTGTTTCAAAGACTAAACATTTTGTTAAATATTATTACAACAAAGCTTCGGGGGGGAAATGCCAAGAAAGTGTACAAAATGGGTTCGGCTCAGCTCTAAATCTTTTAAAAAGCAACTGAGTTGTTCTCCATAAAACTATGTCTTAGGAGCTGCATATGAAGCAGCAGACATGGCATGTGATGGGTTACTATCATAACATAGGTGGAATACCAACATAATACAGTGGAGCCCACTTATTATCATACCCCCTGTGCAGGATGAAATTATGGCAATATCCGGGATATTCCAATGGGCAGGATTCAAAATGGCGGCGGCCCTGAGAATGGAAACGATGTTTTCTGTGGGATCAATGTATGCAGAGAATGAATTCAGTCTTGTGACTTGTAGGTGTGATAATCAGCCATGCATGACTGCCGCCTAGCCAGATGGCAGAGTTAATGAGCGAGGCCACAGGAAGGTATGATAATAATTGGGAAATAACTATGCTTGGAATCAATTGTGAGCAATTTGACTATGAAATTAAGTGGGATATGACATTATTCTATGACATTACATGGGAAGATTCACTATAGTTTATATAGGAACTGGTTTTGGATTTCACTATTCTAGGACTATAGACGGGATATTCAAATAAGCGGTATGACTTTAAGTGGGCACCACTGTATGGGGAATACCAACCTAACATAGGTGGAATACCAACATAGCATAGTTTACCTTCTTTAAATGTGCTGGGAAGTTGAAACAGCTGGGGACGGACTTCGGCTTCAGTCGGACGGTTTGACCAGTCCTGTCGAAGTCACTCTCATTGAAGTGATCACTGCACAGAACTGTGGTGCCTGGGGTGGGGTAGAAGGACTCCCTTCTCAGGGCAGATGTCCATCGAGAGCACAAGTCCTTATCCTTTGGAAACCTTGAAACAAAATACATTGTGCTCACAAAATGTGGTTGCGGGTCAAAACCTCAGAGGGCAGTCAAAACATCCGAGTCAAAACGACTCCATATCAAAATAATATTTTGAGTTTCATATGTATAGTTAAATACAACTTCATCTGCTAATGTTTGCCATGTGTCGGACTTTCGTACCTTCCACAAGTAACCCCCATTTGCTCTTTCTGCTCACGAGTGACACAGGAGGGCATGGAAACCCTGACAGTAGTAGACTGGACAATTAAGTTAAGCTCATCACAAATTAAATCACTTGACAATGATCACGAGCTGACGAGTCAATCTCGATACTTCAATCTGAATCAATGAATGAGTCAATCAGACATCAGTCTGACATACTCACATAGCCCTAGTGAATACACAATACAGTTATATTTGAGATCTGTGTCGTATTGCACACCCTGCGCATGGTCTAACATCATCAAATTCAAACACAGTGTTCAAACTTCATTGAAACTTCATTGAAACTTAATTACCTAGCCCCACCACCGTGACCACGCCAAAAACTGAAAAAGCAGAACACCCGCGATCGCGGTTTGTCACTGACTTGTGAAATGTGCATGTGGAGGCCTTCCCTGAGGTATTTGTGCAGTCAAATGCAACACACTGTGGCATTTTGAAACAGCGCGTTCACAAATAAGACTCCTTACAGTCGGTAAGCATCCAAAATGAATCAGAAATTGTGAGATCAGCTGATTGTGAGATCAAACACGGACGCAGACACAATCGGCTTCCCAATATGGCCGCCAAGCAACTTCCGCTAGCTTCAGCCGACAGCCGTCATTGGCTCTCCAGGTTTATTATATACCTCCGTGCTTCACATCAACACCAACGACTTAAACGTTTTCTCACGTGGCTTGATTTGGCCAATAGCGAGACACGTCATGTAGTCGACAAGCTTGGTGACTCGCAAATCGGGTATTTACGAAATGATTATGCATTAAAATGGATATAACCTTTTGGAAATGACATTAACTTTTCGAAACTTTTATAGCAAATGTCATAACGTGATTAGAAGTTCATTAAACACGGAAAGGGTACCCTGAATGGTAAGATGTCTTGAAGTGATTGGTATTTAAGCCGATCCGGACATTATCTATTTATGGAAGTGCGTATGGAATTGGCTGCGACTCGCTTTAGGCCACCATTGATCGCTAAGGTTTATAACAGGCTGATCTGGTTGGCTTAGATGTGATGTCCGCCGTTCACCCGCATGGATCCATATCATGACGGCATGGGCAACAAACACGGTGCTTGCCGAAACCCTTGGCCGAACACAGATGTCCAAACACTGCATGCATGAACACAGATGGCATGGGACATGGCACCGACAGCCCCCAGAAACATGCTTTCATTTTGTTGTCTTCTTATATTAATTAATCTCTATTATAATAAGATATTGTAATCTTATTATAATAGAGCAAACGTATATAGTTCGCCATGCATGTGTGTTTATATGCGACGAAAACGTCTTCTTCTTCTTCAAATAAAATGACCACCCTCTTAATTAACCCTCTTAATTGCGTTAAGACTGCTGAGACCCCTCAGACCTTTGACAACCCTTTAATTCCCCCAAGACCCGTCAGACCACCAGGACCCCCAAAGACCCAACATACCCTGAAGACCCCGAAAGACCCAAAACACCCCAAAGACCCAAAATACCCTTCAAGGCCCTGATCCACTTTTCTGAAATACCGACTTCTTTCCTGGAAGTCCCAGCAGTGTCCATGTGTTTTTTTTTTTTTTACCTCTGCCACCCCCACCCCCCTTCCCACGCCTAATCCCCGCAAGCCCTCTACCTCCCACAGATCTCTCGATGTCCCTGCTCTCAAATGTTGTACTTGTGTGCTTCCCCCCCTCTCCCCATCTTGTCTCCTGCTCCGTTTATTTCGTCTTATGTGTCCGTTTGTTTTTTGTTTTTGTTGTTCATGAATGTTAGCTCTTGCACGAGCCTCGATCTTGTATACAAAAAATAATAATAATTGTTCTATATTGTGACGTCATAACGCAATGTGATCACGTGGAATAACTGCAAACTTATCAACATGACAATAAATAAAATTGAAATTCTACTGAACGACAACGACCACTCGCACCACCACTATCACGCCCATTCCCATCACAACTACCATTATTACTTCCAAAGCAACCCCAACGACCATCACTCCTACAATCGAAGGTCTGTCTAACCCACCACTGCTCCCTAGATTTCTCCCACCACAACCACAAGACAACCGCATCAAAACCACCGCCATCATTGTAAAAAGCGCTGCTTTTGTCGATTTGAATATTTTCATATCTTGTGTAAAAATATTTCAGAAAGTTTCAGTTGAAACACCCCCAAAGAAATACCTCCATTTACTGATCGAAGACTCTTTAGTGCAAGAAAGTTATTTTTGTGAAACGTTTTATATTTGGATCAAACTTGCTGCGTCCACACATACACTTTTGTGCGACGTTTTGTGCAAAGCAAATTCCCTCTCAAAACAAGATAAATTTAACAAGGAGTTCACCACTTGGTAGTTTTCCAATGAACGCACTAAAACTAGAAAACGATCTAGAAACAAACAAAGAAATTGAATTGTGGACCCATTTTGAGTACCTTGCTATCTAATACATTCCTCGCTTACCTGCTCGGGTGCTTTGGATGTTCTCCTACCGAGGATCAGCAAGACCGCCATGAGAAAGTATGCCATCTCCGGTACAAGCCAACCAACCACCTGGAGTTTCAACGATGCATCTTTCTCGATTGTTGTCACTCATTGTCACCATGACAACCGCCCTGGCATCACAATGAACTGTGGCCACGCCCCATTATGAAGGACTACCTCAAGCAGTGTTTCACATGGATGACAGTTCACAGAGCGGTCAAGATACTTTGTGAATGAAATCAGAAAAAGCCAAAAGAATGTTCCTCGCAGCTTCCCGGGAAGATAAATGTGCCTGGTTTAACCAATCTGAAAAACTACCAACTTGGGCCCTTTTGTCTGCATGTACCTTTCCTGAAGGTAGATTTTACAATCCCCACTCCCGGCTACTTTCTCAACAATCCTCTCCAAGAAGTTCTGTCACTCAATCTCTTCGGTCTCACAATCTGCCATGATCTTTCCAGGGAAAAACACATTTCCAAGCTGGCCCCCAAATCCAGTCTCCGTCGTGCGAAGTCCTTCCTTGGCACACCTTACCTCCTCACCACATACAAGGCTTTCATCCACAGCTCAATGGAATACTGCCCTCCCCTCTGGTCTGGTGCTCCTGCGTCACACCTCGCTCGGCTTCACGCTGTTGAAACCAAAGCTTTCAGAATCATTGGAATCTCCCGCAATAAAGTCGATTGTGAGGGCCTTTCACTCACTCACAGCAGGCAGGTTGGTGGCATTTCTGTCTTCTACCGACTCCTCTCTGGCCTAGCCTCCCCCACCCCCAGCCCTGTCTGTGCTCTGTCCCCCAAGCACTCCGACAAGTCGCACAAGATCTGCCTGCAACCCTCTTCTGGTGAAACTGCCAAAATCAAGACTCTCTGCTCAACTTCAATCTTTCATTCCTCTTTTCTCCCGCCTCTGGAACAAACTCCCTCACTCTCTTCAATCCCACTCATCACTCCAGGTCTTTAAAACAGCTGTTCACCACCATCTCT
Organism: Myxine glutinosa; assembly: GCF_964187855.1. NCBI lineage: Eukaryota > Metazoa > Chordata > Myxini > Myxiniformes > Myxinidae > Myxine > Myxine glutinosa. The sequence continues at coordinate 1,616,720 of NC_136265.1, read as the reverse complement.
TATCTTCCCCCATCCAAAACATTGATCTTTTCCACCCCTGCAAATTCACCCCAGATCCACTTTTCTGAAATACCGACTCCTCTCTGGCCTTGCCTCCCCAGCTCTCTCTGGGCTCTGTCCCGCAAATATTCCTACAGGTCGCACAAGATCTGCCTGCATCCCTCTTATGGTTAAACTGCCAAAATCAAGACTCTCTGCTCACCTTCACTCCTTAATTCCGCTTTTCTCCCACCTCTGGAACAAACTCCCTCACTCTCTTCAATCCCACTCCTCCCTCCAGGTCTTTAATACAGCTGTTCACCACCATCTCTTATCTTCCCCCATCCAAAACCTTGATCTTTTCTACCCCCGCTAATTTCACCCCAAATCCAGTTTTTTGAAATACCAACTTCTTTCCTGGAAGTCCTTGGTGTCCTTGTGTTTTATACTTCTCCCACCCCCCCCCCCCCCTTCCCACGCCTCCGCCCCCCAAGCCCTCTCCCTCCAACACATCTCCGAATGTCCCTGCTCTCAAATGTTATGTTTGTGTGCTTCCCCTTCTCTCCCCATCTTGTCTTCCGCTCCCTCTTTTTATATATTTTGTTTGTCTGGTTGATTTGTTTGTGAAGTAAATGTTCGCTCTTTCACGAGCCTCGATTCAGTATCCCAAAAAAAATAAAATAATAATAATAATAATAATAATAATAATAATAATGGCGTAAATCATGGCGTTAATCTTATTACATCTTATTATAAAAGAACAAACGTATATGGCTCGCTGTGTATGTATGTATGTATGTATGTATGTATGTATATGTATGTATGTGTGTTTACATGCGACGAAAACGTCTTCTTCTTCTTCAAATATACACCCATCCTCTTAATTAACCCTCTTAATGGCGTTAAGACTGCTGTGACCCCTCAGACCTTTGACGACCCTTTAATTCTCCCAAGACCCTTCAGACCGCCAAGAACCCCAAAGACCCAACATACCCTGAAGACGCCCAAAGACCCGAAAGACCCAAAACACCCCAAACACCCAAAATACCCTTCAGGGCCCTGAGGCTCAAAAAGACCCTGAATACCCAAAAGACCCCAAAAACTCAAAAAAACCCAAACACCCAAAACAGCCTGAAGACCCAAAACACCCCGAAAAGACCCAAAATGCATCGGATCGGGACGCGAGGTACTCTGTTGCGAACGTGAGCCGTTGCCTCCCCGTGGAGTGCTCCGGCTGCGGCGCGCACGCGGTCCGCCCGGACCCGCCGCGTCCCGCGCCCTGTGATTGTGATTGGATTGGTGCTGTCTTTCCCTCGCGGTCCCCCTGTGCTGTCTTTCCCTCACGGTCCCCCTGTCCTGTCTTTCCCTCACGGTCCCCCTGTGCTGTCTTTCCCTCACGGTCCCCCTGTCCTGTCTTTCCCTCACGGTCCCCCTGTCCTATCTTTCCCTCACGGTCCCCCTGTGCTGTCTTTCCCTCACGGTCCCCCTGTTCTGTCTTTCCCTCGCGGTCCCCCCTGTGCTGTCTTTCCCTCACGGTCCCCCTGTACTGTCTTTCCCTCACGGTCCCCCTGTACTGTCTTTCCCTCGCGGTCCCCCTGTGCTGTCTTTCCCTCGTGGTCCCCCTGTGCTGTCTTTCCCTCGCGGTCCCCCTGTGCTGTCTTTCCCTCGCGGTCCCCCTGTGCTGTCTTTCCCTCGTGGTCCCCCTGTGCTGTCTTTCCCTCGCGGTCCCCCTGTGCTGTCTTTCCCTCACGGTCCCCCTGTGCTGTCTTTCCCTCACGGTCCCCCTGTGCTGTCTTTCCCTCGCGGTCCCCCTGTGCTGTCTTTCCCTCACGGTCCCCCTGTGCTGTCTTTCCCTCACGGTCCCCCTGTGCTGTCTTTCCCTCGCGGTTGTCAGCTCTTTCACGAGCCTCGATTCAGTATATATTTTTTTTTAAAGAAAAAAAAAAGACGGAAACACTCTGAAGCCCCAAAACACCCCAAAGACCCAAAATACCCTTCAAGGCCCTGAGGCTCAAAAAGACCCTGAATACTCAAAAACCCAAAAGACCCCAAAAACACAAAAGACCCCAAAGACCCAAAACACCCCGAAGACCCAAAACACCCCGAAGACCTAAAACACCCCGAAGACTCAAAATACCCCGAAGACCCAAAGCACCCCGAAGACCCAAAATACCCCGAAGACCCAAAACACCCCGAAGAGCCATAACACCCCAAAGACCCAAAACAACTCGAAGACACAAAACACCCCGAAGACCCAAAACACCCCGAAGACCCAAAACACCCCGAAGACCGAAAACACCCCGAATACCCAAAAACACCTCAAATACCCAAAACACCCCGAAGACCGAAAACACCCCGAATACCCAAAACACCCCGAATACCCAAAACGCGAATACCCAAAAACACCTCAAAGACCAAAAATACCCTTAAAGGCCCAGCGGATCCAAAAGACCCTGAAGACCCTAATGGCCCTGAAGACCCAAAACACCATGAAGACCCAAAAGACACCGAAATGGTCAAAGTTGCCTACCCCTCTGATTCTGAAACGACGTGTGGTGAGGCACGCAGAGCGCATAAAAACATACATACATAGCGAACCATATACGTTTGCTCTATTATAATACTAATAATATCGTAAATATAATCGTAACAGTGCAAACCCTTTGTTGTTATTGCAAAAGTTTCTCGAGGGAAGCGGTGTATGGTTGGTTCATTGTTGACTTTAAACATGGAATAAACTCATACAGTCGTATTGTTTTAGTAATAATAATAATAATAATAATTGTAGTGAAATTATACCAAGGTGAACCCAGGGGTGCTCGCTACGGAAGGGGGGGGGGGGCGTCTATAAGACCCAGGACAACCGGGGCGCGCAGACACTTCAGCGGAACTCACTGTGACATTATCCAGTAGTTTGAATGGTATGTACGCCCCAAATGCTGCGCTGACAATGCGCTGCGCTAACCATTGTTATATTGCATCGACCATTGCTGCTCATGAAATGCTCTGATTTAATGCCTGTTGCATGCATGTATTCTTACAGGATGTACTGCAGATCTAAATGATATTAAAACCTACCCAGAGGTCAAGTCGTGTCTGAGCTTGATTTTCACGACATTTAATATCATTTAGATCGCCGGAATGGCTGACCACAAGATGATCGTGGTACCGATTCTCGGAGCCGACCCTCAAGCTGAGGGATCTGCATCGGAGTTTGCTCATTGGCTCAACACGCTGCAGAATTACTTTGCGGCTCACGAGACAGAGCCCACCGCTGCGATAAAGCTGTCCGTGTTACAGTCCAAGGTCCATCACACTGTTTTCAAGAACATTTCTCGATTTGGGACGTACGCTACGGCCCTAGCCGAGCTGAAGCGCCTCTACGTAAAGACATGGAGCGCTGTACACGGCCGGCATCAACTTTCTCAGCGGCGACAGCAACCGTCTGAATTGATCGATCGCTTCGCGCAGGAGTTGCGCTACCTATTGGCAGACTGCGTGCAGGACGTCCGGACCCACGAGCAAGTGCAGGACGATTTGCTCCGAGATTCATTCATCTCCGGAATTAGTTCTGGAGTCTTGCGGCTCCGTCTCTTGGAGGTCGCGGAGCTGACATTTACAGAAGCACTACGGCTGGCACGCGTATACACAGATGCCCGAGAACAATTGACCGCATATGATCACCCACGAGTCGTGGCGGGGACCTCGCAACTCGCGCGACCTGAGAGGGCTACCGCCGAGGATACGGAGGAGGACCCGACCACCACGACGGCCGAGTCTCTGGGAGCTGCGGAAGCGGACTCCGCTTCCGGCCTCACTGCTGCCGCCGCTGCCAGGCCACGGCCTGCCCGGTATGCAAAATGTTATTTTTGTGGAAATCGGCAGCATCCTCGCTCTGAATGCCCGGCCCGAGAGGCGACATGTCACCTGTGCTCCACCAAGGGCCATTTTGCAAAGGTCTGCAGAAAGGCCGCTCGGGGCACGCATTCCCGAGCGACCTTGAATCTGCTCATCGCGGAGCCAACGGATCGAGCGCCGGACGGGGCGCCTTGCTCAGCTTTGAAGAGCCGCTCTCCTCCTCGCAGGCCTCTGGCTTCTCGCCCGACCTTGGTGAGATACATCGGGCCGCCGAAACAAATGGCGCGAACGCGACCGGTCACAGCACGTCCGACCTTGACTGGCGTTCGAACGCCTACTTCAAACAAGCGACATGCTCCTACTTTGGAAATTCCTCTCGAAGTGCGGCAAACGCAGCACGTGACACGAGCCCCATCTGACGGCAGCTTTTGCGAATTACATGCACCCGCTTTGGCATATGAATCTGCAGATGGCAGAAATCTCTCTCACGTGACACGAGCCCCATCTGACGGCAGCTTTTGCGAATTACATGCACCCACTTTGGCATGTGAATCTGCAGACGGCAGAGATCTTTCTCACGTGGCTCGAGCGCCATCTGGCGGCTGCTCTTACGACCAACCCACACCCACTCTGGCAAATGAAACTGCTGATGAGCCAACTGACTTCAATGCTCCTGCTGAGGCCCGAAGGATTGCAGCCGGCGTGGGATCTACCCGCGAGGCGCGATCTTCTCGCCCGGCCGGAACTATACCTGCCGGGTCTGCCGGCCTAGCGCAGGCCTTCATTCCGCTCACGGTCGCGGGCGTTTTTGCGCAAGCTTTGATTGATGCGGGGTCCACGGATAGTTTTATTGATCAGCGACTCGTGCATCAACATGGGTGGCCGGTTCTCGGGACAACCCGCCGGATCTTCATGGCCTCTCAGGGACTTCGGTTGAGCACAAAAGGGGCGTGTCAATTGAAACTTGTGATAAACGGACGCACGTTCCCGGACGTGTATCTCATGGTATTACCGGCCTTATGCGCTGACGTTCTGTTAGGACTTGATTTCCTTAAGCGGCATGGACGTTTGGAAATAGACTTCGGTGGGCCGGACACGCTCGCTGTGTGCGCCCTCGCTCAAATGGACATGGAGCCACTCTCACTGTTCCCCAACCTGACCACTGATTGTACCCCTGTAGCCGTCAAATCGCGGCGCTACTCTCGCGCGGACGCGCAATTCATTGCGGAAGAAACGGCCCTGCTCTTGAAGGACGGTATCATAGAACACAGTAGGTCACCGTGGCGGGCCCAAGTCTTAGTGGTGCGGAGTGAGGCCCACCGCAGGCGAATGGTAATCGACTATTCGCAGACGATTAATCGTTTTACACAGCTGGATGCCTACCCCTTACCGGGGATGGACGCCCTGGTACGCCAGGTGGCCCTGTATTCCGTTTATAGCACTCTCGATCTGCGTAGTGCGTATCATCAAGTCCCCATCTCTAGGGCTGATCGCGTCTTTACAGCCTTTGAATCGGGTCAGCGGTTGTACCAGTTCACGAGACTTCCCTTTGGGGTAACGAACGGCATCGCTTGTTTTCAGAGAGCTATGGATGACCTCGTTGCGAAGGAGAATTTGACCGATGTCTTTGTCTATCTGGACAATGTTACGGTTTGTGGGTATGACCAGGAGCATCACGACGCTAATCTGAAACGCTTCCTCGAGGTCGCGTGGAAATATCGCTCAACCATGAATGCGGCGAAGTGTCAATACTCTCTACGCACGGTAGACCTTTTGGGGTACACCGTGACCCATGGCTCTGTCTCTCCGGATAAGGAGCGTCTGCGCCCTTTGCTCGATATGGCTCCGCCTAGCGATCGGGCTTCGCTGAAACGCGCTCTAGGGCTGTTCGCCCACTACTCAAAGTGGGTGCAAAATTTCTCCACAAAGCTCCGCCCCCTCGTGGCCTGCGACACTTTCCCCATGGGCCCGGCCCCCCTGGCGGCCTTCGAGGGCCTTAAAGTCGACATTGCTGGCGCCGCTGTCGCGACGATTGACGAGAGTGCCTCTTTCGTTTTGGAGAGTGATGCCTCGGATCATGCGATAGCGGCGACTCTCTCCCAAGGAGGCCGCCCTGTGGCTTTCTTCTCGCGGACTCTCACCTCCACCGAGCGGAGGCATTCGTCTGTCGAAAAGGAAGCGTACGCGATCGTCGAATCAATTCGGCAATGGCGTCCGTATCTGCTTGGGCGGAGTTTCCAAATCATCACGGACCAACAGAGTGTTGCGTTTATGTACGACACCTTACATGCTCAGCGCATTAAGAATGAGAAAATCACCCGTTGGCGTATCGAACTCGCCGACTTCTGCTACACCATCAAATACCGCCCGGGGAAGGATAACCTGGTCGCTGACGCCTTATCGAGGCCGGCCACTTGCGCGGGGGTTGTAACTTTGGAGGGGCTGCGCACTTTGCACAGCACTATTTGTCATCCCGGGGTAACGCGCTTCGCGCATTTTGTGCGCGCGGGCAATCTGCCGTACTCGATGGAGGACATCCGCCGCATCTGCCGTGATTGCGCGATCTGTGCGGAACTCAAACCGCGTTTTTATAGCCCCCCTCTGGGGACACTCGTTAGGGCTACTAGACCGTGGGAGCGCTTGGCGATGGACTTCAAAGGGCCGCTGCCGATGTCGAGCAACTCTCGCTATCTGCTCACTATCGTCGATGAGTATTCCTGATTCCCCTTTGCTTACATGTGCGGGGATATGTCGGCTGCCACGGTTATTCGGTGCCTGCAGAATTTGTTTTCTATGTTCGGGTATCCGGCCTACGTGCATACCGATCGGGGTGCGGTGTTCCTGTCTCAGGAGGTGAGGGGCTACTTGCTCCAGCATAATGTCGCTTTGAGCTACACCACCCCGTACCGGCCCCAAGCGAATGGACAGATCGAACGCTTTAATGAGATTATATGGCGGGCCGTCATGCAAAGCCTTCAGACCCTCGGCCGAGGCCTCGATAAATGGGCGTGGTCGCTGCCTGCCCCCTAAACTCGATCCGGGCTCTCCTATGTACTGCCACCAACCAGACTCCTCACGAACGACTGTTCCACCACCCTAGAAGCTCCGGCAGTATCCAATCTTTACCCAGCTGGCTCGCTGAACCGGGGCCCGCCTATCTCAAACGAGCGGTTCGCGCTAGCAAGTACGACCCCCTTGTTGACAAGGTGCAGGTCCTCCAGGCTAATCCCGAGCATGCTCGCGTGTTAACGGCAGATGGCCGCGAGTCTACTGTCTCCGTACGCCATCTCGCCCCATGTGGGGACGACGACAGGGATATCGACGAACCCGTCTACGAGTCTATGGACTCTATCGAAGCTTCCCCTATGGAACTACCACTGTTACTCCCGTCGTCCCCCGCTCCCGTGCCCGAAGGCGCAGGGGCGCCCCCTCCGACTCCAACCTCCGGCGGCTATTCCGACATGGGGGACTCCGGACTAGGGGACGCCGTGCCCGGTAGATTCCGAACACGAACTGGCAGGGAGGTTCGCCGCCCCGACCGCTACGGGTGGACCGACTGACGTGGATTGACGTGACCCATTCGTTTATTGCTGATGCTTGCTTGCAACCTGCCGAGCGGCAGTATAGTTCTAACGGCGGGGAGAATGTAGTGAAATTATACCAAGGTGAACCCAGGGGTGCTCGCTACGGAAGGGGGGGGGGGCGTCTATAAGACCCAGGACAACCGGGGCGCGCAGACACTTCAGCGGAACTCACTGTGACATTATCCAGTAGTTTGAATGGTATGTACGCCCCAAATGCTGCGCTGACAATGCGCTGCGCTAACCAATGTTATATTGCATCGACCATTGCTGCTCATGAAATGCTCTGATTTAATGCCTGTTGCATGCATGTATTCTTACAGGATGTACTGCAGATCTAAATGATATTAAAACCTACCCAGAGGTCAAGTCGTGTCTGAGCTTGATTTTCACGACAATAATAATAATAATAATAAGAGCGTTAATACTAATAATATAGTAAATATAATCGTAACACTGCAAACCCGTATTTCCTCTCTCAAATCTGTTTGACATCATTCGTGAAAAGAGCAATCAAGCACAATTACAAACATCGCTCGTTTATCGTAATTCCATTATAAAACTTTTTTTTTTTACAAAGAGAGAACCATATTATAGTTATTTTTCAAACAGAACATATAGGGCGGTGTATTGTGCGTATGCGCTGTTTGCTCAAACATATAAAATTAATTTAATTTCGTTTATTCGCACAAGAAATCGTTTTTCCTCTCTCAAATCTGTTTAACATCATTCGTGAGAAGAGCAATCAAGAAGAATTACAAACATCGATCGCTTATTGTAATTCTTTTATAAAACTCCTTTTTCACAAAGAGATAATCATATTATAACTATTTATTAACAATTCAATAATATAAGCCGTCCTAAAGATTATTTTGCAGGATCATGCATCGGATGAAAGATTCATTGCAGAAAGTTGAAAGATCAATATCATCTTCACATCAACACCAACGACTTAAACGTTTTCCCACGTGGCTTGATTTGGCCAATAGTGAGACACGTAATGTAGTCGACAAGCTTGGTGACTCGCAAATCGGGTATTTACGAAATGATTATGCATTAAAATGGATATAACCTTTTGGAAATGACATTAACTTTTCGAAACTTTTATAGCAAATGTCATAACATGATTAGAAGTTCATTAAACACGGAAAGGGTACCCTGAATGGTAAGATGTCTTGAAGTGATTGGTATTTAAGCCGATCCGGACATTATCTATTTATGGAAGTGCGTATGGAATTGGCTGCGACTCGCTTTAGGCCACCATTGATCGCTAAGGTTTATAACAGGCTGATCTGGTTGGCTTAGATGTGATGTCCGCCGTTCACCCGCATGGATCCATATCATGACGGCATGGGCAACAAACACGGTACTTGCCGAAACCCTTGGCCGAACACAGATGTCCAAACACTGCATGCATGAACACAGATGGCATGGGACATGGCACCGACAGCGCCCAGAAACATGCTTTCATTTTGTTGTCTTCTTATATTAATTAATCTCTATTATAATAAGATATTGTAATCTTATTATAATAGAGCAAACGTATAAAGTTCGCCATGCATGTGTGTTTATATGCGACGAAAACGTCTTCTTCTTCTTCAAATAAAATGACCACCCTCTTAATTAACCCTCTTAATTGCGTTAAGACTGCTGAGACCCCTCAGACCTTTGACGACCCTTTAATTCCCCCAAGACCCATCAGACCACCAGGACCCCCAAAGACCCAACATACCCTGAAGACCCCGAAAGACCCAAAACACCCCAAAGACCCAAAATACCCTTCAAGGCCCTGATCCACTTTTCTGAAATACCGACTTCTTTCCTGGAAGTCCCAGCAGTGTCCATGTGTTTTTTGTTTTTTTTACCTCTGCCACCCCCACCCCCCTTCCCACGCCTAATCCCCGCAAGCCCTCTACCTCCCACAGATCTCTCGATGTCCCTGCTCTCAAATGTTGTACTTGTGTGCTTCCCCCCCTCTCCCCATCTTGTCTCCTGCTCTGTTTATTTCGTCTTATGTGTCCGTTTGTTTTTTGTTTTTGTTGTTCATGAATGTTAGCTCTTGCACGAGCCTCGATCTTGTATACAAAAAATAATAATAATTGTTCTATATTGTGACGTCATAACGCAATGTGATCACGTGGAATAACTGCAAACTTATCAACATGACAATAAATAAAATTGAAATTCTACTGAACGACAACGACCACTCGCACCACCACTATCACGCCCATTCCCATCACAACTACCATTATTACTTCCAAAGCAACTCCAACGACCATCACTCCTACAATCGAAGGTCTGTCTAACCCACCACCACTCCCTAGATTTCTCCCACCACAACCACAAGACAACCGCATCAAAACCACCGCCATCATTGTAAAAAGCGCTGCTTTTGTCGATTTGAATATTTTCATATCTTGTGTAAAAATATTTCAGAAAGTTTCAGTTGAAACACCCCCAAAGAAAAACCTCCATTTACTGATCGAAGACTCTTTAGTGCAAGAAAGTTATTTTTGTGAAACGTTTTATATTTGGATCAAACTTGCTGCGTCCACACATACACCTTTGTGCGACGTTTTGTGCAAAGCAAATTCCCTCTCAAAACAAGATAAATTTAACAAGGAGTTCACCACTTGGTAGTTTTCCAATGAACGCACTAAAACTAGAAAACGATCTAGAAACAAACAAAGAAATTGAATTGTGGACCCATTTTGAGTACCTTGCTATCTAATACATTCCTCGCTTACCTGCTCGGGTGCTTTGAATGTTCTCCTACCGAGGATCAGCAAGACCGCCATGAGAAAGTATGCCATCTCCGGTACAAGCCAACCAACCACCTGGAGTTTCAACGATGCATCTTTCTCGATTGTTGTCACTCATTGTCACCATGACAACCGCCCTGGCATCACAATGAACTGTGGCCACGCCCCATTATGAAGGACTACCTCAAGCAGTGTTTCACATGGATGACAGTTCACAGAGCGGTCAAGATACTTTGTGAATGAAATCAGAAAAAGCCAAAAGAATGTTCCTCGCAGCTTCCCGGGAAGATAAATGTGCCTGGTTTAACCATCTGAAAAACTACCAACTTGGGCCCTTTTGTCTGCATGTACCTTTCCTGAAGGTAGATTTTACAATCCCCACTCCCGTCTACTTTCTCAACAATCCTCTCCAAGAAGTTCTGTCACTCAATCTCTTGGGTCTCACAATCTGCCATGATCTTTCCAGGGAAAAACACATTTCCAAGCTGGCCCCCAAATCCAGTCGCCGACTGTGCATTCTCCGTCGTGCGAAGTCCTTCCTTGGCACACCTTACCTCCTCACCACATACAAGGCTTTCATCCACAGCTCAATGGAATACTGCTCTCCCCTCTGGTCTGGTGCTCCTGCGTCACACCTCGCTCGGCTTCAAGCTGTTGAAACCAAAGCTTTCAGAATCATTGGAATCTCCCGCAATAAAGTCGATTGTGAGGGCCTTTCACTCACTCACAGCAGGCAGGTTGGTGGCATTTCTGTCTTCTACCGACTCCTCTCTGGCCTAGCCTCCCCCACCCCCAGCCCTGTCTGTGCTCTGTCCCCCAAGCACTCTGACAGGTCGCACAAGATCTGCCTGCAACCCTCTTCTGGTGAAACTGCCAAAGTCAAGACTCTCTGCTCAACTTCAATCTTTCATTCCTCTTTTCTCCCGCCTCTGGAACAAACTCCCTCACTCTCTTCAATCCCACTCATCACTCCAGGTCTTTAAAACAGCTGTTCACCACCATCTCTTATCTTCCCCCATCCAAAACCTTGATCTTTTCCACCCCTGTAAATTCACCCCAGATCCACTTTTCTGAAATACCGACTCCTCTCTGGCCTTGCCTCCCCAGCTCTCTCTGGGCTCTGTCCCGCAAATATTCCTACAGGTCGCACAACATCTGCCTGCAACCCTCTTATGGTTAAACTGCCAAAATCAAGACTCTCTGCTCACCTTCACTCCTTAATTCCGCTGTTCTCCCACCTCTGGAACAAACTCCCTCACTCTCTTCAATCCCACTCCTCCCTCCAGGTCTTTAAAACAGCTGTTCACCACCATCTCTTATCTTCCCCCATCCAAAACCTTGATCTTTTCTACCCCCGCTAATTTCACCCCAAATCCACTTTTTTGAAATACCAACTTCTTTCCTGGAAGTCCTTGGTGTCCTTGTGTTTTATACTTCTCCCCCCCCCCCCTTCCCACGCCTCCGCCCCCCAAGCCCTCTCCCTCCAACACATCTCCGAATGTCCCTGCTCTCAAATGTTATGTTTGTGTGCTTCCCCTTCTCTCCCCATCTTGTCTTCCGCTCCCTCTTTTTATATATTTTGTTTGTCTGGTTGATTTGTTTGTGAAGTAAATGTTCGCTCTTTCACGAGCCTCGATTCAGTATCCCAAAAATAATAATAATAATAAGAAGAAGAATAATAATAATAATAATAATAATAATGGCGTAAATCATGGCGTTAATCTTATTACATCTTATTATAAAAGAACAAACGTATATGGTTCGCTGTGTATGTATGTATGTATGTATGTATGTATGTGTGTTTACATGCGACGAAAACGTCTTCTTCTTCTTCAAATATACACCCATCCTCTTAATTAACCCTCTTAATGGCGTTAAGACTGCTGTGACCCCTCAGACCTTTGACGACCCTTTAATTCCCCCAAGACCCTTCAGACCGCCAAGAACCCCAAAGACCCAACATACCCTGAAGACGCCCAAAGACCCGAAAGACCCAAAACACCCCAAACACCCAAAATACCCTTCAGGGCCCTGAGGCTCAAAAAGACCCTGAATACCCAAAAGACCCCAAAAACTCAAAAAAAACCAAAGACCCAAAACACCCTGAAGACCCAAAACACCCCGAAAAGACCCAAAATGCATTGGATCGGGACGCGAGGTACTCTGTTGCGAACGTGAGCCGCTGCCTCCCCGTGGAGCGCTCCGGCTGCGGCGCGCGCGCGGTCCGCCCGGACCCGCCGCGTCCCGCGCCCTGTGATTGTGATTGGATTGGTGCTGTTTTTCCCTCGCGGTCCCCCTGTGCTGTCTTTCCCTCACGGTCCCCCTGTGCTGTCTTTCCCTCACGGTCCCCCTGTCCTGTCTTTCCCTCGCGGTCCCCCCTGTGCTGCCTTTCCCTCACGGTCCCCCTGTACTGTCTTTCCCTCATGGTCCCCCTGTCCTGTCTTTCCCTCACGGTCCCCCTGTGCTGTCTTTCCCTCACGGTCCCCCTGTCCTGTCTTTCCCTTGCGGCCCCCCCTGTGCTGCCTTTCCCTCACGGTCCCCCTGTACTGTCTTTCCCTCACGGTCCCCCTGTGCTGTCTTTCCCTCGTGGTCCCCCTGTGCTGTCTTTCCCTCGCGGTCCCCCTGTGCTGTCTTTCCCTCACGGTCCCCCTGTGCTGTCTTTCCCTCGCAGTCCCCCTGTGCTGTCTTTCCCTCGCGGTCCCCCTGTGTTGTCTTTCCCTCACGGTCCCCCTGTGCTGTCTTTCCCTCACGGTCCCCCTGTGCTGTCTTTCCCCTCGCGGTTGTCAGCTCTTTCACGAGCCTCGATTCAGTATATTTTTTTTTTTAAAGAAAAAAAAAAGACGGAAACACTCTGAACCCCCAAAACACCCCAAAGACCCAAAATACCCTTCAAGGCCCTGAGGCTCAAAAAGACCCTGAATACTCAAAAACCCAAAAGACCCCAAAAACACAAAAGACCCCAAAGACCCAAAACACCCCGAAGACCCAAAACACCCCGAATACCTAAAACACCCGAAGACTCAAAACACCCCGAAGACCCAAAGCACCCCGAAGACCCAAAATACCCCGAAGACCCAAAACACCCCGAAGAGCCATAACACCCCAAATACCCAAAACACCCCGAATACCCAAAAACACCTCAAAGACCAAAAATACCCTTAAAGGCCCAGCGGATCCAAAAGACCCTGAAGACCCAAATGGCCCTGAAGACCCAAAACACCATGAAGACCCAAAAGACACCGAAATGGTCAAAGTTGCCTACCCCTCTGATTCTGAAACGACGTGTGGTGAGGCACGCAGAGCGCATATAAACATACATACATAGCGAACCATATACGTTTGCTCTATTATAATACTAATAATATCGTAAATATAATCGTAACAGTGCAAACCCTTTGTTGTTATTGCAAAAGTTTCTCGAGGGAAGCGGTGTATGGTTGGTTCATTGTTGACTTTAAACATGGAATTAACTCATACAGTCGTATTGTTTTAGTAATAATAATAATAATAATAATAAGAGCGTTAATACTAATAATATAGTGAAGGAACTGCGCTCCAACGCGAGTTGAAAGAATTGACGCGACCAAAGACGGAATTCGTCCGAGTTGCTTTATTGAAACAAAACAGCTCAGGTATTCTCTCCAGCCCGTTTATCGGGCAACAATATATATACACATTTATGTCGGGAAGTTTGCCCGGCAAAAGCTATACCGGGCATGCCCGGGTATCAAGGGCGAGCCTTGGAAAGGCGAGTCTGGACCTGCCCGGGCGTGTTTGGCTGCGGCCTGGCAAGTCGAGGCTGGGCATGCCCGGGCGCTCTGGGCGAGCACTGGAAAGGCGATAGCGGGCATGCCCGGACGCTCTGGGCGAGCCCTGGAAAGGCGATAGCGGGCATGCCCGGACGCTCTGGGCGAGCCCTGGAAAGGCGATAGCGGGCATGCCCGGACGCTCTGGGCGAGCCCTGGAAAGGCGAGAGCGGGCATGCCCGGGAAAGACGAGACCGGGCGTGCCCGGGAGGTTCGGGCGTGCCCGGGAACAGTGAGTCCGGGCATGCCCGGGAGAGGCGCGTCTGGCCGTGTTCTGGCCGGTGCAAGGCGATTATGTACATCCAGCGGTAACCGCTACAATAGTAAATATAATCGTAACACTGCAAACCCGTATTTCCTCTCTCAAATCTGTTTGACATCATTCGTGAAAAGAGCAATCAAGCACAATTACAAACATCGCTCGTTTATCGTAATTCCATTATAAAACTTTTTTTTTTTACAAAGAGAGAACCATATTATAGTTATTTATCAAACAGAACATATAGGGCGGTGTATTGTGCGGATGCGCTGTTTGCTCAAACATATAAAATTAATTTAATTTCGTTTATTCGCACAAGAAATCGTTTTTCCTCTCTCAAATCTGTTTAACATCATTCGTGAGAAGAGCAATCAAGAAGAATTACAAACATCGATCGCTTATTGTAATTCTTTTATAAAACTCCTTTTTCACAAAGAGAGAATCATATTATAACTATTTATTAACAATTCAATAATATAAGCCGTCCTAAAGATTATTTTGCAGGATCATGCATCGGATGAAAGATTCATTGCAGAAAGTTGAAAGATCAATATCATCTTCACATCAACACCAACGACTTAAACGTTTTCCCACGTGGCTTGATTTGGCCAATAGCGAGACACGTAATGTAGTCGACAAGCTTGGTGACTCGCAAATCGGGTATTTACGAAATGATTATGCATTAAAATGGATATAACCTTTTGGAAATGACATTAACTTTTCGAAACTTTTATAGCAAATGTCATAACATGATTAGAAGTTCATTAAACACGGAAAGGGTACCCTGAATGGTAAGATGTCTTGAAGTGATTGGTATTTAAGCCGATCCGGACATTATCTATTTATGGAAGTGCGTATGGAATTGGCTGCGACTCGCTTTAGGCCACCATTGATCGCTAAGGTTTATAACAGGCTGATCTGGTTGGCTTAGATGTGATGTCCGCCGTTCACCCGCATGGATCCATATCATGACGGCATGGGCAACAAACACGGTGCTTGCCGAAACCCTTGGCCGAACACAGATGTCCAAACACTGCATGCATGAACACAGATGGCATGGGACATGGCACCGACAGCCCCCAGAAACATGCTTTCATTTTGTTGTCTTCTTATCTATCTATAATTCCAGCAATCTCTGTGTGTGTGTGTGTGTGTGTCTGTGTGTCTGTGTGTGTGTTTGTTTGTTTGTCTGTGACCGCTGTTTCTCGACAACCACGGGTCCGATATACTTGCAACTTGCCAGGTATATTGCTGGGGACCCGAGGATGTGCCTTTTCAAGGTTTGAAATTAATCGGACAAGTAGTTACCGAGCTATGTCCAAAAAACGATTCAACCAATCAGAGAGCAGCGAGCTATCACGTGTGCGGAACGTGGCGAACAGACTCTGCCTCGGACGGCACATTTGAGAGCGTATTCATTTATTTCACAACTATGTTGGCGCTATGTTGGCGTTAAACTATGTTTTAAAACTAATAAAAACTAATTTGCGATTCTTTCGCTTTCCTGCGCGTTTGGGCACGCTATGGCGATTTCTTTACCAAACTCCGCAAGCCGTTCGCTTTGGACCAAACCATTTCATGTAAATAGAGGGGGGGGATTGTCACCGTACTCGCAAGCCGTTCGCTTTGGACCAAACCATTTCATGTAAATAGAGGGGGGGGATATAATTTTAGATATAGATATAGTACGGGCATGCCCTAGTATTAATTAATCTCTATTATAATAAGATATTGTAATCTTATTATAATAGAGCAAACGTATATAGTTCGCCATGCATGTGTGTTTATATGCGACGAAAACGTCTTCTTCTTCTTCAAATAAAATGACCACCCTCTTAATTAACCCTCTTAATTGCGTTAAGACTGCTGAGACCCCTCAGACCTTTGACGACCCTTTAATTCCCCCAAGACCCATCAGACCACCAGGACCCCCAAAGACCCAACATACCCTGAAGACCCCGAAAGACCCAAAACACCCCAAAGACCCAAAATACCCTTCAAGGCCCTGATCCACTTTTCTGAAATACCGACTTCTTTCCTGGAAGTCCCAGCAGTGTCCATGTGTTTTTTGTTTTTTTTACCTCTGCCACCCCCACCCCCCTTCCCACGCCTAATCCCCGCAAGCCCTCTACCTCCCACAGATCTCTCGATGTCCCTGCTCTCAAATGTTGTACTTGTGTGCTTCCCCCCCTCTCCCCATCTTGTCTCCTGCTCCGTTTATTTCGTCTTATGTGTCCGTTTGTTTTTTGTTTTTGTTGTTCATGAATGTTAGCTCTTGCACGAGCCTCGATCTTGTATACAAAAAATAATAATAATTGTTCTATATTGTGACGTCATAACGCAATGTGATCACGTGGAATAACTGCAAACTTATCAACATGACAATAAATAAAATTGAAATTCTACTGAACGACAACGACCACTCGCACCACCACTATCACGCCCATTCCCATCACAACTACCATTATTACTTCCAAAGCAACTCCAACGACCATCACTCCTACAATCGAAGGTCTGTCTAACCCACCACCACTCCCTAGATTTCTCCCACCACAACCACAAGACAACCGCATCAAAACCACCGCCATCATTGTAAAAAGCGCTGCTTTTGTCGATTTGAATATTTTCATATCTTGTGTAAAAATATTTCAGAAAGTTTCAGTTGAAACACCCCCAAAGAAAAACCTCCATTTACTGATCGAAGACTCTTTAGTGCAAGAAAGTTATTTTTGTGAAACGTTTTATATTTGGATCAAACTTGCTGCGTCCACACATACACCTTTGTGCGACGTTTTGTGCAAAGCAAATTCCCTCTCAAAACAAGATAAATTTAACAAGGAGTTCACCACTTGGTAGTTTTCCAATGAACGCACTAAAACTAGAAAACGATCTAGAAACAAACAAAGAAATTGAATTGTGGACCCATTTTGAGTACCTTGCTATCTAATACATTCCTCGCTTACCTGCTCGGGTGCTTTGGATGTTCTCCTACCGAGGATGAGCAAGACCGCCATGAGAAAGTATGCCATCTCCGGTACAAGCCAACCAACCACCTGGAGTTTCAACGATGCATCTTTCTCGATTGTTGTCACTCATTGTCACCATGACAACCGCCCTGGCATCACAATGAACTGTGGCCACGCCCCATTATGAAGGACTACCTCAAGCAGTGTTTCACATGGATGACAGTTCACAGAGCGGTCAAGATACTTTGTGAATGAAATCAGAAAAAGCCAAAAGAATGTTCCTCGCAGCTTCCCGGGAAGATAAATGTGCCTGGTTTAACCAATCTGAAAAACTACCAACTTGGGCCCTTTTGTCTGCATGTACCTTTCCTGAAGGTAGATTTTACAATCCCCACTCCCGTCTAGTTTCTCAACAATCCTCTCCAAGAAGTTCTGTCACTCAATCTCTTGGGTCTCACAATCTGCCATGATCTTTCCAGGGAAAAACACATTTCCAAGCTGGCCCCCAAATCCAGTCGCCGACTGTGCATTCTCCGTCGTGCGAAGTCCTTCCTTGGCACACCTTACCTCCTCACCACATACAAGGCTTTCATCCACAGCTCAATGGAATACTGCTCTCCCCTCTGGTCTGGTGCTCCTGCGTCACACCTCGCTCGGCTTCACGCTGTTGAAACCAAAGCTTTCAGAATCATTGGAATCTCCCGCAATAAAGTCGATTGTGAGGGCCTTTCACTCACTCACAGCAGGCAGGTTGGTGGCATTTCTGTCTTCTACCGACTCCTCTCTGGCCTAGCCTCCCCCACCCCCAGCCCTGTCTGTGCTCTGTCCCTCAAGCACTCCGACAGGTCGCACAAGATCTGCCTGCAACCCTCTTCTGGTGAAACTGCCAAAATCAAGACGCTCTGCTCAACTTCAATCTTTCATTCCTCTTTTCTCCCGCCTCTGGAACAAACTCCCTCACTCTCTTCAATCCCACTCATCACTCCAGGTCTTTAAAACAGCTGTTCACCACCATCTCTTATCTTCCCCCATCCAAAACCTTGATCTTTTCCACCCCTGCAAATTCACCCCAGATCCACTTTTCTGAAATACCGACTCCTCTCTGGCCTTGCCTCCCCAGCTCTCTCTGGGCTCTGTCCCGCAAATATTCCTACAGGTCGCACAAGATCTGCCTGCATCCCTCTTATGGTTAAACTGCCAAAATCAAGACTCTCTGCTCACCTTCACTCCTTAATTCCGCTTTTCTCCCACCTCTGGAACAAACTCCCTCACTCTCTTCAATCCCACTCCTCCCTCCAGGTCTTTAATACAGCTGTTCACCACCATCTCTTATCTTCCCCCATCCAAAACCTTGATCTTTTCTACCCCCGCTAATTTCACCCCAAATCCACTTTTTTGAAATACCAACTTCTTTCCTGGAAGTCCTTGGTGTCCTTGTGTTTTATACTTCTCCCACCCCCCCCCCCCCCTTCCCACGCCTCCGCCCCCCAAGCCCTCTCCCTCCAACACATCTCCGAATGTCCCTGCTCTCAAATGTTATGTTTGTGTGCTTCCCCTTCTCTCCCCATCTTGTCTTCCGCTCCCTCTTTTTATATATTTTGTTTGTCTGGTTGATTTGTTTGTGAAGTAAATGTTCGCTCTTTCACGAGCCTCGATTCAGTATCCCAAAAAAATAAAAAAATAAAATAATAATAATAATAATAATAATAATAATAATAATGGCGTAAATCATGGCGTTAATCTTATTACATCTTATTATAAAAGAACAAACGTATATGGTTCGCTGTGTATGTATGTATGTATGTATGTATGTATGTATGTATGTATGTATGTATGTATGTGTGTTTACATGCGACGAAAACGTCTTCTTCTTCTTCAAACATACACCCATCCTCTTAATTAACCCTCTTAATGGCGTTAAGACTGCTGTGACCCCTCAGACCTTTGACGACCCTTTAATTCCCCCAAGACCCTTCAGACCGCCAAGAACCCCAAAGACCCAACATACCCTGAAGACGCCCAAAGACCCGAAAGACCCAAAACACCCCAAACACCCAAAATACCCTTCAGGGCCCTGAGGCTCAAAAAGACCCTGAATACCCAAAAGACCCCAAAAACTCAAAAAAAACCAAAGACCCAAAACACCCTGAAGACCCAAAACACCCCGAAAAGACCCAAAATGCATCGGATCGGGACGCAAGGTACTCTGTTGCGAACGTGAGCCGTTGCCTCCCCGTGGAGCGCTCCGGCTGCGGCGCGCACGCGGTCCGCCCGGACCCGCCGCGTCCCGCGCCCTGTGATTGTGATTGGATTGGTGCTGTCTTTCCCTCGTGGTCCCCCTGTGCTGTCTTTCCCTCACGGTCCCCCTGTGCTGTCTTTCCCTCACGGTCCCCCTGTCCTGTCTTTCCCTCGCGGTCCCCCCTGTGCTGTCTTTCCCTCAGGGTCCCCCTGTACTGTCTTTCCCTCACGGTCCCCCTGTACTGTCTTTCCCTCGCGGTCCCCCTGTGCTCTCTTTCCCTCGGGGTCCCCCTGTGCTGTCTTTCCCTCGCGGTCCCCCTGTGCTGTCTTTCCCTCGCGGTCCCCCTGTGCTGTCTTTCCCTTGTGGTCCCCCTGTGCTGTCTTTCCCTCGTGGTTCCCCTTTGCTGTCTTTCCCTCGCGGTCCCCCTGTGCTGTCTTTCCCTCACGGTCCCCCTGTGCTGTCTTTCCCTCGCGGTCCCCCTGTGCTGTCTTTCCCTCGCGGTCCCCCTGTGCTGTCTTTCCCTCCCGGTCCCCCTGTGCTGTCTTTCCCTCACGGTCCCCCTGTGCTGTCTTTCCCTCGCGGTTGTCAGCTCTTTCACGAGCCTCGATTCAGTATATTGTTACAGACGCGGTTTTGGATGTTAGTTTACCGAGCGGTTTGGTATGACCGCGTCTGCACAGTTTACCCGATTATACTCGAACGTTGGCCGAGTCGCGCTACGCTAAATCAATTAAGGAAAGGACACAACGGCTGGGTTAGATGACACGACACCAGGGGTACAGTTCTCAAGACCTCCGGAGGAGGTTATAATATTTGTATGCAGAGCGTTGAGATTACAAGGACAAGAGGTACAGCATAGGAAGGTAGGCACTTAGACACACTTATCTTAATCCCGACAGACCACAGATAAACGGGACAAGACTGACTCACACAGGGATTGATGGCAAGGAAGGGCAGGTAGTCGCTGGACAGCACAAGGTGCACCTTGGCTCAGGGACAGGATAGCGTGGTCCAAAAGATGCAGGGAGGTATCGTCGCGCTGGTGGTGGCGTCTGGTTCTCTTCAAGCTGGGGGCGCATCTGACGTCACCTCCGGTAAGTGGCTGCGTATATCCAGCGGGGAGTGACACGCCCTCGGCTCGTTAGCTCCGCCCCAGATGGAATCGGCCCGCCGCTTCTTATTGGGTGCGGGGGGTTACCGGGCTCCGCCCTTGACGAGGAGCTGACAGGGAGCCCCTATTTGGTAACCCCGTCGAGCACATGGGCAATGGCGGCTAACCAAGCCGGAGTGAGGACGCACACTCCCCGCGCGCTGTTGTTGTAGTTGTTGTTGTTGTTGTAGTTGTTGTTGTTGTTGTAGTTGTTGTTGTTGTTGTTTCATGAGGAAGATGGGAGGAGGTATGGGGAGGTCCTAAACTCACTACTGGTGCCATACAATCACAATCTGGTGCAACGAAGAGTCAGAATTAATGGAAACGAGTCCTTAACTGACATAGACTAAGAATAACTAGCAAGATGTCCTATAGTTGTCTACGTGAGATGCGGTGAACCTGGGCACGACATTTAATGGGGGAAAAAGGGGAAGGTCGGTTCTACAGAGTGTTGTTTACAGACAATGGGACTATGGAATGGGGGATTGGGGATAGTTGGGGAGTATTGGGGAAATAGGGGAATATTTACAAGCGGATATGGATGGAGGCCAAATCCCATATCCGCAACAATATATTTTTTTTTTAAAGAAAAAAAAGACGGAAACACTCTGAAGCCCCAAAACACCCCAAAGACCCAAAATACCCTTCAAGGCCCTGAGGCTCAAAAAGACCCTGAATACTCAAAAACCCAAAAGACCCCAAAAACACAAAAGACCCCAAAGACCCAAAACACCCCGAAGACCCAAAACACCCCGAAGACCTAAATCACCCCGAAGACTCAAAACACCCCAAAGACCCAAACCACCCCGAAGACCCAAAATACCCCGAAGACCCAAAACACCCCGAAGAGCCATAACACCCCAAAGACCCAAAACAACTCGAAGACACAAAACACCCGAAGACCCAAAATACCCCGAAGACCCAAAACACCCCGAAGAGCCATAACACCCCAAAGACCCAAAACAACTCGAAGACACAAAACACCCTGAAGACCTAAAACACCCCGGAGACCCAAAACACCCCGAAGACCAAAAACACCCCGAAGCCCGAAAACACCCCGAAGACCCAAACACCCCGAAGACCCAAACACCCCGAAGACCCAAAACACCCCGAAGACCCAAAACACCCCGAAGACCCAAAACACCCCGAAGACCGAAAACACCCCGAATACCCAAAAACACCTCAAAGACCCAAAACACCCCGAAGATCGAAAACACCCCGAATACCCAAAACACCCCGAATACCCAAAACACCCCGAATACCCAAAAACACCTCAAAGACCAAAAATACCCTTAAAGGCCCAGCGGATCCAAAAGACCCTGAAGACCCAAATGGCCCTGAAGACCCAAAACACCATGAAGACCCAAAAGACACCGAAATGGTCAAAGTTGCCTACCCCTCTGATTCTGAAACGACGTGTGGTGAGGCACGCAGAGCGCATATAAACATACATACATAGCGAACCATATACGTTTGCTCTATTATAATACTAATAATATCGTAAATATAATCGTAACAGTGCAAACCCTTTGTTGTTATTGCAAAAGTTTCTCGAGGGAAGCGGTTTATGGTTGGTTCATTGTTGACTTTAAACATGGAATAAACTCATACAGTCGTATTGTTTTAGTAATAATAATAATAATAATAATAATAATAATGTAGCAGCTACCGCTGGGTTTTCACAATCGCCTTGCACCTATCAAGGACGCGGAGCGATCACCATGCCGGGCTCGTCCAGGACGCCCGGGCAGGCTCGCCCTCAACTTGCCAGGCCGCAGCCAGGACGCTGGGCCACGCCCCCTCTCGCCTTTCCTGGGCAAACGCTCCGGGATAATATGTATATATATTGCTGCCCGATAAACGGGCTTTTCAGAGTGCCTGAGTGTTTGGTTTGATTAAAGCAACTCGGATGAATTCCAGCTTTTTGTCGCGTCCATTCTTCCGATCGACGTGGGAGCCCCAGCTCCTTCATTGGTGACCTACCGACATGGACACGGCAGTCGCCCTTAAACTGCCTACCTTCTGGGAGGCTCACGCGGTGGTTTGGTTCGCACAGGCGGATTCCCTGTTCACCCTGCGAGGCATCACGGCCGACGACACCCGCTTCCACCATGTGGTAGCAGCGCTCGGTTCGGCCACCGCGGCCCGCGCCCTGAGCCTCCTCGAGAGCCTGCCAGCCGCTGACAAATACGGCGCGATTAAGAAGCTTCTCCTCGACGCTTTCGCCCTCCCATCGGCGGAACGCGCACGGCGCCTGCTCGACCTGCCCGAGCTCGGCGACACACGCCCTTCCGAGCGAATGGACTACATGCTTTCACTGCTCGGCGAGCACTCTCCGGCATTCCTGTTCTGGGAGCTGTTCCTCCGTCAGCTGCCTAACCCGGTACGCCTCGCCCTGGCAAGCACGACGATCACAGATCCCCGGGCCCTTGCCAGAGAAGCCGACAAGATCTCCGCCGCAGGACAGCGCATCGCAGCGGCGACATGGGACCCACCGCCGTCCGACGCAACACCCATGGCACCCGAGCACCCGGCACGGTCGACGACCGAACTGCCGACGCAATTGGCGGCCGCTACACCGAGCCGACCACCTCCAGCACGACGACCGGGGCCTCCACCTGACCAAGCGTGGTGTTACTATCATGCCAGGTTCGGACAGAAGGCCCGGACATGCCGACCCCCGTGCACCTTCGGCAGGCCGGGAAACGGCCGGGCCGGCATTCATTACCAGCCATGAGCGCCGGCCAGACGGGCAACTTACTGTTCATCACGGATAAAGCGTCCGGACAGCGCTTCCTGTGCGACACCGGCGCCCAACTGAGCGTCATACCCGCCTCTGACCAGGACAGGCAATCCGTGGTTTGCGGCCCCTCCTTGGTTGCGGCCAACGGATCGACCATCCGCACCTTCGGCCCGCGCAACGTCACCCTCTGCTTCGGCGGCCAACGCTTTGCTTGGACGTTTGTAACCGCAAACGTGCCCATGGCTCTGCTAGGCGCCGACTTCCTCTGCACACACGGACTGCTGGTGGACGTCCAACGGCGTCGTTTAATCAACGCCGAAACCTTCAGCTCCCTGGTATGCACATTGAGCAGCTCCGCGCCGACCGAGCTGGCATGCGCCGTCCCGGCGGCGAACGAGTTTGCTCGCCTGCTCACGGAGTTCCCGGCCCTCACGCGGCCGACGTTTTCGGCCGTCGCAGTACGGCATGGGATCGAGCACCACATACCAACCACGGGCCCGCCGGTCTACGCCAGGGCCCGCCGCCTCGACCCAGCCAAGCTCGCCGTGGCGAAGGCCGAATTCGACGCGTTGGAGCACCTCGGCATCGTACGGCGCTCCGATAGCGCGTGGGCCTCTCCACTGCACATCGTGCCAAAGCCGGGGGGTGGATGGCGCCCGTGTGGCGACTACTGCCATCTCAATGACGCTACCACCCCCGACAGGTACCCGATCCCGCATATCCAAGACTTCTCCGCCCGTCTGGCGGGACGGGTCATTTTTTCGAAAATTGATCTCATACGGGGATATCACCAGGTACCTGTCAGGGTGGCCGACGTCCCTAAAACGGCAGTCATCACGCCGTTCGGCTTATTCGAATTCTTGCGGATGCCGTTTGGTCTCAAGAACGCGGCTCAGGCATTCCAGCGCTTGATGGACGGCGTGCTGCGTGACCTGCCGTTCCTTTTCGTTTACCTGGACGACATCCTCGTCGCCAGCACGTCCCGGGCCGAGCACCTCCTCCACCTCCGAACACTGTTCGGGCGCCTCAGCGAGCACGGCCTCATCGTCAACCCGGCCAAATGCCACTTCGGCACGACGGCCGTTGATTTTTTGGGCCACCACATCACCAAGAACGGGGCCGTGCCGCTGCCAACCAAGGTCGAGGCCATCACCGCGTTCCCGCGTCCCTGCACCATAAAGGCCCTGCAGGAATTCCTGGGAATGTTGAATTTTTATCACCGCTTCGTGCCCCGCGCTGCTCAACTCATGCGGCCCCTCTACGAAGCCCTCCGGGGCAAGCCGGCCAAGCACGACATCGCCTGGTCCGCAGCAATGGATGCGGCCTTCCAAAGCTCAAAGCGGGCCCTCGCCGACGCAACACTGCTCGCTCACCCGGTGCTCAACGCTCCCATCGCCCTCACCACGGATGCCTCCGACTACGCGGTGGGCGCCGTACATGAGCAATGGGTGAACGGGGTTTGGCAGCCACTCGCTTTTTTCAGCCGGCAGCTCCGGCCGAACGAGCTCAAATACAGCACGTTTGACCGGGAGCTCCTCGGTCTACACCTGGCCGTCCGCCATTTCCGCCACCTCCTGGAGGGCCGACCTTTCACGGCGTTCGTCGACCACAAGCCGTTGGTTTACGCCATGGCCAAGGTCACGGAGCCGTGGTCGGCACGCCAACAGCGCCACCTCTCCGCCGTGTCGGAGTTTACCACGGACATCCGGCACGTCGCCGGCAAAAACAACGCCGTGGCCGACTGTCTTTCCCGGGCCAGCGCGAACGCGGTCCACCTCGGCGTGGACTTTGCGCTTATGGCGGCGGACCAAACCACCGACACCACGGTGCAAGCCCTCCGGGCGGCGGACACGGGCCTCCGCCTGCCCGACATCCCCTTCGCGGACACTGTCCTGCTCTGCGACGTCTCCCAAGGCCAGCCTCGCCCCATCGTGCCCGTCACCTGGCAACGCCGCATCTTCGCCTCCCTCCACGGCCTTTCCCACCCGGGCCGGAAAGCTTCCCAGAAGCTGGTGTCGGCGCGATTCGTCTGGCACGGCCTTCGTCGGGACGTCCGCGATTGGACCAGCACCTGCACAGCCTGCCAACGGGCCAAGGTCCACCGACACACCCAGGCCCCGCTGGCACCTTTCACCGTGCCCGAACGACGTTTCGACCACGTCAACGTTGATCTGGTGGGCCCCCTCCCCCCGTGACGGGGGTTCACACACCTGCTCACCATGGTGGACAGGACCACCAGGTGGCCGGAGGCCGTTCCCCTCATCTCCACCACCACCGCCGACGTGGCGCAGGCTTTCATCGCCACCTGGGTCGCCCGCTTCGGCGCACCGGCGGACATCTCGTCAGACCGCGGACCACAGTTCACCTCCGAGCTGTGGGGCGCGGTCGCCCGCAACCTGGGGGTCAAGCTCCACCGTACTACGGCCTACCACCCCCAAGCAAACGGGTTGTGCGAGCGATTCCACCGCTCCATGAAGGCCGCGCTCATGGCCGGCCTTCAAGACGGCGGTTGGGCCGACCGGCTGCCGTGGGTCCTTTTGGGCCTCCGCACGGCCCCCAAGGAGGACCTCCAGGCATCCACCGCCGAGCTTGTCTATGGCCAGGCGCTACGCGTCCCGGGCGAATTCGTGCCCGACGCTACCAGTCCCTGGTCCGCAGCTCACCAGCGCTCGGACCTCCAGGAGGCCGCCCGACGGTTTGCCCCCATGCCAACATCCCACCACGGTGACCCCCAGTCCTACGTCCCCCCAGCACTTCGCACAGCGGAGTATGTTTTTGTGCGTCACGACGCACATCGGGGGCCACTCCGGCCGCCGTACGACGGGCCCTTCCGGGTGCTGCGACGGGACGACAAGTCGTTCGTCATCGACATCGGCGGCAGGTCGGACCGGATTGCGGTGGACCGCCTCAAGCCGGCGCACGTGGACGTCGACCACCCACCACGGGTGGCCCTTCCGCCGCGGTGAGGCCGCCCCCCATCCACGGTGCCCCCCACTCGACCGCCCACCACCACACCGGACCCCCTCCCACGACCCGCCAGGGGTCGCTTTGGCCGGGTCATCAGGACCCCCCTCAAATTGACCCTGCCGGTGCAAGTCGATTCTGGGGGGACGTGTGTAGCGGCTACCGCTGGGTTTTCACAATCGCCTTGCACCTATCAAGGACGCGGAGCGATCACCATGCCGGGCTCGTCCAGGACGCCCGGGCAGGCCCGCGCTCAACTTGCCAGGCCTCGGTCGGGACGCCCGGGCAGGCTCGCCGTCAACTTGCCAGGCCGCAGCCAGGACGCTGGGCCACGCCCCTCTCGCCTTTCCTGGGCAAACGCTCCGGGATAATATGTATATATATTGCTGCCCGATAAACGGGCTTTTCAGAGTGCCTGAGTGTTTGGTTTGATTAAAGCAACTCGGATGAATTCCAGCTTTTTGTCGCGTCCATTCTACCGATCGACGTGGGAGCCCCAGCTCCTTCAATAATAATAATAAGAGCGTTAATACTAATCATATAGTAAATATAATCGTAACACTGCAAACCCGTATTTCCTCTCTCAAATCTGTTTGACATCATTCGTGAAAAGAGCAATCAAGCACAATTACAAACATCGCTCGTTTATCGTAATTCCATTATAAAACTTTTTTTTTTTACAAAGAGAGAACCATATTATAGTTATTTATCAAACAGAACATATAGGGCGGTGTATTGTATGGATGCGCTGTTTGCTCAAACATATAAAATTAATTTAATTTCGTTTATTCGCACAAGAAATCGTTTTTCCTCTCTCAAATCTGTTTAACATCATTCGTGAGAAGAGCAATCAAGAAGAATTACAAACATCGATCGCTTATTGTAATTCTTTTATAAAACTCCTTTTTCACAAAGAGAGAATCATATTATAACTATTTATTAACAATTCAATAATATAAGCCGTCCTAAAGATTATTTTGCAGGATCATGCATCGGATGAAAGATTCATTGCAGAAAGTTGAAAGATCAATATCATCTTCACATCAACACCAACGACTTAAACGTTTTCTCACGTGGCTTGATTTGGCCAATAGCGAGACACGTAATGTAGTCGACAAGCTTGGTGACTCGCAAATCGGGTATTTACGAAATGATTATGCATTAAAATGGATATAACCTTTTGGAAATGACATTAACTTTTCGAAACTTTTATAGCATTTTGTTGTCTTCTTATATTAATTAATCTCTATTATAATAAGATATTGTAATCTTATAATAATAGAACAAACGTATGTAGTTCGCCATGCATGTGTGTTTATATGCGATGAAAACGTCTTCTTCTTCTTCAAATAAAAAGACCACCCTCTTAATTAACCCTCTTAATTGCGTTAAGACTGCTGAGACCCCTCAGACCTTTGACAACCCTTTAATTCCCCCAAGACCCATCAGACCACCAGGACCCCCAAAGACCCAACATACCCTGAAGACCCCAAAAGACCCAAAACACCCCAAAGACCCAAAATACCCTTCAAGGCCCTGATCCACTTTTCTGAAATACCGACTTCTTTCCTGGAAGTCCCAGCGTGTCCATGTGTTTTTTGTGTTTTTTTACCTCTGCCACCCCCACCCCCCTTCCCACGCCTAATCCCCGCAAGCCCTCTACCTCCCACAGATCTCTCGATGTCCCTGCTCTCAAATGTTGTACTTGTGTGCTTCACCCCCCTCTCCCCATCTTGTCTCCTGCTCCGTTTATTTCGTCTTATGTGTCCGTTTGTTTTTTGTTTTTGTTGTTCATGAATGTTAGCTCTTGCACGAGCCTCGATCTTGTATACAAAAAATAATAATAATTGTTCTATATTGTGACGTCATAACGCAATGTGATCACGTGGAATAACTGCAAACTTATCAACATGACAATAAATAAAATTGAAATTCTACTGAACGACAACGACCACTCGCACCACCACTATCACGCCCATTCCCATCACAACTACCATTATTACTTCCAAAGCAACTCCAACGACCATCACTCCTACAATCGAAGGTCTGTCTAACCCACCACCACTCCCTAGATTTCTCCCACCACAACCACAAGACAACCGCATCAAAACCACCGCCATCATTGTAAAAAGCGCTGCTTTTGTCGATTTGAATATTTTCATATCTTGTGTAAAAATATTTCAGAAAGTTTCAGTTGAAACACCCCCAAAGAAAAACCTCCATTTACTGATCGAAGACTCTTTAGTGCAAGAAAGTTATTTTTGTGAAACGTTTTATATTTGGATCAAACTTGCTGCGTCCACACATACACCTTTGTGCGACGTTTTGTGCAAAGCAAATTCCCTCTCAAAACAAGATAAATTTAACAAGGAGTTCACCACTTGGTAGTTTTCCAATGAACGCACTAAAACTAGAAAACGATCTAGAAACAAACAAAGAAATTGAATTGTGGACCCATTTTGAGTACCTTGCTATCTAATACATTCCTCGCTTACCTGCTCGGGTGCTTTGGATGTTCTCCTACCGAGGATCAGCAAGACCGCCATGAGAAAGTATGCCATCTCCGGTACAAGCCAACCAACCACCTGGAGTTTCAACGATGCATCTTTCTCGATTGTTGTCACTCATTGTCACCATGACAACCGCCCTGGCATCACAATGAACTGTGGCCACGCCCCATTATGAAGGACTACCTCAAGCAGTGTTTCACATGGATGACAGTTCACAGAGCGGTCAAGATACTTTGTGAATGAAATCAGAAAAAGCCAAAAGAATGTTCCTCGCAGCTTCCCGGGAAGATAAATGTGCCTGGTTTAACCAATCTGAAAAACTACCAACTTGGGCCCTTTTGTCTGCATGTACCTTTCCTGAAGGTAGATTTTACAATCCCACTCCCGTCTACTTTCTCAACAATCCTCTCCAAGAAGTTCTGTCACTCAATCTCTTGGGTCTCACAATCTGCCATGATCTTTCCAGGGAAAAACACATTTCCAAGCTGGCCCCCAAATCCAGTCGCTGACTGTGCATTCTCCGTCGTGTGAAGTCCTTCCTTGGCACACCTTACCTCCTCACCACATACAAGGCTTTCATCCACAGCTCAATGGATTACTGCTCTCCCCTCTGGTCTGGTGCTCCTGCATCACACCTCGCTCGGCTTCACGCTGTTGAAACCAAAGCTTTCAGAATCATTGGAATCTCCCGCAATAAAGTCGATTGTGAGGGCCTTTCACTCACTCACAGCAGGCAGGTTGATGGCATTTCTGTCTTCTACCGACTCCTCTCTGGCCTAGCCTCCCCCACCCCCAGCCCTGTCTGTGCTCTGTCCCCCAAGCACTCCGACAGGTCGCACAAGATCTGCCTGCAACCCTCTTCTGGTGAAACTGCCAAAATCAAGACTCTCTGCTCAACTTCAATCTTTCATACCTCTTTTCTCCCGCCTCTGGAACAAACTCCCTCACTCTCTTCAATCCCACTCATCACTCCAGGTCTTTAAAACAGCTGTTCACCACCATCTCTTATCTTCCCCCATCCAAAACCTTGATCTTTTCCACCCCTGGAAATTCACCCCAGATCTACTTTTCTGAAATACCGACTCCTCTCTGGCCTTGCCTCCCCAGCTCTCTCTGGGCTCTGTCCCGCAAATATTCCTACAGGTCGCACAAGATCTGCCTGCAACCCTCTTATGGTTAAACTGCCAAAATCAAGACTCTCTGCTCACCTTCACTCCTTAATTCCGATTTTCTCCCGCCTCTGGAACAAACTCCCTCACTCTCTTCAATCCCACTCCTCCCTCCAGGTCTTTAAAACAGCTGTTCACCACCATCTCTTATCTTCCCCCATCCAAAACCTTGTAGGCCATGGGGCATACCATTAAAATCCACTTTTTCGTGCAACAGGAATGGGGATTACTTGATTTATTCATGAAAATCAGCAAAATATTCGTTCCATTCGATATAATAATGACCCCAATAAATATACCTGCACATTAAAATACAAATAAAGAAAGAATTTCGATAAAAAAATCAGGTTTAAAATTCGCGGACAAGGTTGTTCACGTGATAAATTCAGCGAATGAGCGCTCCAGATACGTCAGGTGCCGTAATTGGCCAATCACGCAGCTCATACTAAGCTCCGTTCGGTAGCTGACAAACCAAGATGGCGACGCCCATTGCTTCGGCAGTGACAGGAAAACCTGTTCAATTTTCGTCCAAATTTTGCGTGATGCATGTTGTCCATAAAACTAAAAGCAATTTCATTCAATTCAATGATAAAAACTGGGCCCGCTTTGTTGAATTTGCGAGTAAATGGTTGCTCTATGACTGTAAAGAACGCGATTTACTGGCCGACTGTGCGGTAAAGCTGGGGCTTGATTTTGCCGATACACAATCCTGCATTGAAGCCAAACCAGAAAATCCCAACATTGGCTACCATTATGATTGTTCACGTCGCTTTTGTGACATCAGTAAAGTGAACAGGCTAAAGGAGAAAAAGACCGAAACATCTACATCTCATGGTAAGTTAATATGATTATGTAGTAATTTTTTTAGTAAGCTTTAAGTTTAGCCAAAAGTTTCAATTGTTCTGCAAACATAGACATGATCATGATGATAGAATCTGATCGTGATGATAGAATTCACATTACATTGCCATATATCATGATCAAATAAATCATCATGCTTGATTCAAGCAAGTTAGTAACAAGTTCCGGAAGATTTGGAGTTGGCCTTAGAAGAGTAGTATCTTCAAATTCAATTGACAAATGTACAGCAGACTCAGCAAGTCATGCATGATGAAATGTACATTTTATGATTTTGTTTATCTATTTCAAGACTACAATTTATTAAAGGTGGGCGCGATTCGGAAAATTTTAAGTCCGCTTACCGCTTATCCGCTCCGCCAGCCCGTGTAGTCCGATTCGCTTATCCGCTTCAGCGGCCGAAAATCTTAGTCCGCTTACCGCTTATCCGCTTATCCGCTTCGATTCGATTTTTTAAAAGCGCTTCGACGTTTTTAAAGCGATTTTTGACGTTTCTAAAGGGAATTTAATGCTTTTTAAGCCTAAATAGCCATTTCTAACTACTACAAAGACAAACAAAGCTTTTAAGATCAAAAATATACATTTTTATTTAAATAAAATTTATTCAAAATTGATTGAAATAAAGTTTTCCACTCGACTCTACTCTACTCTACAGTTAATTTAAATATAATTTTAATATATGCAAGTTACATTAAAGAAAAATCAATTTACCCGTCCTTTCTTTGAGAAGAGAGTCTACTAGTCAACAGCAGTCTGTTGACTAGTCCTCGTCTTCCTCCTCCACCTCGTGGGCCTTCTTGAGGATTTGGAGGTTGCCCTTCATGAAGACGAGGGCCTCGAAGTTTGGTGCAGCCAGGGCCGACCTCTTAGGCCTGAGGATGTCCGACCCGTAGCTGAACACGCGCTCAACCGAGGCAGAGCTCGGGAGCTGAGGGGTCAGGGGTCAGGGCGCAGATCTCCTGACTGTCCTCCACGTCCCCCATCATGTTGACCGCCGGGTTGTGGATGTCGCTGTGCTGGGACTGCTGGTTTGCGTCGCTCGTGTGCCTGTCCCTGGCACTGCCGCTGGGCTGGAGAGTCAGAAATCTCTCCATCTTGACGTTATTGCCGCTCCAGCGTCCAATAAAATATTCAGTTTTCACTTATTATTTACTTAAATAAATATTCACAATTCTAGAGTAACGGCTCAGGCTAACAGCTGATTTGGCGAATCGCGATGCGCTTTAATTTTTCGGTAGTCCGCTTACGCTTATCCGCTTCGGTTTCCGGGGGTTGTTCCGATTCGCTTATCCGCTTCGAAAACGTTAGTCCGGTGCAGCGGATAAGCGGATAAGCGGACTTTCGAAGCGGACCGCCCACCTTTGCAATTTATAATACAAATCGTACTATTGCAAGCATGCTCTTTTACTTTAGTAATAGTATCATGATATGTGGGGATATTGTGGTTTATGTCATCAGGCTCATGTCACACCTCATTACAGTTTTTAGGATCCACAAAGAATTAAGAAATAATTTTGTACATGTAGACTACACATTTTTACTAAATTGTACGGTAGGTACTTCTTACTGTCCTGTAAATGATGGTAATAAAAAGTATGTTTACCTTGTCGGAGAAGTTGTTAAAAAAACCATGATTTGATATTTGTTACTAAAAAAGACAGATGTTTGCAAAATTTTAAACTCTATAATTATAAACAATAAACACATGTTGAGTTTATTTTTATTTTGTATTTTTGTTTTGTTGTTTTTTTGCGCGGTGGTCATGGTCATTAATATTTTTACTAGCAAAGCGTGTACAAATGTATAACAAGGGATGCACCAATAGATTCTTGGGGGGGGGGGGGGGGGGACATGGAAGTTTTTTGAAGAAAAAAAACGTCACCTACTATTGAGGCAAAAAAGAAAATTTACTCACTGATCTGAGTAGAAAAACAACAACTGAATATCAATGAAATACATTAGATATGAAAAAACACTTTGCTGTCTTGGTGGCAGAAAAAAAACCCCACTTTGTTTTTAACAGTTCCCGAGAAATCCTTGAAGACGTCGGAGCTATCGACAATTAAAAAAAATAACATGTGGACTTTGTTCTAAACAGTTTCTCAAAAAATCCTGGAAGACGGCGGAGCTATCGACAATTTTTTGTGCACAGTGTGCATGTATACTTTTAAGGTGCAAATGTTTACTTGCACAGTTACTTTGAGTGTGACCGCTATTTTGTCAATGCATGGATGATGCTGCCGGCTTTATTTGGGGCAAATACCAACGTGAGATGGCACAAGTTTTTATTGTTGCATCAAATTGCACGTTCCATCCCATGATATCCTAAAGGCCAAACAAAAATATAATTGTTGTATTATATATATTTTAAAATATATTGTCAGAAAAAATTGGGTATACAAGTAACTGGAAGAAAAAAAATGAAAACAATTGTGTATATTTATGTTTAGACAATAATTCAATGGTTGGTAGGTAGGAAGAAAATAAATACATGTTTCATATTTGTTGAAAAAAAGTTAAATTCTAATCACTCAAAATTTGTTTCTTCCTTCTGTTTAATGCAGATGCCGGGACAGACATGAACGAACTTGACGATGGTCCAGTTGTAGTTAGTGAAAGCAGTGGAGAGCCCAGCAGAAAGAGAATGTTGCGTTCCTCAGATGCAAACAGCAGCCAAAGAGATTGGAGCAGGCGACATATGTTTCCTGAAGAGTGCATTTTCTGCCATAGCAACCAATACAAGCGCAGTCACATCTCAGGAAAGAGGTCAATGGTAAGGCTAGTAAAATGTGAACTCATCAGTGGAGGTCAACTTCTAAAGGCTGCAAAAGCAAAAGAGGATGTACAAATGCTGCATCAAATAGAAGGGGAGGACTTGGTTGCCAGGGAGCTTCAGTACCATCATGGCTGCTACAAGAACTACACAAGATTTTTGAGTAAACCTGGCAAGCTTTGCTAGTTTAGCTTGCCAAGAACTACACAAGAACTACAAATAAATCAACTATACATCATCAAAAATGATTTATTTGCGGCACAACATGTGTTTCAGCTGCGGCGGACCATATTTTCAGATTGGATTCATTTTCAACTTATCGCTATGACTATCTAGATACAAAAATATCATGTTTATTGGTGTATTTTAGTGAAAAGGAGGTCTAGAAACAATATCACAATCAATTTTTTTCATTTTACTCCTCAAACTATCCAGAAATAAAAGAAAATGCAGTAACGCATAGTTGATGAATATATATTTACTTGCATTTTCATCAAGTGCGCGTTAAAAATTAATGAGCACCCCTGGTGTCTGGGGACATGGTGTTTCTTGTTCAGGAGCACATCCCTAACCCATCTATAGCAATTTTAAGTAATCCCCTGCGTTGTTGCACGAAATTGTCAAATTGAGCACATTTTAGCCCTATGCCCCATGGCCTATTGATCTTTTCTACCCCCGCTAATTTCACCCCAAATCCACTTTTTTGAAATACCAACTTCTTTCCTGGAAGTCCTTGGTGTCCTTGTGTTTTATACTTCTCCCACCCCCCCCCCCCCCCTTCCCACGCCTCCGTCCCCCAAGCCCTCTCCCTCCAACACATCTCCGAATGTCCCTGCTCTCAAATGTTATGTTTGTGTGCTTCCCCTTCTCTCCCCATCTTGTCTTCCGCTCCCTCTTTTTATATATTTTGTTTGTCTGGTTGATTTGTTTGTGAAGTAAATGTTCGCTCTTTCACGAGCCTCGATTCAGTATCCCAAAAAAAATAAAAATAATAATAATAGTAATAATAATAATAATAATAATAATAATAATAATAATAATAATGGCGTAAATCATGGCGTAAATCTTATTACATCTTATTATAAAAGAACAAACGTATATGGTTCGCTGTGTATGTATGTATGTATGTATGTATGTATGTGTGTTTACATGCGACGAAAACGTCTTCTTCTTCTTCAAACATACACCCATCCTCTTAATTAACCCTCTTAATGGCGTTAAGACTGCTGTGACCCCTCAGACCTTTGACGACCCTTTAATTCCCCCAAGACCCTTCAGACCGCCAAGAACCCCAAAGACCCAACATACCCTGAAGACGCCCAAAGACCCGAAAGACCCAAAACACCCCAAACACCCAAAATACCCTTCAGGGCCCTGAGGCTCAAAAAGACCCTGAATACCCAAAAGACCCCAAAAACTCAAAAAAACCCAAAGACCCAAAACACCCTGAAGACCCAAAACACCCGGAAAAGACCCAAAATGCATCGGATCGGGACGCGAGGTACTCTGTTGCGAACGTGAGCCGCTGCCTCCCCGTGGAGCGCTCCGGCTGCGGCGCGCGCGCGGTCCGCCCGGACCCGCCGCGTCCCGCGCCCTGTGATTGTGATTGGATTGGTGCTGTCTTTCCCTCGCGGTCCCCCTGTGCTGTCTTTCCCTCACGGTCCCCCCTGTGCTGCCTTTCCCTCACGGTCCCCCTGTACTGTCTTTCCCTCACGGTCCCCCTGTGCTGTCTTTCCCTCATGGTCCCCCTGTCCTGTCTTTCCCTCGCGGCCCCCGCTGTGCTGCCTTTCCCTCACGGTCCCCCTGTACTGTCTTTCCCTCATGGTCCCCCTGTACTGTCTTTCCCTCGTGGTCCCCCTGTGCTGTCTTTCCCTCGCGGTCCCCCTGTGCTGTCTTTCCCTCACGGTCCCCCTGTGCTGTCTTTCCCTCGCGGTCCCCCTGTGCTGTCTTTCCCTCACGGTCCCCCTGTGCTGTCCTTCCCTCACGGTCCCCCTGTGCTGTCTTTCCCTCACGGTCCCCCTGTGCTGTCTTTCCCTCACGGTCCCCCTGTGCTGTCTTTCCCTCGCGGTTGTCAGCTTTTTCACGAGCCTCGATTCAGTATATATTGTTACTGATCGCGGTTTAGATGTTACTTTGCCGAGCGAAGGCTCCGCGACCGAACAGTTGTTCCCCGACTCACCCGATTCACCCAGAACTTTGGCCGTATCGCACCGCAGCTGCCCAATCTGGAAAACTCTAAAACGACGAAATGCAAAGAGGAAAAGGAATAAAACGAGAAGACGGACAGAAGAGTAATTGGATTTATTGTACACACAAGCAAAAAGAAAGCAGTCACGTTTATTTACAACACATAAGACGCAGGTGACACAGTGCAAATACTAGCTTATACAGACTTAATTAACCCAGGGACAGAACAAACAAAACAAACTCACGTACACAAGAAGGGTGGAAAGGCAGGAGGTGGATGGCTGGAAGGAGAGGAAGGTCCAAGGGGGTCCTGCAGCACGATCGGCGCGTTTAGCAGCCGCCGTTCCTTCACGGCCTTGCTCAAAACAGCCGTCCAGGCCCCAAGTGGCTGTTGGGTGTTGTTGCTGCTGTGGCCTCCGCTGCTTTCCCAGGACTTGTCTGACTCGTCTGGTCCAAACCCTCAACTCTTTCTTGGTCCACTCACTCCTCACCACCGACTCCTCACCGCAACCAACGCAACCACTGACCACTGACCACCGACTCGACCACTGACTTCTCTGACTGACTCTCCACTCTTCGTGCGCGCGCGCCTTTATAGCGCCTCCGGCGATCAAGCCACCGGCCTTCAGGACACGCCCATCGGTGTGCTCACCTCGGCCCTGGTTGGTCACGCGACCCTCTCGCTCCGCCCTTGATGACGACGGGCGGGCACGCCCCTCTTCCCCGACCCGAGCACATGTTCAATGGTGGTTTTGGAGGGGAGGTAATTGGTAATCGAGGCTTGGCAATGACGAAAGGGGATGTGAAAGGAAATGGAGATTTTGGGGATGGGAATGAAAGGGGATCTATTCTCTTTCACTGGTGCAATGGAGTACTTCAATTAATGGGAGACACAGCCTTACCCTAAAACACAGAATAAGATATAACTATCAAACAGGGGTATTCTATTATTTGGCTGACGTGTATGCTTGTGGACTAATTATGGGATGCCCTTTCACCTTTACACAGCTCCGGAGGCAGGGGGGCGCAGAATAAACAATAATAATAATAATAAAGCACACAATCAAAAAAATACAGTCCTCATATCCGCAACACTGCACCCTCCTCCTCTTAGGAACGTCCCGGGCCTACAACTTTTATTTAGTGTGACACGTAGGTGTAGTTCCCTCTACTTTTAACCTGACCCTGAGTGCGACAGTTTTAAAACATAAATAAATGTGTCCCGCTGCTCCATTGCACCCTGCCTAACAGACTTACGCCCACAGTTAACCGAATTGCGGAATGGTCTTCAAACTATACACTGACGGTGGGGAGCATTATTTACAATGACGCTATTTTTATTTGCAAAACTAACCCAGGACCTGTGATTGTTCTTTCTGGGGGGGAGACAGTCTGCTCTGCATCGACGCACCATTAAAGCACCCAAAAATGCACCAATACAAGCACCCTCAAGCACCAATCGGTGCAGTCACCATAGTTCATCAGTGTTCAATGCATGTTCAATAAAAATAAAATCAACAACCCCTAACCCTGCAGGTGATCTCTTGCTCTTCGGCTCCCTCTGCTGGTAATTATTATTTGTTCTTCCAGATGTTGTCATTCTTTCATTTTCTTACTGGCAGCCCATTTGCAATAAAGTGTGCCCAATGTGTCCTTTTTATTTTCTTTTATTTATGGCCCACAGGGCCGACTACGTGTGGTTCACCTGTGGGGCATCGGTGCCCTGTGGCCAAGGTCCGCTAGCAAGATTTCGGGCCCTCATGGCCGGTTCCAGCAGAGGGGCCATGCCCCAACCCATGGGGTCCATCAGTGGTGCTCGGCCACAGACATGTGGTCCATAATGTGGTGCATCGATGCAGACAGCTGGTTCTGGGAATTTCGGGCGCACAATGGCCGACCCACGCACGCTCCCCTCGGCACCCAATGGCGCACAGGTCATGTGGGAGACAAAAGAGACAATTGAGCGAGGGGTAAGGTCACAAGGGTACACATCAATAAGGCAATGCAAGGCGAAATGCGTACGGAGAGCGAAATGAGAAAGCTCGTCCCTACCGTACGTCACCCCCCCCTGTCACCTACACTACCCTTGCCCTTACCCCATATTTACAAAATCTACACATTTACAAATTCGTCGCTAATGTCTCGTCTCCCCATATTTCTTCTACACCAAATTCGTCTCCACAATCCCTCTCGCCAAAATTTGCCATCATCAATTCATCATCAAATCCTCATAAGGAGGAAGAGATGGAACACAAAGCACAATGTCACACCCACGTCATGATGCGTCTCACAATCCAAACATTTGCATCATAAAAAATAATCAAAACATGGCATGGTGTGGAGTTCCTGTCACCTCAGGTGAGTGGATGCAGATGGTGCGAGGAGATCCTTCATCCTAACTATCCTCTAAATGATCTTAACACACTTTACACTACCCGGGATCTCTCCCTGCCAATCCGTTGGCCAACTTACACTATGGGTTCTAAAAACCAATTCCCATTGACCAAACTGTGGTGCTTCTCAATTTGGGGTGTCACTCCCCCGATTCATCTCCCGGTGCCCTCGCACAATTTCTGGGCTGCGATGTGTAGCTCTCCCAGCAGGTCTACCCACCTGCACACCTCCACCACTGCAGTTGCCACCCGAGCTTACCTAGCTCCTCACCCTAACCTATCTAACTGGGGAAAGCCCCTCCTGGCTCTGTCACCCCACTCGGTGCCCTCTGGCACTGGGCTACCCGGGTCCGTCCTCCGGATCCTCGGGCCCCATCCACAACAACTACTACCGGCTCCCAGAGCCCACCTGCGGCCTCACCTGGCCGACATCCTCACAGTGGTGGAGTGCCCAAACCAACTACACACACTAACAGGCTACACGCCCAGCCATTTCCACAACACTAATGCACCCATCCAAAGACCATTCTTTCACCCGCACCACAGATGCCAATATCCAACCACAATTTACCTGTACCCTCTACCTAACACTTACACTACCCGCCCCGGGTATCTGTGATGGGGGTCCACTCTTCCCCCATTCACACCTTCGCACCATCCACTCCACTCCACAATTTCCATCCTACTCACTCCACGACCATCCATTCCAATACTCCATTTATTCCACACTACCATTCTCCATACCTGCTGTTGCACACCTGTGCCCTCACACCTGGTGCCACCTGCACCCTCCTTTCTTCCTGGACCATTTGGTCATCACAATACACATCACCATCACTCACTCATACACTGCTCCATACACCTGTTCAGTTGCACACCTGTGCAATCACACCTGTTCAATTCTCAAACACACGGCATCATCTCATCTAACTACTCCCCTCTGAAACTTGCGCTTCCCAGTCGTCCCTTTAAACTATTGCGCTCCCACTTCATTATCATCCACGCTAATCTACCTGCGTCCCCACTACAGGTATCAGTCACTAACTAATCTTACCGTCACCTAATGTCATCTTCGCTAGATCCCTACACACAATATCCTAACCCACCCGGGCTAGTTTTCACTGCCATAAACCCCATAAACCTAGTGCTCCTTTGCCCCCCGCGTCTGTGAGGGATGGTGGATTTGCCATCCCACCACATCGGGGAGGTCCTACTATCAATTTGGCACACCAAATTTCAGCCAATCAACTGCCAATCACCGTACCAATCATCTAATTTTGCTTTTTTTTCCTAATTTCGGGGCCAAAACACTATCCTCATCACCCGTCTACTTATTAGGTCCTCTCGGTGCACCAATTCCCTTCTAAAGCTCGGCTTCGTACAGCCGAGCAATGAACGCGGGTTCTTTGGTGCCGGCGACTGGATGCGTCCGGCACTCGGTGCAGGGACGGGGCTTACCCGGGCCGAGATCCCACGCACCACCTCGGCGTGGAGCCATCCAATGTCCCGATCTCGACCTGCCGGCACGTCTCAACAAAAAGTGGTCGCCATGACGACCCTTCCTATCGGGCTGCCCGCTCCGCCTAGTGGAGCCCGGACGTGGCCGTTCCAAGCGAGGCACAGCGTGGATCGCGTACGGCGGTCCTTTCGAAACCGCCGTGGCTCGGATCCCCGCTGGTTCTCGCGGCACGCGAAGCCCGGCACGCACCGAGGGCCCGATTCGGCTAAAAGTCACTCTAACCGCTAACCCGGTTACCGTCGATGCCTCACCTGCATGTTTACATGCATATGCTACCCCTTTCTTGCTCATACCTCCAGCTGTCCCCATGCTCCTCGTACCTTTCCTTACACACCTCGGTACACTCATTCCGCTCACAGACTTGGTCACATACCTGACCACCGAACACTTTGGCACACATTTGTCGCTCACACACCTCACCAACACACCTCTTCGCGCCCCCTCCTCGGTCACCTCCTCTGTGACAATCACAGGTGTGCTCTCACCCGCACACCCAACCACGTGCCTCATGACCAACTCAAGTGTGCATTCCCACACACGCTCTACCATTCCAGGTGTGCATCCTCGCTCACCTGTCACAACCAACTCACGCTCCGTGCCACTCTCACTACTTTCACCTCCACTCTCGGTCGCGCACTCACCCTTACTCTCGACAGCGCACTCTTTCCCCATGCACCTGTCCGTTACACACCTTTCTCGCGCACACTAGGGTGCATCAAACGCCCCTATGTCAAGAAAACAATCTGTCCCCAATTTTATTTTGTTCCAGTCATAAAATAAAGTTCCTATGCAAAATTTGGTAAGGTTTTGATATCATCTTCTGGGTCCACCTCAGGAAATTAGATTTTGAGTCGGTAGTATCAGTCAGAAATTTGACACGCAGCTGTTTTGAGGCCCATAAATAAAAATGAAAGGATTGACCGATTGCTACATACAATAGCTATTTGGAAAGGTATTATTGTGCCCTGTAGCAATATATAATCATCATAGGGATAGGGATATAATTCACTTATACACAAATAGTCAAAATCATGATTTTATTGGTATAATCATATGTATTATAGATACCAGAATGATATAATTTTTATTACAGTAGAATCATATATACACAATCTTAGCATTTATCATCTTAATACGAGTACATCTGACTATGGATGAACATGAAAATAGAAACAAAACAAAGATACTGTAGTTTTCATGGATATTTCTGACAGTTTAGTCTTGAGCTGCTCGCTTTCGAAGATTCGGTTCCTCCTTGCGGTGTGCTCAACAACTTGTAGCACATTTTGGTCGTGGTCTTCACTTCTGGCTGCTGAAAGGAAGTCAGAGCTAAGCTTAACTCCCCTTTCTGCAGAGTCATTCACCACATTCAAGGCTTCAACATTCGTCCATGATGTCTGGTAGGCTGCAGAGTTAGTCCATTCTTGAACATCGGTAACTAGAAATGCCCAGTCAAGCTTCAGATGATGAAATAGGTACCATGAATCTGGTCCAACAAAATCAGCCAGAGTGGTCTTCTCAGTCAAGTCATCAGGAAATCTGGGCTTTCCAAACCCAGTACCAAACCGTCCTTGTGGGTTGGTTACTGGAAAATCTGGCTGAACCTCCAGAAGTCTGTCTGCCAGAGCACGGCGATGGTCATGAGGAACAACTGAGCTGAAGAGGGC
This sequence comes from Myxine glutinosa, assembly GCF_964187855.1. Lineage (NCBI taxonomy): Eukaryota > Metazoa > Chordata > Myxini > Myxiniformes > Myxinidae > Myxine > Myxine glutinosa. Next base: position 1,575,337 of record NC_136265.1, on the reverse strand, counting down.
AAGTGGAACCATCTCTTCTGTGAGGTACCAGAGATGTCGTTTGAAGGCTTTCAGGGCACTTCTTGAGATTCCAGCATTGACAGCTTCATACTGTTTCAGTTTGGAGATGAGCTGCAGGTCATTCCATGGGGCATCGGTGACAGAGGTACATGTCATCCACCAGGAGCTGTATACTAGAGTGACAAACGTGACAAATTCTCTGATCTTTGGCACTTGTTTTTCTGTGGTAATTGTACCTGCTGGAAGATCAGCGATTTGTTTTTCGAAGAGACATAATTTGATTGAGTAGAGGAGCTTCGCCATCCATCTGGCTTTATGCAGTGCACCAGGACACTTGAAGGTTATTTGATGTTCAGCTACTTCACCATCAAGGAATACAGTACACAGATCAACAAATTCCAAATAATCATCACGTCTTAGAGATTGCTCGGTGTGACAGAGTCTGAGAACATTATTTTGCCAGTCACTTGTCAAACTTGTTGCTGCTTCATTTAGTTGAGATGGATGAAATCGTGAAAGTGGTTCATTGAATGTGTGTGGAAACATTTCAAAGTTCTTGCGAAACCTTGAGAAGAGGAAGATATCTGGTGACTTAGATGCTTCAACTTTAAGATCAGTAAAAATGTGCGTAAGAATGACTTCACCAATGTGGTGTCTGCAGCCTGACCACAGAAGAGCTTTGTTAAGCCGTTGTTGAATTGTTACACAAGCTGCACTGATGTGGCCGGTGTTAGATGCAGTTGTGTCAAATGTCAAGTTGACAACATTCTCTTGGCAGTTCCATGATTCAAGTAGGTTATTAGTCAGCTGAGCAATTATATCTCCAGATTTACGGTCTGTTCCAGGCTTGTAGGATGGAACACCCAGCAGCTTCATATCAGTTTGAGAACCCAAAAGCACAGCCAGGCGTTCTTCAAAAGTGTTTTGGTTAGTTAAGCATGGAAGCAGCTTTGAGTCCCAGTGCAACGTAGCAAGCTTCGGAGGTATCCATTTGTCCTTACAGGTAGTAGCAATATGCTGTCCAATTTTGCGTCTTGATTTATCTGCTGTAGCTTATGATGTTGACACCTTCGCTACATCCCCTCCTGTTTCTTCAATAAGAGCTTCTGTGAAAGCAGCCTGTTGGGTTGGTGTCATCTTCATCCTTGTTGCCAGTGAAACAAGACTGGGCCTCTTCAGGATGTCATGTGGAATGAAAACTGATGTGCCAGGTCTAACTAAACGATGATGACTTCTTGAGGTTGTTGGTGTGCTTGTTGAAGGTCAAAGAGTTACTTCTTCATCACTGTCACTAATATTATACACAGTGGTTGTAGTATTTATGTTGAACTCCAGCTCCATACTTGCTCGCCTCTCTGATTCTTTTTCCTCGCGGTTCACTTTACGCTGCATCTTATCTGCCAACAGTTTATCTTGGCAGCCAAATGTTGCACAGCGATCTGTCTTCATAGATTCCAGGAATGCTAAGTCTTCAGGATTCTTGATGTGAGAACTAGCATCATTGGGCCACAAGGGAAATGTCTCCATAAATTTCATCTCCATTTGATTCACCTTTGTGATGCTTGCTGGAGTTGTTCTTCGGTTGATAGGGATTGATCTAAGCTTGGAATTATCATCTGCAAGTTTGATAATTTTCTCAATAGCCTTGCGTTCAGAGATGATAGGAATATTAGCCTTGCCATAAAATGGTGTCACTTTCTGCAGTACAAGCTTTGCTGATTCCCACCGAGAGCGTCGTTCAAGTTTGCCATCTTCCGTGTGCCACATGAAACAACGTAGTACTTGTAAACAAGTTGGAAGTCTGGTGCCATTGATCTGGGAATCTTGTTCAGTTATGGCACTTCCAAGACCAAACACCTTGGTGGACTCTCTTGTTGCAACAGATGCTTTCTTTACTGTGCCATCCATTGTTTTATCTGAAAGAAAAAGGTAGTATTAGTAACAATAATGTCATTTCATAATTATGTACAACAAATAAATCAATTATCCAATTTTATTAGAGTATAGCCTAATAATTGTTTTAATCATCTTGTCTAGTTAAAAGATCTCTGTAAAGATAAGATGACTACAACATTCAGGATATTCTTTAATTTATATATTATATTTTAAAAATACTCTTCATTTAGCTTTATATCCATATTTTGAAAAAAATCATTATTTTGACTATTTGTATATAAATGAATTGTATCCCTATCCCTATGATGATGATATATTGCTACAGAGCACAATAATACCTTTACAAAGAGTTATTATATGTAGCAATCAGTCAATCCTTTCGTTTTTATTTATGGGCCTCAAAACAGCTGCGTGTCAAATTTCCAACTCTGATACCACCGACTCAAAATATGAAATGGTGAGGTGGACCCAGAAGATGATGTCCAAACCTTACCAAATTTTGCATAGCAACTTTATTTTATGATTGGAACAAAATAAAATTTGGGACAGATCAATCCAACATCTTTTTAAAAATAGTTGGGCATTTGATGCACCCTAGCGCACACTCTTGCGCACACTCTCCCGTTACAGCCTCTGTAACACTCACCACAGGCGTGCATTCTCCCTCACTCTTGACAGCGCACTCTTTCCCCATGCACCTGTCCGTTACACACCTTTCTCGCGCATCCTCTTGCGCACACTCTCCCGTTACATCCTCTGTAACACTCACCACAGGCGTGCATTCTCCCTTACTCTTGACAGCATGCGCTTTCCCCATGCACCCGTCCGTTACACACCTTTCTCGCGCATCCTCTTGCGCACACTTTTTCGTTACTTCCTCCGTAACACTTACCACACCGCGCTTCCATGTACCCCCTCGCACACGCGCTACGACCGACTCACTCTCGACAGCACACTCACTGGTCGGCGCGCACTTTTTCCTCACACAACCCATGGTCGGACATTCTCGCACACCTCTTTTTTCGCACACCTGACCTGTCACACACTTCACCAACGGCCTCTCACGAACACCCGGATCCAAACCAATCCCCAAGCCGACTGAAGCTTTCCTCACATCATGTACATTTCCGATTATATCGCCACTCACCTTGGCACCTCGTCTCCGCACCTCTTTTGCCACCTGCAAACTTTTTATTTGGTTAGTGAGCAGCACATCACGATTCGAGCACAGACCTTGTACCAATTCCATTACTTCCTCCTTTATCTCTCCCTTAGATTCTGTCCGTCTCTTCTTAATTTCACTCACCTCTTCTTCCACTTCCTCTAATTTTTGCTTCACCTCTTTTATTTCCCGGTGCGTCTCCTCAAGTTCGTCCTCTAAGGCTACCGTGACCGTCTCTATGTGCATCCTCACCTGCCGGTCCTTTGTCTCCATTATCTCTGTCACCTCGTCCACCCTCATTGTCAGTCCCTCACGTACCATCTGACATTGCCTCTGTGTCGCTATTAATTCGTTTTTAATTTCTTTTTGTGTCGCCTTTAACCCTCCGATTATTGCCGTGTTCTTTTGAACCTGCTCCACTAACTCCGTCTGTCCCTCTGTCAGCTGTTCCACCTCCTTCGTCAGATCTTCTATTCCCCCTTGTAACTTTGCCGTCCCATTTCTCACCTCTTTCTCCATACGCTTCTCACCTCGCTTTACCTCCTCGCGTAGCCCCGAGACCTCCTCACTTACACCTTGTCGTATCTCCTCTTTCATCTCCTCCATCTGTTTTGTAGATGCCACCCTCATCTGTCCCAATTCATCCCTCTGAGCATCCAATTTGGTTTCTACCCCGATTTTTACCTCCTCTATCTGCTCTCCCATTTGTTTAATTTCTCGGGCGGATTGCTCCCCTATCTCCCGCAATTTGCCTTCCATCCTATTTTCTAGCCCCATTAACCCATTCTTTACCTCTTTTATCCCGTTGTCTATCTTCCCTATTTGGGCACTGGTACCCCTCACTTCGTCCCTCATTACCCCCATCATTCTGCTTTCCATTTTCTCACTATCAGCCCTCCTTCTGTCTTCCATTTCTTCGCCCGACTTAACCATAAAGGCCTTTATTTGTTCCATAAAAAGGTTCAAATCCACCGGTGCTGCTACGGTCACGGGCGCGGCTAAATTTGGCGCCACAATAACCATGTGCGTGAGGACGCCATCTTGTGCGCCTGATACCCCCTCAACCACATCCTCCATATACATTTCCCCGAGGTCCTGGGTCGATTCTACCCCGTCTATTTCTCCCACCGGCATCCCGTCGCCTTGACCAGCCATGGCGCGATTTCAAAATTCGGGTTTTGTAAAACAAAAGCAATTTCGGTACTTTGTAATTTTGAGCGCATTAAGCGCGCTCCGGGTCCAATCCCACTTCCCGACACCAATTGTTACTGTAATAACACAATCGGTGTTCCAAAATTTGGGCCTAACAAATTTAGTCCCAGGTCCGAATCCCAACTCCTGACAACAATTGTTACTGATCGCGGTTTAGATGTTACTTTGCCGAGCGAAGGCTCCGCGACCGAACAGTTGTTCCCCGACTCACCCGATTCACCCAGAACTTTGGCCGTATCGCACCGCAGCTGCCCAATCTGGAAAACTCTAAAACGACGAAATGCAAAGAGGAAAAGGAATAAAACGAGAAGACGGACAGAAGAGTAATTGGATTTATTGTACACACAAGCAAAAAGAAAGCAGTCACGTTTATTTACAACACATAAGACGCAGGTGACACAGTGCAAATACTAGCTTATACAGACTTAATTAACCCAGGGACAGAACAAACAAAACAAACTCACGTACACAAGAAGGGTGGAAAGGCAGGAGGTGGATGGCTGGAAGGAGAGGAAGGTCCAAGGGGGTCCTGCAGCACGATTGGCGCGTTTAGCAGCCGCCGTTCCTTCACGGCCTTGCTCAAAACCGCCGTCCAGGCCCCAAGTGGCTGTTGGGTGTTGTTGCTGCTGTGGCCTCCGCTGCTTTCCCAGGACTTGTCTGACTCGTCTGGTCCAAACCCTCAACTCTTTCTTGGTCCACTCACTCCTCACCACCGACTCCTCACCGCAACCAACGCAACCACTGACCACTGACCACCGACTCGACCACTGACTTCTCTGACCGACTCTCCACGCTTCGTGCGCGCGCGCCTTTATAGCGCCTCCGGTGATCAAGCCGCCGGCCTTCAGGACACGCCCATCGGTGTGCTCACCTCGGCCCTGGTTGGTCACGCGACCCTCTCGCTCCGCTCTTGATGACGACGGGCGGGCACGCCCCTCTTTCCCGACCCGAGCACATGTTCAATGGTGGTTTTGGAGGGGAGGTAATTGGTAATCGAGGCTTGGCAATGACGAAAGGGGATGTGAAAGGAAATGGAGATTTGGGGGATGGGAATGAAAGGGGATCTATTCTCTTTCACTGGTGCAATGGAGTGCTTCAATTAATGGGAGACACAGCCTTACCCTAAAACACAGAATAAGATATAACTATCAAACAGGGGTATTCTATTATTTGGCTGACGTGTATGCTTGTGGACTAATTATGGGATGCCCTTTCACCTTTACACAGCTCCGGAGGCAGGGGGGCGCAGAATAAACAATAATAATAATAATAAAGCACACAATCAAAAAAATACAGTCCTCATATCCGCAACAATATTTTAAAAAAAAGAAGAAAAAAAAGACGGAAACACTCTGAAGCCCCAAAACACCCCAAAGACCCAAAATACCCTTCAAGGCCCTGAGGCTCAAAAAGACCCTGAATACTCAAAAACCCAAAAGACCCCAAAAACACAAAAGACCCCAAAGACCCAAAACACCCCGAAGACCCAAAACACCCCGAAGACCTAAAACACCCCGAAGACTCAAAACACCCCGAAGACCCAAAGCACCCCGAAGACTCAAAACACCCCGAAGACCCAAAACAACTCGAAGACACAAAACACCCCGAAGACCTAAAACACCCCGGAGACCCAAAACACCCCGAAGACCGAAAACACCCCGAAGCCCGAAAACACCCCGAAGACCCAAACACCCCGAAGACCCAAACACCCCGAAGACCCAAAACACCCCGAAGACCCAAAACACCCCGAAGACCCAAAACACCCCGAAGACCGAAAACACCCCGAATACCCAAAAACACCTCAAAGACCCAAAACACCCCGAAGACCGAAAACACCCCGAATACCCAAAACACCCCGAATACCCAAAACACCCCGAATACCCCAAAACACCTCAAAGACCAAAAATACCCTTAAAGGCCCAGCGGATCCAAATGACCCTGAAGACCCAAATGGCCCTGAAGACCCAAAACACCATGAAGACCCAAAAGACACCGAAATGGTCAAAGTTGCCTACCCCTCTGATTCTGAAACGACGTGTGGTGAGGCACGCAGAGCGCATATAAACATACATACATAGCGAACCATATACGTTTGCTCTATTATAATACTAATAATATCGTAAATATAATCGTAACAGTGCAAACCCTTTGTTGTTATTGCAAAAGTTTCTCGAGGGAAGCGGTGTATGGTTGGTTCATTGTTGACTTTAAAAATGGAATAAACTCATACAGTCGTATTGTTTTAGTAATAATAATAATAATAATAATAATAAGAGCGTTAATACTAATAATATAGTAAATATAATCGTAACACTGCAAACCCGTATTTCCTCTCTCAAATCTGTTTGACATCATTCGTGAAAAGAGCAATCAAGCACAATTACAAACATCGCTCGTTTATCGTAATTCCATTATAAAACTATTTTTTTTTACAAAGAGAGAACCATATTATAGTTATTTATCAAACAGAACATATAGGGCGGTGTATTGTGAGGATGCGCTGTTTGCTCAAACATATAAAATTAATTTAATTTCGTTTATTCGCACAAGAAATCGTTTTTCCTCTCTCAAATCTGTTTAACATCATTCGTGAGAAGAGCAATCAAGAAGAATTACAAACATCGATCGCTTATTGTAATTCTTTTATAAAACTCCTTTTTCACAAAGAGAGAATCATATTATAACTATTTATTAACAATTCAATAATATAAGCCGTCCTAAAGATTATTTTGCAGGATCATGCATCGGATGAAAGATTCATTGCAGAAAGTTGAAAGACCAATATCATCTTCACATCAACACCAACGACTTAAACGTTTTCTCACGTGGCTTGATTTGGCCAATAGCGAGACACGTAATGTAGTCGACAAGCTTGGTGACTCGCAAATCGGGTATTTACGAAATGATTATGCATTAAAATGGATATAACCTTTTGGAAATGACATTAACTTTTCGAAACTTTTATAGCAAATGTCATAACATGATTAGAAGTTCATTAAACACGGAAAGGGTACCCTGAATGGTAAGATGTCTTGAAGTGATTGGTATTTAAGCCGATCCGGACATTATCTATTTATGGGAGTGCGTATGGAATTGGCTGCGACTCGCTTTAGGCCACCATTGATCGCTAAGGTTTATAACAGGCTGATCTGGTTGGCTTAGATGTGATGTCCGCCGTTCACCCGCATGGATCCATATCATGACGGCATGGGCAACAAACACGGTGCTTGCCGAAACCCTTGGCCGAACACAGATGTCCAAACACTGCATGCATGAACACAGATGGCATGGGACATGGCACCGACAGCCCCCAGAAACATTTTGTTGTCTTCTTATATTAATTAATCTCTATTATAATAAGACTAGCGGGGTCACCCGTGGGAATCCCACGGGCATGGATGTGTGCGACATTTCGACATATTGAGTTAGATGCTGCACCTGCACATTCAGTTATATAAAATGGTTACTGGCAATAATTGATCACATCCACAAATGATGTAATCCACACAATTTATGTACTTTACATAACGTTAATAGGAATACATACATGCCCGTGTAGATGGGAAATACAGTTTGTTTGAAAGAAATCACAAATATCAGAAGAAAGTTTTAAAAATTTAGAACTATTCTCACTCAGAGTTAAACAATACCGTAATATTATGCGGTTGCTTCAACGTTTTCGTTGAATTATATGTCATCATTGTGAGATTTTTTTGGAATTTTTTTTTTTGAAATGAGATTTTTAGGCAAAACGGCAAAAAAGCATCAGAACAGCTGTGAAACAACATCAAAACAGCAGTGAAAAAGCATCAAAACAACAGTGGAAAGCGTCAAAACAGCAGTGAAAAAGCATCAAAACAGCTGAAAAAGCATCAAAACAGCAGTGAAAAAGCATCAAAACAGCAGTGAAAAAGCATCAGAACAGCTGTGAAAAAACAGCACTGAAAAAGCATCAAAACAGCAGTGAAAAAGCATGAAAACAGCAGTAAAAAGCATCAAAACAGCAACAATAGTCCGGTGATTTTTCAATCACCGCAACTAAATGTGTCGGAGTAATTAACTATTTTCCTTCGTGACCTCCTTTTGTTGCCTGAATGGTGTCACTGCAGGACCTCCGGGTAAACAACATTACGGGTGAAGATTCCACTGCGGCCATCAATTTTTCCCTGTTGGCCATTACTGACTACCTTTACCTTGACATCCTCAAATCGTTTAGCACGCGACAATGCAACATATAATTGGCCATGGCTGAAGACGGGTTCTGGTAGGTAAATCCCAACTTTGTGTAATGTTTGACCTTGACTCTTGTTTATTGAGAAAGAGAATGCCACACGAACTGGAAATTGATGGCGTTTGAGTACGAATGGTAGTGTTGTATCGGAAGGTGCAATACTAATCCTGGGTAAAAATGTGCGTGTTCCTTTGTGACTGCCAGAAATTATTTCTCCATCTATTATGTTTGGCAACAATCTTTTAACAACCAATCTTGCACCATTGCACAGTCCCTGTTTCGGATCAAAGTTACGGAGTAACATGATGACAGCACCATCTTTGAGACGAAGTTTGTGCAATGGCATTCCAGAAGGAGTTAATTGATTTAGGAATTCCATAGGATAATTTAGTGCCTCTTCAGGGTCATCACAGACAATGGAATCAGCGCTGAAGTACGTCTTTTCTTCCCCAGGAAATGCATCCAGTATCTCATCGTTGATCACAAATGTGGATTCATTCTTTGGACACAACACGGCTCGTTGTGCCAGCGCATCATAGTTTGAATGGATTTCGTTCAAATTACCAAAAACAGCCTCTGCTAAAGACATGTTGTCTTCTACACAGATACGATCAGGCAGTCGTATTAAATCTGAGTCAGGAATTGTTTCCACAGTCCCATTTCCAACCGACAGTAACCATTTGGAGAATTCTTCGTCATCATTAGCTCTCATGTTTGATTTTAAGTTCAGCAGTTTGAACTTTGGCCACAACTTGCTACGCTTGATGCATGTGGCGATGATTGCTGCAGGTGCAGCGCGAGGTACAACGGGCAAAACCTGCCTGAAGTCCCCACCAAGAAGTAAGACCTTTCCACCAAAAGGAATGTTGTTGCTGGTTACATCCCGGAGACATCGATCAACAGCCGCTAAAGCATATGCTGGAGCCATAGGTGCTTCATCCCAAATGAATAGGTTGGCCTTCCTTAGAGTATCTGCATCTTTACTCGTAGGTGATATGTTGCATGTGGAGTTTTCCAAAATGGGCACTGGCAATTTAAATCGATGGTGCGATGTACGGCCCCCTGCTAGCAATGTTGCTGCAATGCCCGAGTACGCCATTGGAAGAACCAAACGACACTGGCCTTGCAAGATGTGCAGAAGCGTATTATAGAGAAAGGTCTTGCCACTTCCGCTCGGTCCATCAACGAAAAACAACCGGTTGCCTGTGTACTGGTCCCTACAATGAACGGCCTGTAGGACCTCATCTACAATTTTGATTTGGTCATCATTTAGTAGTTGTCTGTTGTTTTCACCTTTTTCATGTTCATCTCCCGGTACATACTGATAATCATCGCTCGAAAGATCTTCAACAGTGTCTGGAGGTACTGGTAACTGAAATGCTTCCAAGGTCTGTCCATGTCTCAGGAGGAAGGACTGTATTTCTCGCAATGCCATGAAAATACTTTGTTCCAAGGTATGGCCGCTGTGCACAAAATCTTCGCAAAGGTCGTTTTTATATTTTTCCCACAGTGCCGACGTGTCTGTTGGTGTGCAGAATATGCATAGGGTTGCAAAAAGAGATCTCAATTGTTGTGGCATGGCAAAGATAACTCCATCAGCTAAGGACCTGTCCCATTCTGTATCATCTTCTGTTAAATGTAATTTCCTGGCTGCATCCTTGTATGTTTCACAAACTGCTCCATCTACGGTTCTGAGATCTTCAAATGATGTTTTAGCAGGGCAGTGCAGCAGGAGTACACGAAGATGAAAGCGCTCAATGTCCATAGGGCTTGCCGAAACCATGCGTCCGATAACCTTGTTGCCGCCCCGGCGTCGAAGTTTCCATGTCTTTCGTCCATCTTCAAATACGTAATATTTTGGAATGTCATGGTACAGATAACTTCGTGCCTCAGGGTCTCTCTGGTTTAACTGAAACCAAGCTGTAAGTGTTGTACCCCTATGTCGTACAATGGCTTCTTCCTCGTTACCATCCCTGAACACAACAGTCTGCAATTCAGGTAAGTGTACCGCAAGTCTGGTGATGGAATGGGACTGTTTGTGCATTTCAAATTCCATCAATCTCCATGCTGCCTCTGGGGCACTGACATATCTACAGTCCAAATAGGTCTTTATTTCGTCCACCTCCACTCTCCCGCGCTCTCGAATTTCGATGCTGGCACAGTCATGTCCCTTGTACACATATTTAAATAAGTACTTTATACTCTTTATGCTTGCGCAAACCTCAATGTTGATGTGTGCTCTGTACTTCTTCAGTAAATAAGCATTGAATGGGACGACATATTGGCAATCAACATCGGTTCCATGAACGGTTATGGTGGGTCCATTTGGGGGACGCTTGTAAAGGGCATAGCCATCTATGCTCGCAAGTGTCTCTGCAGCATACGCTTTTGGAAAGCCTTTACTGCACACTCCATCTTTCACACAAATCGAATGGCGATTTAAATTGCCACACGGACCATGTATCATGTGAGACTTCACCAAGGAATGGATCTCTGGTGACTCATTTGAATTAGGAATTTGTGCGGAAACAATTCTGTCAATGTCTTCAGCGGTACAAATTTTATCTTCTTGGCACAGCATGAGTAATATGTGGGCATGCGGTAGGCCACGCTTCTGATACTCGACGACGTAGAGAAATGCACGTACTTTGCCCAACACGTGCTTCTTCGTTATATCGTCGATTAACTCTTTTAATTTCAGATGAAACACGCGTGCCACTAAATCTGGTCTGCCTTCAGCTCGTTGGTGTTGGCCGATGTTTTCTTGTATCTCTGTCCATTTTGGATTACACGTGAACGTGATGAAAAGATCTGGTTTTCCGAATTTGCGAACAATGGCCATAGCATCTTGGTAGTTCTGCTGCATAGCTCTGGGACTCCCTGCAAAACTCGACGGCAAAATGACGATACGACCGACAGGACGTTGGTTATCAGCAGCAACGTTCTGGACGTGGTCCAGTAGTCCTCTGTATTCCATGGCTCTAAGGGTTTCCTGATTTTGTTTGAAGTATTGCAGTCGATTTGCTTCTGCCTTGCAATATCCGTCGACAACATACTGCTGGAACAATTTCCCCGAAGAATGGATAGTGCTGAATTCATTTCGAATAGCCAGTCGGTAGGCATAGAATTCACGATGAGTTACCTTGTTTCGAACCGCAGTCTGTCGCTGGTGAGGCATGTTTATCATCCATCCAGGCTCGCCATGTGGAAAGAGAATGGGATATGTCATGGGATCAATGTGAGAGGAAAGTGGAGAGAGATTGTGTAAGCCCTGGTCATGCAAATGAACCTGGAAATCCCTGTTTGCAGGTGGTTCACCATCTTGTCCACTAACGAAGACAGCAGCAATTTCATCAGCAGTTGGTATGTTGTAACGTCTTTGGTCGTCTGCACACAGTCGACGAAAATGCATTTCCAAGGTAGAAGGGAGGCGATCTTCAAGGACAGCTTTCCTGATTTCTTCCTGTTCACGCTCGAACATAGTCTTGTAACATGTGACATAAGGATTAACGTCAGATAGTATGTTGTGCAGTTCTGCCATCAATTCTTGCAAACATCTGTGATTCTCAGGTCGATTCATACGTTCCTTTGTAGCTTGAGCTGTATCCAAAATAAATAATTGTGCAAATTGTGCTTGTTCATGTACATGTGATGGATGTAATGGACCACAGCGATGGTAAATTTGACCGTGGATTTTGAAACAGTATGGTCCATTTCCTGGAGGAGATGAGATCTGAGCACCCATTGATGCAAAAGCTAATGCCGAATTGTAATTCCGGATATTGTCTCGGAAGTTGCGACATTTTCCATCGTCACCCTGATAAAGTTGTTGCAGTCGAGCAGGTACGGCAAATAGTGGAGGCAATTTAACTTTTCCCTTGGAACAACACAGTGTAAATCCATCCCCTTGTCCTGTTGATTCATTTGTGAAATGGTGTGCAGAACAGTACACACATGGTGACGTCATTGGACCGCATTTATGCTCTTGAACAAAATTATCGGATACTTCGGCCGGATTCATTATGGCTGCGGTTGTATATGTTTGCTGAGCACTCCAACGTCTTTGTTGCTCAGCATGCCGTGCGAGTCTGTGTTGGCGTTCATCGACGGTCTCGTTCTCGCACCTCATCGTTGTTGCAGCAGCATCCTGTGCGAGTCTGTGTTCACGTTCGTCGAGGGTCTCGTTCTCCCTCCTCATCGTTGTTGCAGCAGCATCCTGTGCGAGTCTGTGTTCACGTTCGTCGAGGGTCTCGTTCTCCCTCCTCATCGTTGTTGCAGCAGCATCCTGTGCGAGTCTGTGTTCACGTTCGTCGAGGGTCTCGTTCTCCCTCCTCATCGTTGTTGCAGCAGCATCCTGTGCGAGTCTGTGTTCACGTTCGTCGAGGGTCTCGTTCTCCCTCCTCATCGTTGTTGCAGCAGCATCCTGTGCGAGTCTGTGTTCACGTTCGTCGAGGGTCTCGTTCTCCATCCTCATCGTTGTTGCAGCAGCATCCTGTGCGAGTCTGTGTTCACGTTCGTCGAGGGTCTCGTTCTCCCTCCTCATCGTTGTTGCAGCAGCATCCTGTGCGAGTCTGTGTTCACGTTCGTCGAGGGTCTCGTTCTCCCTCCTCATCGTTGTTGCAGCAGCATCCTGTGCGAGTCTGTGTTCACGTTCGTCGACGGACTCGTTCTCCCTCCTCATCGTTGTTGCAGCAGCATCCTGTGCGAGTCTGTGTTCACGTTCCTCGACTGTCTCGTTCTCCCTCCTCATCGTTGTTGCAGCAGCATCCTGTGCGAGTCGGTGTTCACGTTCCTCAACTGTCTCGTTCTCCTGTCTCATTCGTTTTCTTGCTGCAACCTGTTCAAGTCTGCATTGACGTTCGTCGACGGACTCGTTCTCCCGTCTCATTCGTTTTCTGGCTGCATCCTGTTCAAGTCTGCATTGACGTTCGACGACGGACTCGTTCGCCCTTCTCATTCGTTTTCTAGCTGCATCCTGTTCAGGTCTGCGTTCTTCATCCATTTTGGAAATGGAAGTTTCCACGCACCGCATGAATTGTCACGATCCTCAATAGGAAGTGTCTCATAATTATCAAATGACAAATGGCAAGTAAATTACATTGTGAAAATTTAATATTTCAAATAGACCTATTTAAAGTGTATGCGCAAATAACTAATAAATAAAAAAACGAAGAAATATGTCTCGGTAATTTCCTGAACTCGGTAATTTCTCGGTAATTTTACTTCCGGCTAAAAATGTTGAATGAAATAAAAACGAAGAAATATATGTCGTTTTGTGACGACTGTCACCAAAGGTAAACGGTGAATTCACTCGGTTTATTCGGTTCGGCTCGGTTTAAAGAAAAAGCGATAATGTCGAAATGTTGACGTCTGTGTCATGTTGGGCGGTGTATGATACTTGTTGGCTGTTGGGCGGTGATATGGTGTATTTTTAAAAATATATCTCTGCGTTTTCCCGCGTTGCTGACACCGAGTCTAAAACCATGATGGTGAGTTATATTGGAGATAAAGGCGTGAGAGAGACTCAATGGCCTTGAAGTTACAGGCATTTGAGAATTCATTTCGTTCTATAAACGGCAACTTTCATCGGATTTTCTTCTCGTTTTTTTTCAACCGAGTCTAAAACTATGTTAGCGACTGTGAAAAATGAAATGATATATCGAATTTAAAATAGATATCGACACATTGCCGTCGGTGTCATGTTGGGCGGTGTATGATACACCATGACGCGATTTTAAAAAATATATCTCTGCATTTTCCCGCGTGTGTGGAATGTTTGTGGAAAATTAAAGATTTCAAATAAACCTATTTAAAGTGTATGCGCACATAACTAATAAAAAAAACGAAGAAATATCTCTCGGTAATTTCCTGAAACATATTTTACTTCCGGCTAATATGTTGAATGAAATAAAAACGAAGAAATATATGTCGGCATCATTGTTGACGTTTTTGTGACGACTATCATCAAACGAAATAGTAATATATCATAACGGAAAAGCAAAAGCGAATTTTTAATATATATCGACACATTGCCGGCGGTGTCATGTTGGGCGGTGTATGATACACCATGACGCGATTTTAAAAAATATATCTCTGCATTTTCCCGCGTGTGTGGATTGTTCTCAATTATTGCTGACACCGAGTCTAAAAGTAAAACCATCGATAAAAATGAAATCATATGGTGAGTTAGATTGGAGATAAAGGCGTGAGAGAGACTCAATGGCCTTGAAGTTACAGGCCTTTGAGAATTCATTTCGTTCTATAAACGGCAACTTTCATCGGATTTTCTTCCCGTTTTTTTTCAACCGAGTCTAAAACTATGTTAGCGACTGTGAAAAATGAAATGATTTATCGAATTTGATTTGAAATAAAACTGGGGGAGAGCAAGACACCACGGGCCTACAAAACAGGACTCAAAGCTATGCGAGTTAATAAAATGGTGGATATTTGTTTATAGCCACTCCCAGAATGGGTGGAGCTATGGGTGGAGCTACTCTGCAAACCGAGTAAGCCACACCCCGGACAGACACCCGACAGATAGACAGACAGACAGACAGAATCATCTACGGCTATTATAATATAGATATTGTAATCTATCTATAATTCCACTAATCTCTGTGTGTATGTGTGTGTGTATGTATGGGACAACGATTTCTCGACAACTACCGGTCCGATATACTTGAAACTTGCCAGGTATATTGCTGGGGACCCGAGGATGTGCCTTTTCAAGGTTTGAAATTAATCGGACAAGTACTTACCGAGCTATGGCGATTTAGCCGTTCGCCGTTCGCTTTGGCGTTGCGAATGGACCAAACCATTCCATGTAAATAGAGGGGGGGGGGGGGGGTTCTGTGGTCGTTGCGAATGGACGAAACCATTTCATGTAAATAGAGGGGGGGGGGGGGGATTGTCACTGTACTCGCAAGCCGTTCGCCGTTCGCTTTGGCGTTGCGAATGGACCAAACCATTTCATGTAAATAGAGGGGGGGGATATAATTTTAGATAGATATATAGTACGGGCATATATATAGTACGGGCATGCCCTAGTCTTATAATAATAGAGCAAACGTATATAGTTCGCCATGCATGTGTGTTTATATGCGATGAAAACGTCTTCTTCTTCTTCAAATAAAATGACCACCCTCTTAATTAACCCTCTTAATTGCGTTAAGACTGCTGAGACCCCTCAGACCTTTGACGACCCTTTAATTCCCCCAAGACCCGTCAGACCACCAGGACCCCCAAAGACCCAACATACCCTGAAGACCCCGAAAGACCCAAAACACCCCAAAGACCCAAAATACCCTTCAAGGCCCTGACCCACTTTTCTGAAATACCGACTTCTTTCCTGGAAGTCCCAGCAGTGTCCATGTGTTTTTTGTTTTTTTTACCTCTGCCACCCCCACCCCCCTTCCCACGCCTAATCCCCGCAAGCCCTCTACCTCCCACAGATCTCTCGATGTCCCTGCTCTCAAATGTTGTACTTGTGTGCTTCCCCCCCTCTCCCCATCTTGTCTCCTGCTCCGTTTATTTCGTCTTATGTGTCCGTTTGTTTTTTGTTTTTGTTGTTCATGAATGTTAGCTCTTGCACGAGCCTCGATCTTGTATACAAAAAATAATAATAATTGTTCTATCGTCATAACGCAATGTGATCACGTGGAATAACTGCAAACTTATCAACATGACAATAAATAAAATTGTAATTCTACTGAACGACAACGACCACTCGCACCACCACTATCACGCCCATTCCCATCACAACTGCCATTATTACTTCCAAAGCAACTCCAACGACCATCACTCCTACAATCGAAGGTCTGTCTAACCCACCACCACTCCCTAGATTTCTCCCACCACAACCACAAGACAACCGCATCAAAACCACCGCCATCATTGTAAAAAGCGCTGCTTTTGTCGATTTGAATATTTTCATATCTTGTGTAAAAATATTTCAGAAAGTTTCAGTTGAAACACCCCCAAAGAAAAACCTCCATTTACTGATCGAAGACTCTTTAGTGCAAGAAAGTTATTTTTGTGAAACGTTTTATATTTGGATCAAACTTGCTGCGTCCACACATACACCTTTGTGCGACGTTTTGTGCAAAGCAAATTCCCTCTCAAAACAAGATAAATTTAACAAGGAGTTCACCACTTGGTAGTTTTCCAATGAACGCACTAAAACTAGAAAACGATCTAGAAACAAACAAATAAATTGAATTGTGGACCCATTTTGAGTACCTTGCTATCTAATACATTCCTCGCTTACCTGCTCGGGTGCTTTGGATGTTCTCCTACCGAGGATCAGCAAGACCGCCATGAGAAAGTATGCCATCTCCGGTACAAGCCAACCAACCACCTGGAGTTTCAACGATGCATCTTTCTCGATTGTTGTCACTCATTGTCACCATCACAACCGCCCTGACATCACAATGAACTGTGGCCACGCCCCATTATGAAGGACTACCTCAAGCAGTGTTTCACATGGATGACAGTTCACAGAGCGGTCAAGATACTTTGTGAATGAAATCAGAAAAAGCCAAAAGAATGTTCCTCGCAGCTTCCCGGGAAGATAAATGTGCCTGGTTTAACCAATCTGAAAAACTACCAACTTGGGCCCTTTTGTCTGCATGTACCTTTCCTGAAGGTAGATTTTACAATCCCCACTCCCATCTACTTTCTCAACAATCCTCTCCAAGAAGTTCTGTCACTCAATCTCTTGGGTCTCACAATCTGCCATGATCTTTCCAGGGAAAAACACATTTCCAAGCTGGCCCCCAAATCCAGTCGCCGACTGTGCATTCTCCGTCGTGCGAAGTCCTTCCTTGGCACACCTTACCTCCTCACCACATACAAGGCTTTCATCCACAGCTCAATGGAATACTGCTCTCCCCTCTGGTCTGGTGCTCCTGCGTCACACCTCGCTCGGCTTCACGCTGTTGAAACCAAAGCTTTCAGAATCATTGGAATCTCCCGCAATAAAGTCGATTGTGAGGGCCTTTCACTCACTCACAGCAGGCAGGTTGGTGGCATTTCTGTCTTCTACCGACTCCTCTCTGGCCTAGCCCCCCCCCCCACCCCCAGCCCTGTCTGTGCTCTGTCCCCCAAGCACTCCGACAGGTCGCACAAGATCTGCCTGCAACCCTCTTCTGGTGAAACTGCCAAAATCAAGACTCTCTGCTCAACTTCAATCTTTCATTCCTCTTTTCTCCCGCCTCTGGAACAAACTCCCTCACTCTCTTCAATCCCACTCATCACTCCAGGTCTTTAAAACAGCTGTTCACCACCATCTCTTATCTTCCCCCATCCAAAACCTTGATCTTTTCTACCCCCGCTAATTTCACCCCAAATCCACTTTTTTGAAATACCAACTTCTTTCCTAGAAGTCCTTGGTGTCCTTGTGTTTTATACTTCTTCCACCCCCCACCCCCCCCTTCCTACGCCTCCGCCCCCCAAGCCCTCTCCCTCCAACACATCTCCGAATGTCCCTGCTCTCAAATGTTATGTTTGTGTGCTTCCCCTTCTCTCCCCATCTTGTCTTCCGCTCCCTCTTTTTATATATTTTGTTTGTCTGGTTGATTTGTTTGTGAAGTAAATGTTCGCTCTTTCACGAGCCTCGATTCAGTATCCCAAAAAAAATAAAATATTAATAATAAGAATAATAATAATAATAAACCTAATAATAATAATAATGGCGTAAATCATGGCGTTAATCTTATTACATCTTATTATAAAAGAACAAACGTATATGGTTCGCTGTGTATGTATGTATGTATGTATGTATGTATGTATGTATGTATGTATGTATGTATGTATGTATGTATGTGTGTTTACATGCGACGAAAACGTCTTCTTCTTCTTCAAATATACACCCATCCTCTTAATTAACCCTCTTAATGGCGTTAAGACTGCTGTGACCCCTCAGACCTTTGACGACCCTTTAATTCCCCCAAGACCCTTCAGACCGCCAAGAACCCCAAAGACCCAACATACCCTGAAGACGCCCAAAGACCCGAAAGACCCAAAACACCCCAAATACCCAAAATACCCTACAGGGCCCTGAGGCTCAAAAAGACCCTGAATACTCAAAAGACCCCAAAAACACAAAAAAACCCAAAGACCCAAAACACCCTGAAGACCTAAAACACCCCGAAAAGACCCAAAATGCATCGGATCGGGACGCGAGGTACTCTGTTGCGAACGTGAGCCGTTGCCTCCCCGTGGAGCGCTCCGGCTGCGGCGCGCGCGCGGTCTGCCCGGACCCGCCGCGTCCCGCGCCCTGTGATTGTGATGGATTGGTGCTGTCTTTCCCTCGCGGTCCCCCTGTGCTGTCTTTCCCTCACGGTCCCCCTGTCCTGTCTTTCCCTCACGGTCCCCCTGTGCTGTCTTTCCCTCACGGTCCCCCTGTCCTGTCTTTCCCTCGCGGTCCCCCCTATGCTGCCTTTCCCTCACGGTCCCCCTGTACTGTCTTTCCCTCATGGTCCCCCTGTACTGTCTTTCCCTCGCGGTCCCCCTGTGCTGTCTTTCCCTCGCGGTCCCCCTGTGCTGTCTTTCCCTCGCGGTCCCCCTGTGCTGTCTTTCCCTCGCGGTCCCCCTGTGCTGTCTTTCCCTCGCGGTCCCCCTGTGCTGTCTTTCCCTCACGGTCCCCCTGTGCTGTCTTTCCCTCGCGGTCCCCCTGTGCTGTCTTTCCCTCGCGGTCCCCCTGTGCTGTCTTTCCCTCGCGGTCCCCCTGTGCTGTCTTTCCCTCACGGTCCCCCTGTGCTGTCTTTCCCTCGCGGTTGTCAGCTCTTTCACGAGCCTCGATTCAGTATTTTTTTTTTTTTTAAAGAAAAAAAAAAGACGGAAACACTCTGAAGCCCCAAAACACCCCAAAGACCCAAAATACCCTTCAAGGCCCTGAGGCTCAAAAAGACCCTGAATACTCAAAAACCCAAAAGACCCCAAAAACACAAAAGACCCCAAAGACCCAAAACACCCCGAAGACCCAAAACACCCCGAAGACCTAAAACACCCCGAAGACTCAAAACACCCCGAAGACCCAAAGCACCCCGAAGACCCAAAATGCCCCGAAGACCCAAAACACCCCGAAGAGCCATAACACCCCAAAGACCCAAAACAACTCGAAGACACAAAACACCCTGAAGACCTAAAACACCCCGGAGACCCAAAACACCCCGAAGACCGAAAACACCCCGAAGCCCGAAAACAGCCCGAAGACCCAAACACCCCGAAGACCCAAACACCCAAAACACCCCGAAGACCCAAAACACCCCGAAGACCCAAAACACCCTGAAGACCCAAAACACCCCGAAGACCGAAAACACCCCGAATACCCAAAAACACCTCAAATACCCAAAACACCCCGAAGACCGAAAACACCCCGAATACCCAAAACACCCCGAATACCCAAAAACACCTCAAAGACCAAAAATACCCTTAAAGGCCCAGCGGATCCAAAAGACCCTGAAGACCCAAATGGCCCTGAAGACTCAAAACACCATGAAGACCCAAAAGACACCGAAATGGTCAAAGTTGCCTACCCCTCTGATTCTGAAACGACGTGTGGTGAGGCACGCAGAGCGCATATAAACATACATACATAGCGAACCATATACGTTTGCTCTATTATAATACTAATAATATCGTAAATATAATCGTAACAGTGCAAACCCTTTGTTGTTATTGCAAAAGTTTCTCGAGGGAAGCGGTGTATGGTTAGGTCATTGTTGACTTTAAAAATGGAATAAACTCATACAGTCGTATTGTTTTAG
This sequence comes from Myxine glutinosa, assembly GCF_964187855.1. Classification (NCBI taxonomy): domain Eukaryota; kingdom Metazoa; phylum Chordata; class Myxini; order Myxiniformes; family Myxinidae; genus Myxine; species Myxine glutinosa. The sequence goes on along the minus strand of NC_136265.1, from coordinate 1,555,068 downwards.
TAATAATAATAATAATAATAATAATAAGAGCGTTAATACTAATAATATAGTAAATATAATCGTAACACTGCAAACCCGTATTTCCTCTCTCAAATCTGTTTGACATCATTCGTGAAAAGAGCTATCAAGCACAATTACAAACATCGCTCGTTTATCGTAATTCCATTATAAAACTTTTTTTTTTTACAAAGAGGGAACCATATTATAGTTATTTATCAAACAGAACATATAGGGCGGTGTATTGTGCGGATGCGCTGTTTGCTCAAACATATAAAATTAATTTAATTTCGTTTATTCGCACAAGAAATCGTTTTTCCTCTCTCAAATCTGTTTAACATCATTCGTGAGAAGAGCAATCAAGAAGAATTACAAACATCGATCGCTTATTGTAATTCTTTTATAAAACTCCTTTTTCACAAAGAGAGAATCATATTATAACTATTTATTAACAATTCAATAATATAAGCCGTCCTAAAGATTATTTTGCAGGATCATGCATCGGATGAAAGATTCATTGCAGAAAGTTGAAAGATCAATATCATCTTCACATCAACACCAACGACTTAAACGTTTTCTCACGTGGCTTGATTTGGCCAATAGCGAGACACGTAATGTAGTCGACAAGCTTGGTGACTCGCAAATCGGGTATTTACGAAATGATTATACATTCAAATGGATATAACCTTTTGGAAATGACATTAACTTTTCGAAACTTTTATAGCAAATGTCATAACATGATTAGAAGTTCATTAAACACGGAAAGGGTACCCTGAATGGTAAGATGTCTTGAAGTGATTGGTATTTAAGCCGATCCGGACATTATCTATTTATGGAAGTGCGTATGGAATTGGCTGCGACTCGCTTTAGGCCACCATTGATCGCTAAGGTTTATAACAGGCTGATCTGGTTGGCTTAGATGTGATGTCCGCCGTTCACCCGCATGGATCCATATCATGACGGCATGGGCAACAAACACGGTGCTTGCCGAAACCCTTGGCCGAACACAGATGTCCAAACACTGCATGCATGAACACAGATGGCATGGGACATGGCACCGACAGCCCCCAGAAACATGCTTTCATTTTGTTGTCTTCTTATATTAATTAATCTCTATTATAATAAGATATTGTAATCTTATTATAATAGAGCAAACGTATATAGTTCGCCATGCATGTGTGTTTGTGTGCGACGAAAACGTCTTCTTCTTCTTCAAATAAAATGACCACCCTCTTAATTGCGTTAAGACTGCTGAGACCCCTCAGACCTTTGACGACCCTTTAATTCCCCCAAGACCCGTCAGACCACCAGGACCCCCAAAGACCCAACATACCCTGAAGACCCCGAAAGACCCAAAACACCCCAAAGACCCAAAATACCCTTCAAGGCCCTGATCCACTTTTCTGAAATACCGACTTCTTTCCTGGAAGTCCCAGCAGTGTCCATGTGTTTTTTGTTTTTTTTACCTCTGCCACCCCCACCCCCCTTCCCACGCCTAATCCCCGCAAGCCCTCTACCTCCCACAGATCTCTCGATGTCCCTGCTCTCAAATGTTGTACTTGTGTGCTTCCCCCCCTCTCCCCATCTTGTCTCCTGCTCCGTTTATTTCGTCTTATGTGTCCGTTTGTTTTTTGTTTTTGTTGTTCATGAATGTTAGCTCTTGCACGAGCCTCGATCTTGTATACAAAAAATAATAATAATTGTTCTATATTGTGACGTCATAACGCAATGTGATCACGTGGAATAACTGCAAACTTATCAACATGACAATAAATAAAATTGAAATTCTACTGAACGACAACGACCACTCGCACCACCACTATCACGCCCATTCCCATCACAACTACCATTATTACTTCCAAAGCAACCCCAACGACCATCACTCCTACAATCGAAGGTCTGTCTAACCCACCACCACTCCCTAGATTTCTCCCACCACAACCACAAGACAACCGCATCAAAACCACCGCCATCATTGAAAAAAGCGCTGCTTTTGTCGATTTGAATATTTTCATATCTTGTGTAAAAATATTTCAGAAAGTTTCAGTTGAAACACCCCCAAAGAAAAACCTCCATTTACTGATCGAAGACTCTTTAGTGCAAGAAAGTTATTTTTGTGAAACGTTTTATATTTGGATCAAACTTGCTGCATCCACACATACACCTTTGTGCGACGTTTTGTGCAAAGCAAATTCCCTCTCAAAACAAGATAAATTTAACAAGGAGTTCACCACTTGGTAGTTTTCCAATGAACGCACTAAAACTAGAAAACGATCTAGAAACAAACAAAGAAATTGAATTGTGGACCCATTTTGAGTACCTTGCTATCTAATACATTCCTCGCTTACCTGCTCGGGTGCTTTGGATGTTCTCCTACCGAGGATCAGCAAGACCGCCATGAGAAAGTATGCCATCTCCGGTACAAGCCAACCAACCACCTGGAGTTTCAACGATGCATCTTTCTCGATTGTTGTCACTCATTGTCACCATGACAACCGCCCTGGCATCACAATGAACTGTGGCCACGCCCCATTATGAAAGACTACCTCAAGCAGTGTTTCACATGGATGACAGTTCACAGAGCGGTCAAGATACTTTGTGAATGAAATCAGAAAAAGCCAAAAGAATGTTCCTCGCAGCTTCCCGGGAAGATAAATGTGCCTGGTTTAACCAATCTGAAAAACTACCAACTTGGGCCCTTTTGTCTGCATGTACCTTTCCTGAAGGTAGATTTTACAATCCCCACTCCCAGCTACTTTCTCAACAATCCTCTCCAAGAAGTTCTGTCCCTCAATCTCTTGGGTCTCACAATCTGCCATGATCTTTCCAGGGAAAAACATATTTCCAAGCTGGCCCCCAAATCCAGTCGCCGACTGTGCATTCTCCGTCGTGCGAAGTCCTTCCTTGGCACACCTTACCTCCTCACCACATACAAGGCTTTCATCCACAGCTCAATGGAATACTGCCCTCCCCTCTGGTCTGGTGCTCCTGCGTCACACCTCGCTCGGCTTCACGCTGTTGAAACCAAAGCTTTCAGAATCATTGGAATCTCCCGCAATAAAGTCGATTGTGAGGGCCTTTCACTCACTCACAGCAGGCAGGTTGGTGGCATTTCTGTCTTCTACCGACTCCTCTCTGGCCTAGCCTCCCCCACCCCCAGCCCTGTCAGTAGTGTATATATGTTGCTTCTGGGACACTCTCATTTTCCCATTGACTTACATGTTAATTTTTCCCCTCCCTCATTGCCCCTAAACACCTCTATTTCTCTCACCCTGTTCTTTACGAACCTTCTAACCTTTTGACATGTTATCCTTATTCATTAGACCACTTAAACAATGGTCCTTCTGTGTGAACCTGTGATCCTTCTGACCTTATGGACCTTTTAACCTTTTACTCTTAATATCATCTGGTGAATCATCTTTGGCCCACTCAAACAACGACCCTACAAATATTTGTTTATGCATGGGAAATAATTTAATTCTCTTGCCACTCTCTTCACCATCTAATATATTAACAAAAAATATGTTTGAGTTTGGTTCGTTATTAAGATATTTTAACTGAGCTAAGATAAAATGGTAAACCTCCCTCAATGTTCTTGTTTGAGCGCCTCCAGTGCCACACACTTTTTGGTAGGCTCTGCCCACTTTTTGTTAAGCTCCGTCCACTTTTTGGTAAGCCACGCCCACCTTTTTACTAAGTGCAGCCCACTTTTTGTTAAGCCACGCCCACTTTTTTACTAAGCACCGCCCACTTTTGTTAAGCTCCGCCCACTTCTGCTAAACCCCACCCACTTTGTTAAGTCCCACCCACTTTATAAACTCTTCAGCATTGTATCATTTCCAGGTAATACATTACATCATTTTCAGGGAATTTCCATCACACCATTTCCAGTTAAGACACGCCCAGGGAATTTCCACAGGAAATGACACACCCAGTCCTTATAAAAGGCACCGACCACACAGGCTTTTTCAAACACGCTTTCTGCTTCACTTGAGAATGGACTACTATGCCGAAATGGAATGGGATAACTTTGCTATTCCTTGGAGTCCTACTACCTGTGTAGAACTCAACCTTCAGATTGATGAACTGGACTCGAACCTCTTATCAATGGAGGTAAGTTTGTTTATTTATTTATTTATTTATTTAATTAATTATTTATTTAATTAATTATTTTAATTTTTTTTTTTAGATGAGACTCGTGTAAGAGTTAACAAAGTTTATTTTAATATTCATAGAGCTTGATTTATACAAATAAAAAATATTGTATTAAATTAATACATTGTTATTTTCTTTCACAGGAAATTGTATCTGAGATACGAAATGGAAATTCTGCTTTTAACACAACTTGGGATGAAGTTATTTTTTTGTTTGAAGACATTTTGAACAACAAAGACCCCCAGAACGAGTTCTACCTTGATGACCCAGCCAAAGAGTTATACCTTGGAGATCCACAAAATCCTGAAAAAGAGTTTTACCATGATGATACTTGTTGTGAGTTATCAAAACAAAACCCACTGAACAAGTTCTACCTTGATGAGCCAGAATACAAGTCATTCATTGGAGACCCACAAATTTCTGAAAATTGGGAAAGGGGAGTTCTCCCTGATGGTCCGCAGTTATACTATGTGAGACACATCATAGAAACCCTAAAAAATTGGGAAACGGGAATTCTCCCTGATGGTCTGCAGTTATACTATGTGAGACACATCATAGAAACCCTAAAAAATTGGGCAAGGAGAGTTCTCCCTGATGGTCCGCAGTTATACTATGTGAGACACATCATAGAAACCCTAAAAAATTGGGAAAGGGAAGTTTTCCCTGATGGTCCGCAGTTATACTATGTGAGACTTATCACGGAAACCCCCAATATTTCTGAAAATTGTGGTTCTACCTTGGGGACTTGGAAAGATGGTTATATTTTTGGAGACTCGGAATGGGGGTTTTGTTTTGATGACTCGGAATGTGATACCTATCTTGGAGGCTCAACAGGAATGTGGTTATACCTTGGGAACTTGGAAAGTTGGTTTTATTTTGGAGACTCTACCTGTGGGGTTCCTCTTGGAGACTCTTTGGATTCTAAAGCAATGAACAATGTTCTTTATTTAATGACGCTTGATTTAAGCAATATCAAGAAAGTTCGAGGAAGAAAATGCTGGAAAATTCTTTCTTCCCATTTCTACTTCTTCAAACTTGAAAGCCTTGAAAGACAGAATTGGAGGAAGAGGAAAAAAAAGAAAAAGAAATACGTATTTTAAAAAAGAAGAAAAGAAAGATTATGTTAGGGTTTGGGTGGGATTTTGAATGTGAGGGTTAGGGATGGGGTTGGGTTAGGGATGGGGTTGGGTTAGGGTTGGGATTTTGAATGTGAGGGTTAGGGTTGGGGTTGGGTTAGGGATGGGATTGGGTTAGGGTTGGGATTTTGAATGTGAGGGTTAGGGATGGGTTGGGTTAGGGATGGGGTTGGGTTAGGGTTGGGTTAGGGATGGGGTTGGGTTAGGGATGGGATTGGGTTAGGGTGGGATTTTGAATGTGAGGGTTAGGGATGGGGTTGGGTTAGGGATGGGGTTGGGTTAGGGTTGGGATTTTGAATGTGAGGGTTAGGGTTGGGGTTGGGTTAGGGATGGGATTGGGTTAGGGTTGGGATTTTGAATGTGAGGGTTAGGGATGGGTTGGGTTAGGGATGGGGTTGGGTTAGGGTTGGGTTAGGGATGGGGTTGGGTTAGGGATGGGATTGGGTATGGGATTGGGTTGGGTTAGGGATGGGGTTGGGTTAGGGATGGGGTTGGGTTAGGGATGGGTTGGGTTAGGGATGGGGTTGGGTTAGGGATGGGTTTGGGTTAGGGATGGGTTTGGGTTAGGGATGGGGTTGGGTTAGGGATGGGGTTGGGTTAGGGTTTGTATATTATTATGACTCACTCACACATACACACACACACAAAAGTTAAGCCCCAACTGGAAAGTTGAGGGATTCTGTGTTTGGGGTTCACAGATTTAAAAACGTATCCCCATTATACACACACAAACGTTAAGCCCCAACTAAAAAGTTGTGGGATTCTGTGTTTGGGGTTCACAGATTTAAAAACATATCCCCATTACATTTTATTTATTTATTTATTATTTTAAAGGGTATTAACTGCTTACTTGTGTTTTTTGTAATTCTTGCGAGTAAAATGAACCCAAGATTTCTTCTCCATTTAAATCATATAATTTGTAGGTCCAAGGGACTGTATCCATTACATCAATGATTTAAAATAATTCACGAGTCCATTTTTGTGTATAACCTTTCTCAAAATGACTTTTCCATTTGTATATTCTTACAATATCACCAACTTTAAACTTGGGCTTTCTCAAATTAATCTCCTTTTCATATTCTAATTTTGTAAATGTTTCCAATGGTTTTGATTTTGTTGATGAATGAACTGTATTATTGTAATTATCTACAATATCCTGAATTAAATACACCCATTTTTGAGAACCGAGTTGTGTGAATTTTTTATATAATTTCTCTTTTAAAGTACGATTAAAACGCTCAATAACAACTGCCTTTCCTTCATTAAAGGTGCTGTATAATTTAATACCCTTCCCCTTAAGAAATTTCATGAATATTTTGTTATAGAACTCTGTTCCCTCATCAGTCCATAACTTCTTTGGTTTCCTTTTATCCCGATCAAATATTAGCTTAAAGGCTAACATTAAAGTATCACCCCTTTTATTTTTTAAAGGGACAACCCAGGCAAATCTACTCCTCAAATCAATAACGGTTAAAGCATACCTGTATCCCCTGTCATTATTCAATTCAATTAAATCAGCGGACCATATGTGGTCGGTGTATTTAGAATAAACCTTCCTTCTTTTAAACTTTGTGATTATAGGTTTGTGTAATTCTTCAGCCAAAAGCTCCTCAGTCTTGATGACATCATTAGAGCCTAATAGTTTTTTGAGGAATAACCAAGACCAAGTTTCAATTTAGCATTTATCAAATTTCTCACAATAAACCTATCAACTTTCTCTCTCAACGTTGGATTTTGTATCAAAGACAAATTATACAACATTTCGCTGTCGGCTTTATGTTTTTCAGTCAACGTAGTGGTTTTCCCATAAGCAATATCATGCTTCATACACACTTCGTCAACCCTATTTGTAGGTTTAGACCAAGGTTTAGGATTGTCAGCCTCATCTAATCTTTTATCCAGGTTTGTTCCTGGACCACAGAAAGAATACCCTGGAAGGTGTAATTCCCCTGGAATTCCAGTTGTTGTAAATTTACTTCCTGACAGAAACTTTTGTATATCTCCTCCTCTTTTAGGTGAGATGAATTGGCACTTTTTAGAGCCACACACTTGACATATTCCTTTTTGATAAACTCTATTATTTTTAGCTTTAACATGAGATATTTTTAGATTTAGTTTTCTTTTTACATTTGAGACAATAACTCATATTTATTTATCAGAAAAATTCCGACAGAGGATCAAAACCATTTTGGTTTTCAACATATACATTTCTCTCTTAATTTTTAAAACATAAAGAATCCTAAGGAATGCCTTCACTCTCTCCTCCATTTATTTACAAATAAAAACTAACTAAAGTCAATGACACCAACATCATCAATCACATAATCTTTTCCTTCTTCTTCTTCTTCTTCACCACTTTCTCGTTTAAATCTCCTCCCTGAAATTGAAGACATTGACGTTGTTATTTTTGAAACCATTATCTTCATAAGAGTTGTTAATTCTTTAATTTCCTCTTCGGTGCGTTGAGATTGATTTATTTGCTGTAATACACTCAATCTTTTACGAATCTCACTGATTTCCATCTTTTTATATTTTTCCTCCCTCTCTCTTTGCTCCCTTTCCTCCCTCTCCTCCTTCTCCTTTTTTTCCCTCTCCTCCTTCTTCTTTTTCTCTCTTTCCTCCTTCTCCCTTTTCTCTCCTTCCTCCTTCTCCTTTTTCTCCCTCTCCTCCTCCTTTTTCTCCCTCTCCTCCTTCTCCTCCCTCTCCCTTTCCTTCTTCTCCTTTTTCTTTCTTTCCTCCTTCTCTTCTTCAACTCCTTCCTCATCCCTTGCTACCCTTGAGTTTGAACCCCAAAGAATATTATACATATACTCATCTGGATTTTGAGATATTCTTGTATCTATAATTATTTTTCTCATAATAGGATACCAATAAGATTTGTTGACGATTTCTAAAAGAGTTTTATATTTCATAACTTTGAGAAGTTCATTTTTATTTAATATTTTAAACAAGTCTCTATTTGTGGGTTTAACAATATCAGTATAAGGCCAGTTTTTAATGACAAAATTCCCATGTATATGCTCCAAATCATAAGGTATGTAATACCGAGCACCCTTTTCTTGTAGGTATCCTTGAATACAAAAATTATAATTCTCTTGTAGTCTTCTTCCTGCCATTTATGTTTCAGAAATATATGTGAGATTAATATTATGACAGGTAATACCACCCCATCTTCCCACTACCAAATTGGTTTGTATTCCTTGGCTTTCTATCCTTATCTCATGACCTTCCTTCTTTGTCATGCTAACCATCGCAATACTATCATATATTTTTCTTTTCTTAAAACCATGTATTTGTTGTTTATTAATTGTACTTCCACATAAATCCTTATCCTCACCAAGTGGATAATATTCTTCTTTACGAGACTGATTAAAATCATGTAGGTCTTCTATGTTTATTGAAAAAGACCAATTATACCCTAAATCAGGCATATCATACCCCCATTTATTAATTCGCATATTAACTATATGTCCTTCTTTATAAAATTCAATTGTAAGCAGGTAGTTAAATTCAATGAGGAAAGGTGTATGGTCAGTATAACCAGGTGTTGTGGTTGTAAATTTTACTTGTTTAACAAAACGTGCTGTTTTCTTTAAATATATATATTGTGATAAATCACTTAATCTAATTAAGTCATTCGCATCTGTAGGGTTTGGATAATTGATTAATTTATAAGTATTCTTCATATTAATATTTTTACTTACACTATATTTTTGTCGTTCAGCCTGTGCCTTTGTATAATAATTTGATAAATCAATATCCTGAGAGGATTTTCCAAAGATAGAACCATCTTTTCCAACATAAGTCATTTATATTAGATTAAAAATGATATCATAAAAATTTTCATTATTGTTGAGTTGAAATAATACATATAAACATAATTGACCACAACATTTAGAATTAATTTCTTGAAATTGAAATGTTTGATAAACACCATTCTGTAAGAATTGTATTACTTCAACAGGTGGTGGCATACCATAACTATCAAAATAATATTTATCCTGACTATTATGAATACAAACCCAATGAGAACCATTCTGTGTGTCTAAATTCATAATAATATTCTTTGTATTCTTATTTATATGTATTAATTCATCTCTCATACAAATAACCACATTATCAATTTTTAGTGTTTTACAATACTTAGCTAGTTCTATATTTGACGTTGTATTCTTTCCAAATTGTTTAAACCATTTATCCATTTATTTATGAGAAAGATACAATCCATTACCCCGTTTAGTTAGTTTAACACCCGCTTGAGCGATAGAGGAAAGCATATCTCCAACCAACAATCTAGCTTTATCAGGTAGACTTTCAAGTTTTTGAGCAAAATCTACAATTACACCACTTCCACTAATTTGTTTCTCCAACTCCTTGTTATGTCTTTCCAATTCTTTTTGAGCTTTTAGTTGTGCCGTCCTTTCGTTAGCAGTTTTTACCGCTGCTGAAATACCACCAGTCAATGCTCCCGCCGCACTTAAACCAGCAAATAAAGGAATTAGAAACGGGAGAAATCCTCCTCTTGACTCGTCTATTGAATATTTCTTTAACATAGGTTTCGTCATTTTAATTTTAAGTGATCCAACATCATTTAGTGTTTTTACTTGTGTGTGTGTGAGTAAAACATCAATTCTTACAGCTCCTTTTCTTTTAATTGTATTAACATTAATAATACAAGGCTTTTGATTTTGAATACAAGATGTTAATTTATTAAGATTGATTTGATTAACATATACCCCAACCATTTATTTATGAGAAAAAACCTATGTGATATTAATCATAACACCATTATCTGTATTAATCTGTAATTCTGTTTCCTCCAAAAGCAAACAATATGCATTAACCTCTTCACTCTCCCCTCTTTCAATGTATAGAGAAGTATCCACTCGATTAGACTTTATAGTTTCCTTTTGAGAACTCAGGTCAATTGCGTAGATTGTATAAAGTTTTTGAAACGCAACCATATCCAAAATAGGATCATTATTACCGTTGCTTTCACACACCTTTTGGTAGGACTTGTAGGCTTCCGCATAATCATTTTTTTCCCAATCAATTTCCAATCTATCTCGCGGATAAAATGTGCCATCAAGAGAAACCCGAAGTTGTTTCACCTTAGCATTATCACTCAGCGCATTATTCTTATCAGTGCCTTCATCTCCATCTGGTTTCTTAAAAATGAGCCATAGGTATCGTGGCTTTCCTTGAAGAACACCTAAATTCCAAGTGTAGGTAGTGTGTTCCAGTTTAACGTGTTGACATCTTCTTTTAAGGTATGATACATTTAGTGGTTTCTTTGAGTTAAGTCTTCCATTTAACATCTCTTCCGTTTTAAGATTAGGAGTATATTCACTAATATACCAACACAAATCATTAATAACAAATTTATTGTTGTCTCCAAAAGCATTTTCAACCCCAAAAAGCAACCTATTTACATTATCATTCCTTTGTAGTTGAAATCTAATTTTAAGACCATACAAAACTTTGTCATAATCACAAAATCCAAATATACCTTTCAGAGGTACTGCTACGGTAAAACTATTCTCTGGTTTTGTGTCATCATTATACATTGCCTTCCTTTGACTATAACCAGGGTCTGTGTTTGTACCCGTTGACATATCAGGAATAAAACCTTCAACAGCTCCCTTACCCATTCTATCACCAAACGAATATAGTGTAAATTTCATCATTTCAGATGTAGCAGAGACATAATCAACCGCTTCAACCTCTTGTGTTCCAATATACAGGCGAACACTATCAAACATTTTCCAGAAGAAATCATTTACGAGTGTAGCATTAGTATTATTCGCAGCCTTAGTGAATTTAAATTTACACAGCAAGAAACTAGCAGCTATATTCAAGTAAGTTTGTTGATTATTTATTTCAAAACTTTTTGTTCCGTTTGAATTCCAGTCTGTTCCTGTTATAGCATTTACCTTAAAATAGTCTTCCTTTTTTGTGGAGTTTGAAATTATAATTGTATCATCCAAATCATAGATACTATCAATCGCTTCCATGCTTGTATTTATATAGTATTAAAATCGTTGAAACCCTGACCCAAGTATTTTAATGATTTTTTGTCATTCTTGTGAAGATAGTTGAGTTTTACCTTTTTTTATTTCTTTGATTGCTTGTAATTTATGAGACTCCTTTTGAGCATCTTTTATACTCTTTATAGCACCCGCAACAGAGCCCACGGCAGAAGCAGTTGAACCAATTAGGTCTTTATGTTTAAGGATGGTTGAACCAATACCCATTAGAGTATCAATTATCCCATCTCCTTTATTTCGAAATTGATGACCTACACCTCGTTGTCTCTTAGGTTTATAGTATCCTTTACCCACATACCTTGTATAGTATGGTGAAAGGTACATGCCCTCCCCTGTAATTATTTTATATTTTCCCAACTCATGTTTTCTCACAATAACCATTATTTATTTATTGAAAAACTTCACGTAGGTGAATTCTGATGGATATAATTTCATCATTAAAGGATATCATACGATTATCTTGGTCGGTTATCCTAAAATTTACTCTGTATATGGTTTTTCCTGACACAGGTAAATAGACAAGATTTTTTGGTTCCATATTAAATTTATAACCAATCGGGGTTGAGTATGCACTGAATGAAAATATTGTATTTGTTCTTATTCCATCGTTATAAGCACCATCAATCAAATCACAATGAATTAATACTGAATTTATACCGGAGGATATTTGGATAACATTATCACTGTAAAACGTCCCGTTATTTTCAATCTTTTTTGAAGAGAAACCCAATAGCTCTCTAAACGAATTTTCAATCGTGAAATCAACTTTATAATTATTTTTAAGTTTAATAGTTGATTTTGAAGTGTGTTTTTGAATATCTATTACAATATTTTTTGGTTCATCACCTTTTTCTTTCATAAGGCGAGAGACTTCTGAAGATATTTGAGAAATCTCGTAAGCTCCAGGTGAAACGGTTATAGTTTTATATCCACTTCCTGGATTATAACTAAACTTGTTGTTTTTCTCTGTGATATTAAAAAGGGTATTGTAAGTTTCCATTGACAACAAAGATGCCTCATATGAGGTAAGGGGGTCAAGTTGTAGTGGGTAAGGGAATGAAGCTGTGTAATCGCTCGTTGTGAAATTAAAACTAAGAATTGTGCTTCTCATCTTATTTAATATCTAATAAAATATCTTTGTATTGACATTTATTAATTATTTTCATGTTCATCAACTGATCTAAAATGGCTGAGGATTCATTAAAACAATTGTTGTTTCCAGCCTTCTTACTACCTAACAACAATAATAGCCTATTAACTAATTGTGATGGGTCATTTGGAAGAAAACTAACACCCGAACCAAGCTTACTTAAAGCATCAATAATATGTTTCTCCTTCTCATTCTTCTTACTTTTACCAGCAACAGAAACTCCATAATCAAGTGCATTTAGCAACTCAATATATACCCTATCTTCCTCTCTTTCCATATCAAGTGGTTCCTCAAAATATTTTGAACCGCTGAATCCGGGGTTTGTTAGAAGAAACATTAATCTTGGAGTTAATTTAACATTTGGTTGAGTAGAACTCAGGAACATCAATTCATCATTAAATATCAATACCTTTTCTTCCACAAGATGAAACACTGCTGGTTCTTCTGTTGGAATGAGACCTGCTCTAGTTTTTGAATCTGCCAAATATTCATTGTTTTGAAGAGCTTCCACTACATAATTAGGGGGTTGATTTACCTCCTCAAGTTTCTGAAATAATTCTTCATCATTATATTCTAATTTTCCAAGTTCTTGTTTTGTTATCTGACTAAAATCTTTGAGCATTTGAAGTTTTTTCGGAGTAAATTCTACCGTGGGAACTGTAGGTGAGTGTTGAGTTTTTAAAAGCGGTTTAAAAAATTTCTCTTGTTTTCTTTCAAAGGCTTCTTCACCAGTTAGTTTCTGTCTCCGTTTCTTCTTTATCTCTTCCTGTTGCTTTACAACTTTTGAAACCAACTCTTGATGTTCTTTAAACTTTCTTGCTCTTTCTTCGGTATTCATTTTCTGTATTTATTTATTGAAAAATATCATTTAATGAATTGTAAAGGTCAATGGGAAAATTTTCCTTTTCTTCATCATTATAGTAAATGTGTTGAAATAAATCTTTTTCTTTAAATATTTCATCAAATTCTTTATTGGTATTAATACGAGTTGTTATTTCTTCTTCACTAATACTTGTATCTCTGCTTTTCATACGTTTGCGTTGAGTCTCCTCATCGATATCAAAACCGAATGATAAAATCTTAACTCCATCACCACACAAATGTTTAATAATTTGTCTCATTCCTTCAGGATTAGTTTCTAAAATCCCAAGACCATTAGATTTTACTTTATTTAACTCACTCTTACAATGTGAATATTTTGTAGAACCAAGAGAGACCTCCTCAAATATTTGACCTTCATTCCTCAATCGCATATGTTCCTCCATTGAAATGTAGTAATAATCTTTCCCTTCTACTTCTCCTGGTCGCTTTGCTCTGGTTGTAGTACTCACAAACGAATCATAGGGTGTTTTTAAAAAAAACTTACAATCTTTTCATTTTTACTATTCAAGAGTTTAGATTTATGAAAGTTCTTTCCAGAAGCAGATTTACCCACAAGGTTAATAATAATTGTTGTCATTTATATATGTAATTATGTTTAAAATAAAAATACATCCTTTAATATCTCATCTTGTTTCACAACAATATATTTATATTTTCCAATCGTGTGTTTCATATAATTTTCAAATTCTTTTTTACTACATAACGTGGAGCAATTATCTCTCCAAAAATTCTTTACATCTATTGAATTTAACTTAAATAAAATAAAAGTATTAGCATTGTTTCTTATTGAGCGTCGAGGGAGTTGAAAATATGACTGACTAAGATAAATACAATTACAAGAAGAATGTCTCCCTCTTGTATAGTAGCTATCCATTACTGTTTGGTTTCTCTCATTAACACAATCATCAAAGATGACGAGGTTCTTTTTTGATTTATCTAAATCTTGAGGTGAAGGTATATCATCCGTATTATCACTGAGAATACAAGTTATGGGTTTTGGTTTAGGTTTCTGTGTATCACAAAATAGTTGTATTATATCCTCAATGTTATAATCATTTAGTTTGTTTTGAAGTTTAAATAAACCGATAATGTCTTCCTTTTTAAGACCTGCATTAAAACCCTGTGAGAGTAGTTGATACTCGGGTTGAAAACTTGACTTCGTAAAAATTATTAAATTATCATAATCTAAAAAGTTGGGGGTAAGGAGCATCTTTAAAAGCAAACAGGTTTTTCCACATCCGCTTGAACCAACTATTAGACATCTCAATGAATTTGGAATGTTTTTATGGTTATTAAATTTTATCTTATTTTCCCAAACGGGTAAAAAATCATTCATTTATATATTTGGAAAACAAGTCATCCAACTTTTTTTGAGCTATTTTAGAAACTCTATATTTTATCCTGAGTTCGGGTTTAATTTCAAAATAATTCATTATTTTATTTATGTAGTATCTTGTATTAACATTTCCATTAAAATTATTTTGAATAATAAATATCATTAAACCCTTATACATTTCCTCAATACAAAGAGTCTCTTTCCTTGTAAGAAATGGTGTATTATCACCATAATGCTTAACATTCATCTCTCTTATTAATCTTGTAAAGTAATTCATTTTTGGTTCTAATTTAAAAGAGTTATATGTTTTTTTATATTTCTTATTATCATTAATTAGAATATAATCACAGAATAAACATTGTTTATATGAATCCTCATTATTAAGCCCTATTCTATCACAAGCCGGACAATTCTCTAATTTATCATATGGAGAGTCTGGAAATTCTAAATATCCTTCAGAACTTATCATATTTATGTGGTAAATTTTTACTTAAACTAAATGCAAGTTTATTCATTAATAAATACAATGTTTCAAAGCACAAAAGACAAATTTCAATCAATCTCTACTTCGGTGAAAGATATAGAAAAATATGTCAAAGATGTTAAATTGAACAAAGATAAATATGGAAATTTTTGGGTAAAACCAGTTATGGAAAATAACATGAGCCCCTCTATTTCATTTAAAGGAAGAGCTCTAACTATACCTGGAAAGACATCCATTAAAGTAAATCTAACAAAAGTTTCTCCTCTACTCCTGGCAATTTATTCAAAGCTTGAAAAAGTGATTGACCACGATACTTTGAAAAAGAATGATAAGACCATCAACAATACTCGTGGAGAAATTTGTATTTACTTTAATAATCCAAAGGGTGTAGATCTAAGTAAAATGAATGATGTTAATATTTCTGGTGAAATGTCATTTAGTTCTATGATAGTTAGAGATTATTTAAAGATAACTTTTGATATTAAAAATGTAGAGATTGAATCCGTTAATGAAAGAAAGTATATTGGTATAGATGGAAAGGTTTTTTTCTGCTAATTAAATATGAGTCATTACAGCAGTGAAGATTTTACTATTTCATTGAACTCGGACGATAGTGATGATAGTATTTCATTGAACTCGGACGATGGTGATGATAGTATTTCATTGAACACAGATGATAGTTATGCTACTAATAGTTTGTGCTCAAATGATAGTTATGAGAGTAGCTTTATTGATGACTCTGAGTATGATTCTGAGTATTCATGTGATAGTTATGACTTCAATGATTCTGAGTGAAAAAGTGTTTTAGTTTAAGCACAGCGATATATATAAAACGGAGCTGTAAAGCTCAAAAGTGTTTTATTTTAAGCACAGCGATATATATAAAACGGAGCTGTAAAGCTCAAAAGTGTTTTATTTTAAGCACAGTGATATATATAAAACACCACGTTTTCTCACGCTATAAATATGGTTTATTGTGATACTTGCGAGAAGGAAGTAAAATATTATAAACAACATATTCTCACCGCAAAACATACATACAACATTCTTAACAAACTTTCCCCTCTTCCACCTAAAACAAAACATTGTAAGGTCTGTAAAACAACCATCCTCAAGAAGGGGTTTAAAGCCCATCTTAAAACTAACAAACACTTGTCAAAATTGTTTACTATTAAAAACTCTGATGGTGCATTCAAAGGACATATTAAAATAAGAGTCTTTAACTTCAAACCTCCTGAACCAGAGTCTATAGTTGATGCTGTAGAAATAGTTAAACCTGCTGTTCAAATGTTGATTGAAAAAACACTAAAAGAAATGAAACCACTTAAATTTTATATGGGAGTAAAATTAGAAATGACAAAGGACGAAGGAGTTATAGATACACCATACATGAGAACTGAGCCACACTTTATATCTTCATATCAAGATTTTAAAACATCAGGAGTCTATGATGAACTTATTAAACAAGAGCAAGATGTGGATAATTCAATCGTAGGAAGTGGATTCAATATAGGAAAAATTATTTACGTAGACATTCATATTCTTAAATCAGATCCTCTAAAAGCTTCTTCTTACATTGATTTACCCAGTGTTATCAAAAATAGAAAAGCAGTTATCAATATCAAAAATAAAGACAATAAGTGTTTTCTCTGGTCTATTTTAGCACACTTACATCCTCCACATTTTCATGATGAAAGAGTATCTCATTATAAAAAATATGAGAATACATTAAATACGAAAGATCTAAAGTTTCCGATGACTTTAAATGATATTCCTAAATTTGAAAAGTTGAATAATTTATCAGTTAATGTTTATGGTCTAACAGAAACAAACAACATTCAGGTTTTAAAGCTTTCTGACAATTGTAAACAAACTCATATTAATCTTCTATATTTTAATTCAGACGAAAATTCACATTATACATACATCAAAGATATTACAAAATTAATAAAACCACAAGTATGTAAAAGAACAAATAAAATATATATTTGTATGCGTTGTCTTAACTTCTTCCATACACAAGAAAGATTAGATAAACATTCAAATTATTGTGGTGAACATAAATCAACGGTAATCAACATGCCTAAAAAAGACTCAAAGATCACATTCAAAGATGAAAAGAAAACAATAAAACATCCATTTGTTATATATGCTGATTTTGAAAGTATTTTAGAAAAAATTGATACTGCTTCTCCAGATCCAAAAGAATCATACACAAATAAATATCAAAAACATACTCCTTGTGGTTTTTGTTATTATATCAAATCATCCGTTGGTGATAAATATAACAAGTTAGAGATGTATAGAGGCTCAAATACCCCAGAGGAGTTTGTGAAACGACTAGAAAAAGACTGTGTTCGATTAACCAAGATAATGAGAGAAACCAATAAACCAATGTCCTTAACAAGTAAAGAAAAAAGGGAATTTATAAAAAACAATGTCTGTCATATTTGTGAGGAGAAAATTGGTAAAGGTCTAAAGGTTAGAGACCATTGTCATCTCACTGGTAAATATAGAGGTCCGGCTCATCAAAGTTGTAATATTAATTATCAACTCCCCTCTTTCATTCCTGTCTTTCTTCATAACAACGCTCATTATGATACACATCTATTTATCAAGGAACTCTCAAAGACTTCTGGAAGTATCTCAGCAATTCCAAACACGGATCAGAAATACATTTCATTCACAAAAACAATTCACACATCTCCTATTACTCATATCAGATTTCTTGATACATTTAAAATTCATGGCAAGTCCATTGGCTAACTTGGTTCAAAATCTAAGAGTTTCCATGTCTTTCAGAGTATTTTTTAGATAAAGATTTTCTAACACAAAAGGGAATTTACCCCGATGACTATATGGACTCATTTGAGAGATTCAATGAAACACAACTTCCTTTAAAAGAAAATTTCTATTACAAATTAAATAATAATCATATATCTGATAAAGATTATGTACACGCACAAAATGTTTGGAAAAAATATAACATTAAGAATCTTGGTGAGTATCACGATTTGTATCTCAAAACTGATGTGCTTTTATTGGCCGATGTATTTGAAGCCTTTAGATCTGTTTGTCGCACTGGATATGGATTGGATCCTTCTCACTACTACACAGCACCTGGATTGGCCTGGAGTGCGATGTTGAAAATGACAAAACAAGCTTTGGATTTGATAACCGATGTTGATATGCTTTTGATGATTGAAAAGGCAAAAAGAGGTGGAATTTCACAAGTCTGCTCGAGTAGATACGCAAAAGCAAATAACAAATATCTTCCAAATTATGATCCAACGAAAGAGAGTTCTTACTTGATGTACTATGACGCGAACAACCTGTATGGCTGGGCAATGTCTCAGGCTCTTCCTTATGGAAAACTTAGATGGGTAAAGGAAAAAGACTACAAAAACGTTTTACAAGATGTATGTATCTCTACACAAAAAGAATTGGATGAAGAAAAAGTTGGTTATTATTTTGAAATTGATTTAAAATATCCAGAGGAACTCCATAACCTACACAAAGATCTCCCATTTGCTTGTGAGAAAGAAAGTCCAAAGAAAGAATGGTTGAGTGATTATCAACGATCGTTTGATACAGGTGAATCAACAGAAAAATTACTTACTACATTATATAACAAGAAAAATTATGTTCTACACCAAAGAAATTTGCGTCAATATTTATCAAAAGGTCTAAGAGTAGAGAAGATCCATAGGGTTCTAAAGTTCAATCAAAGTCATTGGTTAAAGGGGTACATTGATTTTAATACACAAAGAAGAACAGAGTCAAAAACAGATTTTGAGAAAGACTTTTATAAATTGATGAATAATGCGGTCTTTGGTAAGACTATGGAGAATGTGAGGAAAAGACAAAATATCAGACTATCAACATCTTGGGAACAAGCATCAAAATTAATTAATAGACCGAGTTTTACTCGAGCTGAGGTCTTTACTGAGAACTTTTGTGCGATCCATTTGATTAAAGAGAGTATTGAAATGAACAAACCTATTTATATTGGAACAACAATTCTTGATTTATCAAAGTCATTAATGTATGATTACTTTTATAATAACTTGAGGAAGAAATATCAAAATGATGTTAATCTACTTTATATGGATACAGATAGTTTTATTTTGAAAATTAATACCAACGATGTTTATTCAGACATGAAAAGAGACATTAATATCTATGACACGAGTAATTACAGTCCAGAGAGTGAGTTGTTCTCTTCTAAAAATAAAAAGGTGATTGGAAAGTTCAAGGATGAATTAGGAGGAAATGTTATGAGTGAATTTGTGGGATTGAGGTCAAAGGCTTATGCTTATAAATACATTGTGAATAACGTTGAAAAGACTGATAAGAAGTTAAAAGGTGTAAAGAAAAATGTTATTAAAGAAACAATAAACGTTAAGGATTATTATAACTGTTTAACAACAAAGAAAGAAGAGTTTAGAAAGATTAATGGAATAAGAAGTTATAAACATCAATTATATTCAGAAGAGATAAATAAGAAAGCATTGGGGGCTTTTGATGATAAGAGGTTTATTTTAGAAAATGGAATTGATAGTCTCCCTTATGGTTATATAAGTATATAAGTGATAAGTTAAAAAGGGGGGTTAGGGATTTTAACGGGCTACCGCCGCCTTTTTTACTATTATATAAATGATAGAACCAAGTACCAACCAGACTAAAGAGTGGAGGTGTAATCAACCTTGGTATATAAATGGTAAACATAACGAATGTGAAAAATATCAAAAAGGTATAATTGAAAAGACAACTGGTAAAAAAAATTTACAAAACAAATAAGAGAATTAATTTAAATACCGGTGAATTGGGTAAAAAAGATGGAAATATTTTTGAGTGGACGGAAAACTTTGATGGTTGTCAGGAAAATATATACTTTAATTTAAAAATGGTATGTGGCACTGGAGGCGCTCAAACAAGAACATTGAGGGAGGTTTACCATTTTATCTTAGCTCAGTTAAAATATCTTAATAAAGAACCCAAACTCAAACGTATTTTTTGTTAATATATTAGATGGTGAAGAGAGTGGCAAGAGAATTAAATTATTTCCCATGCATAAACAAATATTTGTAGGGTCGTTGTTTGAGTGGGTCAAAGATGATTCACCAGATGATATTAAGAGTAAAAGGTTAAAAGGTCCATAAGGTCAGAAGGATCACAGGTTCACACAGAAGGACCATTGTTTAAGTGGTCTAATGAATAAGGATAACATGTCAAAAGGTTAGAAGGTTCGTAAAGAACAGGGTGAGAGAAATAGAGGTGTTTAGGGGCAATGAGGGAGGGGAAAAATTAACATGTAAGTCAATGGGAAAATGAGAGTGTCCCAGAAGCAACATATATACACTACTCCTGTCTGTGCTCTGTCCCCCAAGCACTCCGACAGGTCGCACAAGATCTGCCTGCAACCCTCTTCTGGTGAAACTGCCAAAATCAAGACTCTCTGCTCAACTTCAATCTTTCATTCCTCTTTTCTCCCGCCTCTGGAACAAACTCCCTCACTCTCTTCAATCCCACTCATCACTCCAGGTCTTTAAAACAGCTGTTCACCACCATCTCTTATCTTCCCCCATCCAAAACCTTGATCTTTTCTACCCCCGCTAATTTCACCCCAAATCCACTTTTTTGAAATACCAACTTCTTTCCTGGAAGTTCTTGGTGTCCTTGTGTTTTATACTTCTCCCACCCCCCCCCCCTTCCCACGCCTCCGCCCCCCAAGCCCTCTCCCTCCAACACATCTCCGAATGTCCCTGCTCTCAAATGTTATGTTTGTGTGCTTCCCCTTCTCTCCCCATCTTGTCTTCCGCTCCCTCTTTTTATATATTTTGTTTGTCTGGTTGATTTGTTTGTGAAGTAAATGTTCGCTCTTTCACGAGCCTCGATTCAGTATCCCAAAAAAAATAAAAATAAAAATAATAAGAATAATAATAATAATAATAATAATAATGGCGTAAATCATGGCGTTAATCTTATTACATCTTATTATAAAAGAACAAACGTATATGGTTCGCTGTGTATGTATGTCTCGGTCGAAGACCTCAAGGGAAGGAAGAAGAAGAAGAATCAGAGCAAAAATGTTTAATAGAATCGATTATACACACACGTGTGGAGCGAGGCTCGAGAATGTACCGCCTAACACGCAGCGGACAATTCCTCAAGACACTCGCTAAAAAATAAGTGGAAAGGCATTTCATTTATAGCAAAATATTAGACAAGAATCTGCGCTAAAGACATAGCACTACTGGGCCATAAGGACAACACCTCCCATTGTCCCGTCCTATAGAAGGTCAAATTTAGACAACAAGATGTAAGCATAATGATAGGCTACGCTTTTTTTGGCTATCTATCTAAACATATCAGACCCGAGCGCAGGCCGAAGTAAATATTCTTATACACTAGGCTAAATGGTAGATGAAGATTGGATACGTCCTTGGTTTAGGAGACATACTAAACACTACGAAGATATATAATTAATTATTCCCTTTGTGAAGGAGGCATTTGGATGACATGTTTTTCCTGTACATGGGTCGCGAGCATTTTATCTACTGTTTGGCACATAATTCAAGGACTTGTTTATTGGGCTAAGGATCCACCCTGCACGTCGAGCCTCGAAACCACATTTTGTCCACTCACCTCTGCCTGCAGTTGAGTTCAAATCAGTTTTCAGAAGCACGATATATAATTTCAGATGTTATGATCAATTGAGTCATGGGGCTAAAACCCTAATGGCTGACAGTTCCTTCCTTTGTCTTTACAAGACACCTCCTTGGAAAGACACCGTATACCCCAGTGGTCAGCATCCCAATTAGTTACCTGCCAGGCACGACATAACGTCACGTATGCTCAAAGAGAGATACCGGCCCTAACTGGTCGTCTAACATTCAACGTATGAATTGTTAGCCATAATTCGCGACGACGGCGCCTGGTTTAAGAGATTGCTGCCGCCCGCCAGATTCCGAATCCACCCTCGCTGCGGCATAGGTGCGACCGAGTTGCCAGCCAGATTAAGGGGCCCTCTTTATGCAGGCGAGGTCCTCGCGAATCAGGGCAAACAATCGACGTCCAATGCCATCAAGCCTTGTACATGTGATTGCTGGGTGGTGTAAGTGGTGGTGAGGGTGGTTCTTCCGGATACATGTTTTGCCATCCGCTCCTTACTGCTGGTATAATAGCAATGACTTTTAAAAGAACCTACACTTTCTAAATCACAGGTTAAATCATCCCAACTAAAATCATAATCATTATCAGAATCCCAAGCATCAATAGGTTCATCGATTACCCCATATACTCCTTCCTTTTCTGCCAACAATATATCCAAAGCCACTTGATTCTGCATCACCATCGTTTGCATATGCATTAATTCGTTTTCCAATTGTAGTTCTGCGATTCAGGTTTCGTTTCCAATTCGTTCCATTACTAATGCGAGACTATCTATTTGCCAATCATTCATAATACATAAGAGGCGTTAGCCAGTACACGCAAGGGATTTTCAACACAAGTATTACAATCATCACAAACATCGATGCAGGCATCAGCCAGTAGCCAGTTCCCACAAGGGATTTTCACAGTCATCACAAAAATCAATACAAAATTCTGAAGCGCTGGTCACATCTGCCTTGTTGAAGGACCCATTCAGATCGACGGCCTCTGTGGTCAAGATCATGGTTTTCCAACGGCGATTTCTTCATCGTCCATCCTGAAAAATACTTTCTTACACACACCATGATCAATTCCTAGCCCCCCGTCCCACTAATTGGCATTTAGTTACCTTATCTCTCAGATGGTTGGCTTATTCATAGCCGCATTTCCTGTGTCGTGTCTGGAAATTCAAATGCCATATTTACTTTCACTAATTTCCGAAAATACCTTCCTTTTAATCATCTTCCCTACATCTAATAATACATGATTTACCAAATTTACCTTGGGAAAAATGGATCCCAGATAACAAGTCCCTCCCCACTGTTCGGGTAGGTATGGATATGCTTTATTTCCGCAAATAAACATTACTCCATGGGGTGGGATAAGGGCCGAGGCCATGCATTTACTGATCTCAACGCGGGTGGCGCTTGGTGTCCCCCAAGATATGGTTAGCTTGGTTACGTTATGCTGGGCTTGGTCATCTATGGTTATTACAAGGGGGCCTCCCTTTTCTCTCCATCTGGTGTCGGATGGCAGGGTATGGGTACATTCCGAGGTTCCCATCTGAACGTGTCCTTTTCCTATAAGACACACCCGTCCCTTTTGCTCTGTCACCCAGACTGGATCAGGTGGTTTGTCTAACAAAGCCTGCTTAATGGGTGGGGTATATCGAAACTCCCGGGAACACATTGCTGGGTAGATTTGGGCCTATCAGTTCCAAGGTTGTGGTCAGACATGGGGTACGCAAGGGTCCTGAGCACATATCTCGTAGGGACAGGGGTAGCACTACCATTTCTATCCCTGTCGTACTGGTGTGGGGAAAATGCATGCACACCCAACACCGTGATCGGTTCTGTACTTTCGCCATTGCACGGGTCACAGTCCAATACGTATTTTCCTTTGGCTTTTTCTTGCTTTCGATCCGTGGGTGCGGAATTAATATGTGTGAAATGCATGGTGGCCTATAATCGTAGGGGGAGCTCTGTGACGTCATGAATTCACATTGTAGTAATCGCTTGCTTCAAACGACTGAGGGCAGCAAAACCTGTCTAAACCTACTGCCATTTAACGACGCTTCCCAGATGACGGCTCCCATACACCATTCTGGCACAAAATTGTTGCATCCCACAGATGCCACGATTATTTGAACAAACTCATTTTCCTAATCCACCCTTTCAATTTTCATTTCAATTTAAAGTCAATCCAATGTCCTCTTTTAGCATCCCAAACACCTGTTGCAGACACCTGTTTTAGCCTGAAGCGGTATATTAAACTAAATGTGATTGCCACCCCTAACAGGCGGTGGTGCAGCATCCTCGATCTGTGGTGGTGCGTTTGAGGTGTCTGTGTTTGTGGGTATGGCCAACTTACAATGTGTGGCATGTACCCAGGACGACTTGCCCTCACAAAACACCGCTGTTGGTGTGATCAGAAGAACTTGGTATGGCCCCGTCCATCTTGGTTCGAGCGCAGTCTTACGGGTGAAATGCTTCACCAGCACGTAATCTCCAGTCGCCTTGAAGGTGTGGATAGGCTTGCTTGTTGGCTCCGGCAGGGCCTCTCAAACGCGTTCATGTATGTTGCGTGCTACATGGGAGAGATCTATGCAAAACTTTAAAAAAACATGTCATCCATGATAGGTAATTCAAGGGCTGCCATATCCACTGGCGCTGATACCGATGACATATAGCGCACGAGCGACAGACCATGGTAACCACAGTCGAAAGGCCTGGTGCTGCCCAGGTGGAAGTGACCTGCCTCATCATCCCCCCTATGGCAC
The DNA here is from genome assembly GCF_964187855.1 of Myxine glutinosa. Lineage (NCBI taxonomy): Eukaryota > Metazoa > Chordata > Myxini > Myxiniformes > Myxinidae > Myxine > Myxine glutinosa. The sequence goes on along the minus strand of NC_136265.1, from coordinate 1,530,448 downwards.
ACATGGCCATTTTGATGCGCCATGAGTGCCAACCATGGCAATAAAGCTCGCGGTGCCACGGGTTTGTCATTAATCGTCCACATTTGTCCTTCTGCGGGGCACTGAGCTCCCAATTTAATCCAATTTTTGATGTTCTACGTTTGAGGCCGCGGCTTGTAATTGTATTACATCGAACTCTGTAGGTGCGGATGTCGGAACGTCTGTCTTGAGGTGCCAAATTAATTATGAACCCTTCATTGTTGTCCAACACATGGACCGTTCGGTGTTCAACATTGTATCGACGCCTTACTGGCGTTTTCTGCAGTCGGTCCATCATCCATGTACGACAGTACCCTGCCATTCCCAAAAATCGCAACGAACACACTAACTCTTCACTGTTATCCTTCACTTCACTTCAAAATTTCACTGTTATCCTATCAATACCTGGACAATTTTTTCCTTTCCTTCCTAGATACGCGAATTTCACATCAGTATAAACCCACTGGAAAAATTATCTGAAAAATAACTAGCCTCCCAAAACCATTTCCCTGCAAGAGCGGGGTTAGCCTTGCGGTCCACATGACAATCTTTTTTATTTTGCTCTATCACCTCCCTTCGAGCAATAATTTAATTGGTGTGATTCCCATATACCCACTCCTGGTGGAGTTCTGTTCACCTGGTCTGCAGAGCCGTGATCCAATCTTCACCAGCCCCCAATCACCTTCTTATCACAAAACAACAGTCCATAACTAACCACTTTTCTTTATTTCCCGTCTTTTCCATCAACTTTTATAATCTTTTCCCCTCCCTTTCTTAGCAAACCTTGCAAAGTCACTTGTCATTGACAAATGATCCATCTAATTCGACTTTCCTTTAACATCTTCGCACTTTCCATGACCTTCTTCACACTTACTTTAAACCTTTTCTTCAGACACAACCCACATGAGTTATGAATACAATTTCCCCTTCCAGGCACGTGTCTAGTCACTCACAAAGTGTCCATAAGACAACGTCATCATATTTCACAGAACTCCACCACTCTATTAAATCCTAAACATGCCCAATGGGCAATCCACGAAAAAATCAAAGCATTTTCAGTCCCCCTTTCAGGGAAGTCAAATCAACCACCATTAAAGCACAAAACAGAAAACGACCATATACTCAGAGTATATGCCATATACTCAGAGTGAGACCCGAAAATCAAGCAGACAGACCGACAATCGAACCTGTCTTTCGACACTGCCGAACGACAAGTTCGCAGACACTGAGGGAGTGACATTCGACCCCCAGTAGATACCGCGGACACCGCTTTGGTCCGCACCAGCAACTCCCTCAAAATCAGTGTTCAGAGACATGACTCCATAGACAGCCAGAAAGCCAGACAAATACGGACACACACACACAGAGATTAATATATTTTTACAGATTAATATACAGAGATTAATAGATTAATATAAACAATTAATATATTGTCCACATTCATCTTGGTCAACCCAACCCATTCTGGCTCTCCCCAAGAGCTCTGTGTCCGGACAGACAGACAGATAAACGGACCGGGTGAAACCATAACCATCCATCCTTCCGATTGGACTCACGTCAGCATCACATGTCATTCTTGCCTTCATTCAACGCATTCTGTCATCCCACGTCGGCCAAATACAAGCCCCGGCCATGCCGTTGAATAAACACCCTGTCGGTTGACAGCCTATTATTTTTGACTTTCACTCCCATTCTCCCTTGCTACATCTGGAGAGCCGTTAATGTGGGGATGTAATTGAACACTTGTTTTAAAGCCCTGTCTACACATGCTCTCCATAACATTCTCATTATTCCCTGCCAATTTTACTCATCCGGATTGCCCAACGCCCGTAGGCAATTTGGGGAATCCCTTGTCAGTCAATGACACACATCAATGACACACACACAATAAACACAAATACACGCTGCAATGACAGATCATTCATTCCCTTATACACAAATACCATGTGACTGACCTTTCATTCTCCATACAATACAGTATAAATTCATGCACACTCATGCACACTTCAATCCTACTTACCTGTGAACTCTAACACATCCAGTGCGTAGCTTAACTTAAAATACTCATTATTCTACCTTTCTTGGGCTAGTCCCTCCTGGTAGTCCTAAGATCGGGTCGCCCCCCGATTCCTAACCTTAAACGCAGTTCTCACGCCGGAGTAACTTAATACCTATTATCTATCACCCACATATGGGTCTACCTGCTTCCCACGCAGGAAGCTTACCTGAGGGATACCCCTCCTTATCCCGGGCGCCCTGTATAATCGATTCATTACCCACTGCTGCTCTGGTTTAAACTAAATTTGGTTCGGAATGCAAGCCAGGTGGTACAGCCGACAGAGGTCCACACGTCCAAAGCAAGGCGGGAGGCTTCAATTTCGAGGTGCAAAAATGCGTACCCACCAAATTAGATGCCGGCAGGCCTCCCTCCCGACCTGGAACGTGAGGATCCACCTCGTCTGCACACTTGGATGTATCCCACTCCTGACACCAAATTCTCGGTCGAAGACCTCAAGGGAAGGAAGAAGAAGAAGAATCAGAGCAAAAATGTTTAATAGAATCGATTATACACACACGTGTGGAGCGAGGCTCGAGAATGTACCGCCTAACACGCAGCGGACAATTCCTCAAGACACTCGCTAAAAAATAAGTGGAAAGGCATTTCATTTATAGCAAAATATTAGACAAGAATCTGCGCTAAAGACATAGCACTACTGGGCCATAAGGACAACACCTCCCATTGTCCCGTCCTATAGAAGGTCAAATTTAGACAACAAGATGTAAGCATAATGATAGGCTACGCTTTTTTTGGCTATCTATCTAAACATATCAGACCCGAGCGCAGGCCGAAGTAAATATTCTTATACACTAGGCTAAATGGTAGATGAAGATTGGATACGTCCTTGGTTTAGGAGACATACTAAACACTACGAAGATATATAATTAATTATTCCCTTTGTGAAGGAGGCGTTTGGATGACATGTTTTTCCTGTACATGGGTCGCGAGCATTTTATCTACTGTTTGGCACATAATTCAAGGACTTGTTTATTGGGCTAAGGATCCACCCTGCACGTCGAGCCTCGAAACCACATTTTGTCCACTCACCTCTGCCTGCAGTTGAGTTCAAATCAGTTTTCAGAAGCACGATATATAATTTCAGATGTTATGATCAATTGAGTCATGGGGCTAAAACCCTAATGGCTGACATATGTATGTATGTATGTATGTATGTATGTATGTATGTATGTATGTATGTGTGTTTACATGCGACGAAAACGTCTTCTTCTTCTTCAAATATACACCCATCCTCTTAATTAACCCTCTTAATGGCGTTAAGACTGCTGTGACCCCTCAGACCTTTGACGACCCTTTAATTCCCCCAAGACCCTTCAGACCGCCAAGAACCCCAAAGACCCAACATACCCTGAAGACGCCCAAAGACCAGAAAGACCCAAAACACCCCAAACACCCAAAATACCCTTCAGGGCCCTGAGGCTCAAAAAGACCCTGAATACCCAAAAGACCCCAAAAACTCAAAAAAACCCAAAGACCCAAAACACCCTGAAGACCCAAAACACCCCGAAAAGACCCAAAATGCATCGGATCGGGACGCGAGGTACTCTGTTGCGAACGTGAGCCGTTGCCTCCCCGTGGAGCGCTCCGGCTGCGGCGCGCGCGCGGTCTGCCCGGACCCGCCGCGTCCCGCGCCCTGTGATTGTGATTGGATTGGTGCTGTCTTTCCCTCGCGGTCCCCCTGTGCTGTCTTTCCCTCACGGTCCCCCTGTCTTGTCTTTCCCTCACGGTCCCCCTGTGCTGTCTTTCCCTCATGGTCCCCCTGTCCTGTCTTTCCCTCGCGGTCCCCCCTGTGCTGCCTTTCCCTCACGGTCCCCCTGTACTGTCTTTCCCTCACGGTCCCCCTGTACTGTCTTTCCCTCGTGGTCCCCCTGTGCTGTCTTTCCCTCGCGGTCCCCCTGTGCTGTCTTTCCCTCGCGGTCCCCCTGTGCTGTCTTTCCCTCGCGGTCCCCCTGTGCTGTCTTTCCCTCGTGGTCCCCCTGTGCTGTCTTTCCCTCGTGGTCCCCCTGTGCTGTCTTTCCCTCGCGGTCCCCCTGTGCTGTCTTTCCCTCACGGTCCCCCTGTGCTGTCTTTCCCTCGCGGTCCCCCTGTGCTGTCTTTCCCTCGCGGTCCCCCTGTGCTGTCTTTCCCTCACGGTCCCCCTGTGCTGTCTTTCCCTCGCGGTTGTCAGCTCTTTCACGAGCCTCGATTCAGTATATATTTTTTTAAAAAGAAAAAAAAAAGACGGAAACACTCTAAAGCCCCAAAACACCCCAAAGACCCAAAATACCCTTCAAGGCCCTGAGGCTCAAAAAGACCCTGAATACTCAAAAACCCAAAAGACCCCAAAAACACAAAAGACCCCAAAGACCCAAAACACCCCGAAGACCCAAAACACCCCGAAGACCTAAAACACCCCGAAGACTCAAAACACCCCGAAGACCCAAAGCACCCCGAAGACCCAAAATACCCCGAAGACCCAAAACACCCCGAAGAGCCATAACACCCCAAAGACCCAAAACAACTCGAAGACACAAAACACCCTGAAGACCTAAAACACCCCGGAGACCCAAAACACCCCGAAGACCGAAAACACCCCGAAGCCCGAAAACACCCGAAGACCCAAACACCCCGAAGACCCAAACACCCCGAAGACCCAAAACACCCCGAAGACCCAAAACACCCCGAAGACCCAAAACACCCCGAAGACCCAAAACACCCCGAAGACCGAAAACACCCCGAATACCCAAAAACACCTCAAAGACCCAAAACACCCCGAAGACCGAAAACACCCCGAATACCCAAAACACCCCGAATACCCAAAAACACCTCAAAGACCAAAAATACCCTTAAAGGCCCAGCGGATCCAAAAGACCCTGAAGACCCAAATGGCCCTGAAGACCCAAAACACCATGAAGACCCAAAAGACACCGAAATGGTCAAAGTTGCCTACCCCTCTGATTCTGAAACGACGTGTGGTGAGGCACGCAGAGCGCATATAAACATACATACATAGCGAACCATATACGTTTGCTCTATTATAATACTAATAATATCGTAAATATAATCGTAACAATGCAAACCCTTTGTTGTTATTGCAAAAGTTTCTCGAGGGAAGCGGTGTATGGTTGGGTCATTGTTGACTTTAAAAATGGAATAAACTCATACAGTCGTATTGTTTTAGTAATAATAATAATAATAATAATAATAATAATAAGAGCGTTTTTTTATTGTTTTTTTTATTTATTTATTTATTTATTTATTTATTTATTTTTTGTATACAAGATCTAGGCTCGTGAAAGAGCGAACATTAATCACACAGAAAGACAAACCGACACATAAAACATATAACATCGGGAGCGGTAGACAAGATGGGGAGAGAGGGGGAAGGACACAAACACAACATTTGAGAGCAGGGACCGAGAGACATGGAGACATCGAGAGATCTGAGAGAGGCCGAGGGCTTTGGGGGGGGGGGCATGGGAAGGGGGCGGTGGGAGAGGTATAAAACATATGGACACTGCCAGGACTTCCAGGAAAGAAGTTGGAATTTCAAACAAGGTGGATCTGGGGTGAATTAGCGGGGGTAGAAAAGATCAAGGTTTTGGATGGGGGAAGATAAGAGATGGTCGTGAACAGCTGTTTTAAAGACCTAGAGGGAGGGGTGGGATTGAAGGGAGTGAGGGAGTTTGTTCCAGAGGCGGGAGAAAAGAGGAATGAAAGAGTGAAGGTGAGCAGAGAGCCGAGATTTCGGCAGTTTAACCATCAGAGAGTTGCTGGCAGATCTTGTGCGACCTGTAGGAATATTTGGGGGACAGAGCACAGAGAGAGCTGGGGGTGCAAGGCCGGAGAGGAGTCGGTAGAAGACAGAAAGACCACCTACCTGCCTGCGGTGAGTGAGTGAAAGGCCCTCAGAGATAGCTTCATCGCGGGAGATTCCAATAATTCTGAAAGCTTTGGTTTCAACAGCGTGAAGCCGAGCTAGGTGTGAAGCAGGAGCACCGGCCCATAGGGGAGAACAGTATTCCATTGAGCTGCGGATGAAAGCCTTGTATGTGGTGAGGAGCTCAGGTGTGCCGAGGAAGGACTTCGCACGACGGAGGATGCCCAGTCGGCGACTGGCTTTGGAGGCCAGCTTTGAAATGTGGTTTTCCCAAGAAAGATCATGGCAGATAGTGAGACCCAAAAGCTTCAGCGACAGAACTTCTTGGAGAGGATTGTTGAGAAAGTAGATGGGAGGGTTGTCCAGTCGATCTTTTCGGAGAGACATAGTAAGAGTGTGAGATTTGTCAGGATTGAAAGACATGTTCCACTTGTTTGACCAGTCTGTGATTTTGTCCAAGTCTTCAGAGAGTGAGGAGGCTGCAGACTGCCGATCTGAGGGATGAGGAATGGAGCGGCAGAGAGTGGAGTCATCAGCAAAGAGATAGAGAGGATTTTCAAGAGAGTCAGAGAGATCATTGATGAAGACCAGAAAAGCACGGGGCCCAGAACACTGCCTTGGGGAACTCCAGCCTGAACAGGAAGAGGAGATGAGAGAAACCCATTCAGGGCCACACGTTGACGACGACGAGAGAGGAAGTCCGCCAGCCATGCGTGGAGATTTCCATGGATACCAAAGGAGGAGAGTTTGGTGAGCAGAGCGGGGTGCCAGACCGTGTCGAAGGCACGTGATATGTCGAGGGAGACAGCTCTAATTTCCTGTTTGGCATTGAGGACCTCCATCCATTGTTGAGACAGCAGAAGCAGCATGTCCAGAGTAGAGTGACCTGGTCTGAAACCAAATTGATGGTCAGAGATCAAGCCATTGGAGAAGAGGAAAGATTTCATATCCGAAGCAATGATGGATTCCATGACTTTGCTGATAATTGGGAGAAGGCTGATTGGTCTGTAGTTGCTAGGATCTGTTTTTGCACCTTTATTGTGCAAAGCGGTGATGTTGGCTGATTTCCAAGCAGATGGCAGTTGACCTTGAGCAAAAGAGAGGGTGAAGAGAACAGAGAGAGGGTGAGATAGAGCGGCAGAGCAGGATTTTAGGACCCGTGGGCTGATGCCGTCGGGTCCAGTTGCAGAATCAGAGTCGAGGGTTGACAGAAACTTTTCCACCTTGTCAGGAGGAAAGGACACGGAGTCCAGGAGCAGCAGGGTACGACTGGGTATGGTGGGTACAGAGAGGGATGGGTTTGGGACACAAGATTTAGAGGCAAACACAGAGTTGAGGCATTCAGCTTTTTCATGTGCGGAGTCAGCTGTGTAGCCATTTGAGGTAAGGGAGGGGATGGAGGGGGAACAAACACCAGAAACGGATTTGACCAGACGCCACCAGGATTTGGAAGAGGGAGACAGATAAGAGAGTTCGGTCTTGAGAACGGAGAGATATTGTTTCCTGGCTCTCCTGAGGGTGGACACACACTTGTTTCGGGCTTTGTGAAAGGAAATGAGATTTCCTTCCGTTGGATTTGCTTTCCAGGAGACGAAGGCAAGTTGTTTCTGGGCAACAGCCTCACCACAAGATGCCGTGTACCATGGACGGGAGGAAGGGTATGACAACTGAAGACGAGATGGGATAAATCTGTGCATGAGAGAGAGCAATTTACTTTGGAAGAATTCCCAGGATGAGTTGATGTCAGAGGTGGTAGAGATGGGAGACCAGTCCAGATGATTGATGGCTGCTTGAAGACCGTGCCAGTTGGCCTGAGTGAAATGCCAGACTCGTCGACGCTGAGCAGGCTCCCTGAGGATGGTCAGAGAGATGTCCACTTTAACAAGGACATGATCAGATGATCCGATTGGAGCAGAAGAAGAACAGCAGACATTTTCAGGGAAGTTAGTCATAACCAAGTCCAGAAGAGAAGATGTTCCGTTGACTGAGATCCGGGTCGGGAAATTGACAGATTGTGTCAGTCCCAGTGAGTCGCAGAAGTCCTTTGCTGAGGAGCCATGGCTGGTGAGAGAGGTACCCACACCCAGCCAACTGGCATGATGACAGTTGAAATCACCACATATGAGGAAGAGAGAGTTGGGATGAGTAGATAGAAGTTGGTCCATATTATCAGACAGCGAGATGTAGATGGAGTCATCACTGTTTGGTGGACGGTACAACACACATATGAACAAGAGGTGGGAGCGAAGGGGAAGCCGTAGCCAGAGGTATTCCTGGGGGTGAGGTGGAGAGAGTGCAGTGCAGGGTGAGTGAGGAAGAGAGTTTTTGATAAAGATAGCAACCCCGCCTCCAGACGAGGCTCAGGTCTATCATACCGGAGGAGGGAGTAGCCCGGGAGAGATACTAAGGAATCAGAGACATCATAAAGGAGGAAAGTTTCTGTTAAGCAGATCACGTCTGGTTTGACAGAAGCAACCTGTATGGAGAGATCAGTTAAGTTTGAACGAAGGCCCCGGATGTTTGAGGTCCATACCGTTAATGAAGAGGAAGGGGGAGCATCAGATACAGAACAGGGGGGAGGAGGGGTAGGGTAAGATGTGGAAGAGGTGGAAGAGGTAGGGAGAGCTGTTGAAGGTGTGTCAGAGATTTCAGAATAGCTCGGAGAAAGGGAAGGATGGGGCGGACAAAAGGTTTGATGGTGATTGGGTGAGGCACAATGAGGTGTTATTTGAGGAGGGGGAAGAGCGAGGCAGAAGGTTGGGGGAGATGGAGGTGAGAGTTGGAAGGGGGAAGAAGCGGGGAGGACGCTTTGAGGAGGGGGAGTGTGAGGGGGGAAATTGAGAAGTAATGAGGGTGGGGAGATTTGAAGGGGAGGGGTGAGGGGGGAGTTTGGGAGGGAAGGGACAAGGGGAGGGATTTGAAAGGGATGGGATATGGGGGAGATTTGGAGGGGAGGGGTGAGGGAGGAGTCTAGGAGGGGAGGGGCGAGGGGGCGTTTTGGCGGGGAGGGGTGAGGGGGTAGTTTAGGAGGGAGGGGGCAAGGGGGGAGATTTGAAAGGGATGGGTGATGGGGAAGATTTGGAGGGGAGGGGTGATGGGGAAGATTTGGAGGGGAGGGGTTATGGGGAAGATTTGGAGGGGAGGGGTGAGATTGGATTTTAGAAAGTGTACTAATAATATACTAATATTATAGTAAATATATTACTAATATTAATACTAGTAAATATTAATACTAATAATATAGTAAATATAATCGTAACACTGCAAACCCGTATTTCCTCTCTCAAATCTGTTTGACATCATTCGTGAAAAGAGCAATCAAGCACAATCACAAACATCGCTCGTTTATCGTAATTCCATTATAAAACTTTTTTTTTTTACAAAGAGAGAACCATATTATAGTTATTTATCAAACAGAACATATAGGGCGGTGTATTGTGCGGATGCGCTGTTTGCTCAAACATATAAAATTAATTTAATTTCGTTTATTCGCACAAGAAATCGTTTTTCCTCTCTCAAATCTGTTTAACATCATTCGTGAGAAGAGCAATCAAGAAGAATTACAAACATCGATCGCTTATTGTAATTCTTTTATAAAACTCCTTTTTCACAAAGAGAGAATCATATTATAACTATTTATTAACAATTCAATAATATAAGCCGTCCTAAAGATTATTTTGCAGGATCATGCATCGGATGAAAGATTCATTGCAGAAAGTTGAAAGATCAATATCATCTTCACATCAACACCAACGACTTAAACGTTTTCTCACGTGGCTTGATTTGGCCAATAGCGAGACACGTAATGTAGTCGACAAGCTTGGTGACTCGCAAATCGGGTATTTACGAAATGATTATGCATTAAAATGGATATAACCTTTTGGAAATGACATTAACTTTTCGAAACTTTTATAGCAAATGTCATAACGTGATTAGAAGTTCATTAAACACGGAAAGGGTACCCTGAATGGTAAGATGTCTTGAAGTGATTGGTATTTAAGCCGATCCGGACATTATCTATTTATGGAAGTGTGTATGGAATTGGCTGCGACTCGCTTTAGGCCACCATTGATCGCTAAGGTTTATAACAGGCTGATCTGGTTGGCTTAGATGTGATGTCCGCCGTTCACCCGCATGGATCCATATCATGACGGCATGGGCAACAAACACGGTGCTTGCCGTAAACCCTTGGCCGAACACAGATGTCCAAACACTGCATGCATGAACACAGATGGCATGGGACATGGCACCGACAGCCCTCAGAAACATGCTTTCATTTTGTTGTCTTCTTATATTAATTAATCTCTATTATAATAAGATATTGTAATCTTATAATACTAGAGCAAACGTATATAGTTCGCCATGCATGTGTGTTTATATGCGACGAAAACGTCTTCTTCTTCTTCAAATAAAATGACCACCCTCTTAATTAACCCTCTTAATTGCGTTAAGACTGCTGAGACCCCTCAGACCTTTGACAACCCTTTAATTCCCCCAAGACCCGTCAGACCACCAGGACCCCCAAAGACCCAACATACCCTGAAGACCCCGAAAGACCCAAAACACCCCAAAGACCCAAAATACCCTTCAAGGCCCTGATCCACTTTTCTGAAATACCGACTTCTTTCCTGGAAGTCCCAGCGTGTCCATGTGTTTTTTGTTTTTTTTACCTCTGCCACCCCCACCCCCCTTCCCACGCCTAATCCCTGCAAGCCCTCTACCTCCCACAGATCTCTCGATGTCCCTGCTCTCAAATGTTGTACTTGTGTGCTTCCCCCCCTCTCCCCATCTTGTCTCCTGCTCCGTTTATTTCGTCTTATGTGTCCGTTTGTTTTTTGTTTTTGTTGTTCATGAATGTTAGCTCTTGCACGAGCCTCGATCTTGTATACAAAAAATAATAATAATTGTTCTATATTGTGACGTCATAACGCAATGTGATCACGTGGAATAACTGCAAACTTATCAACATGACAATAAATAAAATTGAAATTCTACTGAACGACAACGACCACTCGCACCACCACTATCACGCCCATTCCCATCACAACTACCATTATTACTTCCAAAGCAACCCCAACGACCATCACTCCTACAATCGAAGGTCTGTCTAACCCACCACCACTCCCTAGATTTCTCCCACCACAACCACAAGACAACCGCATCAAAACCACCGCCATCATTGCAAAAAGCGCTGCTTTTGTCGATTTGAATATTTTCATATCTTGTGTAAAAATATTTCAGAAAGTTTCAGTTGAAACACCCCCAAAGAAAAACCTCCATTTACTGATCGAAGACTCTTTAGTGCAAGAAAGTTATTTTTGTGAAACGTTTTATATTTGGATCAAACTTGCTGCGTCCACACATACACCTTTGTGCGACGTTTTGTGCAAAGCAAATTCCCTCTCAAAACAAGATAAATTTAACAAGGAGTTCACCACTTGGTAGTTTTCCAATGAACGCACTAAAACTAGAAAACGATCTAGAAACAAACAAAGAAATTGAATTGTGGACCCATTTTGAGTACCTTGCTATCTAATACATTCCTCGCTTACCTGCTCGGGTGCTTTGGATGTTCTCCTACCGAGGATCAGCAAGACCGCCATGAGAAAGTATGCCATCTCCGGTACAAGCCAACCAACCACCTGGAGTTTCAACGATGCATCTTTCTCGATTGTTGTCACTCATTGTCACCATGACAACCGCCCTGGCATCACAATGAACTGTGGCCACGCCCCATTATGAAGAACTACCTCAAGCAGTGTTTCACATGGATGACAGTTCACAGAGCGGTCAAGATACTTTGTGAATGAAATCAGAAAAAGCCAAAAGAATGTTCCTCGCAGCTTCCCGGGAAGATAAATGTGCCTGGTTTAACCAATCTGAAAAACTACCAACTTGGGCCCTTTTGTCTGCATGTACCTTTCCTGAAGGTAGATTTTACAATCCCCACTCCCGTCTACTTTCTCAACAATCCTCTCCAAGAAGTTCTGTCACTCAATCTCTTGGGTCTCACAATCTGCCATGATCTTTCCAGGGAAAAACACATTTCCAAGCTGGCCCCCAAATCCAGTCGCCGACTGTGCATTCTCCGTCGTGCGAAGTCCTTCCTTGGCACACCTTACCTCCTCACCACATACAAGGCTTTCATCCACAGCTCAATGGAATACTGCTCTCCCCTCTGGTCTGGTGCTCCTGCGTCACACCTCGCTCGGCTTCACGCTGTTGAAACCAAAGCTTTCAGAATCATTGGAATCTCCCGCAATAAAGTCGATTGTGAGGGCCTTTCACTCACTCACAGCAGGCAGGTTGGTGGCATTTCTGTCTTCTACCGACTCCTCTCTGGCCTAGCCTCCCCCAACCCCAGCCCTGTCTGTGCTCTGTCCCCCAAGCACTCCGACAGGTCGCACAAGATCTGCCTGCAACCCTCTTCTGGTGAAACTGCCAAAATCAAGACTCTCTGCTCAACTTCAATCTTTCATTCCTCTTTTCTCCCGCCTCTGGAACAAACTCCCTCACTCTCTTCAATCCCACTCATCACTCCAGGTCTTTAAAACAGCTGTTCACCACCATCTCTTATCTTCCCCCATCCAAAACCTTGATCTTTTCCACCCCTGTAAATTCACCCCAGATCCACTTTTCTGAAATACCGACTCCTCTCTGGCCTTGCCTCCCCAGCTCTCTCTTGGCTCTGTCCCGCAAATATTCCTACAGGTCGCACAAGATCTGCCTGCAACCCTCTTATGGTTAAACTGCCAAAATCAAGACTCTCTGCTCACCTTCACTCCTTAATTCCGCTTTTCTCCCGCCTCTGGAACAAACTCCCTCACTCTCTTCAATCCCACTCCTCCCTCCAGGTCTTTAAAACAGCTGTTCACCACCATCTTCACCGTGTCCTTTCCTCCTGACAAGGTGGAAAAGTTTCTGTCAACCCTCGACTCTGATTCTGCAACTGGACCCGACGGCATCAGCCCACGGGTCCTAAAATCCTGCTCTGCTGCTCTATCTCACCCTCTCTCTGTTCTCTTCACCCTCTCTTTTGCTCAAGGTCAACTGCCATCTGCTTGGAAATCAGCCAACATCACCGCTTTGCACAAAAAAGGTGCAAAAACAGATCCTAGCCACTACAGACCAATCAGCCTTCTCCCAATTATCAGCAAAGTCATGGAATCCATCATTGCTTCGGATATGAAATCTTTCCTCTTCTCCAATGGCTTGATCTCTGATCATCAATTTGGTTTCAGACCAGGTCACTCTACTCTGGACATGCTGCTTCTGCTGTCTCAACAATGGATGGAGGTCCTCAATGCCAAACAGGAAATTAGAGCTGTCTCCCTCGACATATCACGTGCCTTCGACACGGTCTGGCACCCCGCTCTGCTCACCAAACTCTCCTCCTTTGGTATCCATGGAAATCTCCACGCATGGCTGGCGGACTTCCTCTCTAGTCGTCGTCAACGTGTGGCCCTGAATGGGTTTCTCTCATCTCCTCTTCCTGTTCAGGCTGGAGTTCCCCAAGGCAGTGTTCTGGGCCCCGTGCTTTTTCTGGTCTTCATCAACGATCTCTCTGACTCTCTCGAAAATCCTCTCTATCTCTTTGCTGATGACTCCACTCTCTGCCGCTCCATTCCTCTTCCCTCAGATCGGCAGTCTGCTGCCTCCTCACTCTCTGAAGACCTGGACAAAATCACAGACTGGTCAAACAAGTGGAACATGTCTTTCAATCCTGACAAATCTCACACTCTTACTATGTCTCTCCGAAAAGATCGACTGAACAACCCTCCCATCTACTTTCTCAACAATCCTCTCCAAGAAGTTCTGTCGCTCAAGATTTTGGGTCTCACTATTTGCCATGATCTTTCTTGGGAAAACCACATTTCCAAACTGGCCTCCAAAGCCAGTCGCCGACTGGGCATCCTCCGTCGTGCGAAGTCCTTCCTCGGCACACCTGAGCTCCTCACCACATACAAGGCTTTCATCCGCAGCTCAATGGAATACTGTTCTCCCCTATGGGCCGGTGCTCCTGCCTCACACCTAGCTCGGCTTCACGCTGTTGAAACCAAAGCTTTCAGAATTATTGGAATCTCCCGCGATGAAGCTATCTCTGAGGGCCTTTCACTCACTCACCGCAGGCAGGTAGGTGGTCTTTCTGTCTTCTACCGACTCCTCTCCGGCCTTGCACCCCCAGCTCTCTCTGTGCTCTGTCCCCCAAATATTCCTACAGGGCGCACAAGATCTGCCAGCAACCCTCTGATGGTTAAACTGCCGAAATCTCGGCTCTCTGCTCACCTTCACTCTTTCATTCCTCTTTTCTCCCGCCTCTGGAACAAACTCCCTCACTCCCTTCAATCCCACTCCTCCCTCCAGGTCTTTAAAACAGCTGTTCACCACCATCTCTTGTCTTCCCCCATCCAAAACCTTGATCTTTTCTACCCCCGCTAATTCACCCCAGATCCACCTTGTTTGAAATTCCAACTTCTTTCCTGGAAGTCCTGGCAGCGTCCATATGTTTTATACCTCTCCCACCTCCCCCTTCCCATGCCCCCCCCCCCCCAAAGCCCTCGCCCTCTCTCAGATCTCTCGATGTCTCCATGTCTCTCGGTCCCTGCTCTCAAAAGTTGTGTTTGTGTCCTTCCCCCTCTCTCCCCATCTTGTCTACCGCTCCCGATGTTATATGTTTTATGTGTCGGTTTGTCTTTCTGTGTGATTAATGTTCGCTCTTTCACGAGCCTCGATCTTGTATACAAAAAAAAAAAAAAAAAAAAAAAAAAAAAATCTCTTATCTTCCCCCATCCAAAACCTTGATCTTTTCTACCCCCGCTAATTTCACCCCAAATCCACTTTTTTGAAATACCAACTTCTTTCCTGGAAGTCCTTGGTGTCCTTGTGTTTTATACTTCTCCCACCCCCCCCCCCCCTTCCCACGCCTCCGTCTCCCAAGCCCTCTCCCTCCAACACATCTCCGAATGTCCCTGCTCTCAAATGTTATGTTTGTGTGCTTCCCCTTCTCTCCCCATCTTGTCTTCCGCTCCCTCTTTTTATATATTTTGTTTGTCTGGTTGATTTGTTTGTGAAGTAAATGTTCGCTCTTTCACGAGCCTCGATTCAGTATCCCAAAAAAAAAAAAATAAAATAAAATAAAATAAAATAATAATAATAATAATAATGGCGTAAATCATGGCGTTAATCTTATTACATCTTATTATAAAAGAACAAACGTATATGGTTCGCTGTGTATGTATGTATGTATGTATGTATGTATGTATGTATGTATGTATGTGTTTACATGCGACGAAAACGTCTTCTTCTTCTTCAAATATGCCCCCATCCTCTTAATTAACTCTCTTAATGGCGTTAAGACTGCTGTGACCCCTCAGACCTTTGACGACCCTTTAATTCCCCCAAGACCCTTCAGACCGCCAAGAACCCCAAAGACCCAACATACCCTGAAGACGCTGTTAGGGAATTTGTACTGGGGGACTCACAGGACTCCAATGACCGGACACAGGTTACAAAAGGTCTAGTTTATTAAACTGTATTCACTTCATCCAATTACCAAATAATACCGCATTATTCAATGGCTGAGATTAACTCTTTTCCATATCCTTTTCGTTCGGCTGATGTTCCTCCGCCATGGTCCCGTTCGTCAGAGCTCCTCGCAGCAAGTACTCTCGACTCCAGCCGCAGCTCCCGCTTATATGGACCAACTCGACTTAATCCTCTGTCCGCTGAACTCGTAATCTCTTCTCCGCTGACGTTACTGGTCGCCTTCCTGGCGCCAGCTAGCCCCCCCTGTTGTGAGTTCCATTTATCAAACAATAGGGGGGTGCTCCAGCCTGGGGCTGTGACCAGGTGTTTCAAGAGATTATCATGTTCGTGCACATTCCTAACTCATTTACAAACTCGTCCTTCACAGAGTTTGCATGTAAAATGTATTTGCTTTGTTACCAGGTTAATTAATAAGTTACCAGTGCCAATTAATAAGTTACGCTGAGTTACACTTCCACAATTCCCTCATCTTTTTGTTTTTTGTTTATATTAACCATTAATCTAAACATCAATATAAGTAAATAATCAATCACTACAAGTAAACATCATTACAAGTATAAGTAAATAATCAATCACTACAAGTAAACATCATTACAAGTATAAGTAAATAATCAATCACTACAAGTAAACATCATTACAAGTATAAGTAAATAATCAATCACTACAAGTAAACATCATTACAAGTATAAGTAAATAATCAATCACTTTGGTAATCAAATTCCCTTGGGCATACACCGTCATCCTGCAAGAATCACAAAACATTTCGTTGGTCATTGACTCCTTCCATATCGTTCAATCTATTGCATTTGCATCACAAATATATTTTCAAAACAACACTTCACCATCACCAAGATACAACAATTTCACTTCATTTTCAAGTTTTGTAAAGCATCTGCACCATCTGGCAAAAACGTTTTCCTCCACACAAATGTTGACTTTGTTTGAAAGGAAGGGCTGATCACTTGTGTTTGAATCCTGGTATGAAACATTTTCTCCTAATGTCTTCATAGCTCCTGCACTACTTCGTGTAGGATTTCGCTGTTGTGGTAACATTGCGGAGTCATAGGCTGACCCTGCTCTCCTTGTAGCATTCTTGCCACTTTTTGCTGTAAACCATAGTAATTCCTGAACACGGCCTTCACCCAGTTGTAGTCGACTTGCCTCCTCCCTCATTGTGAGTGGGCAGCAAGTATTGGTGTGACGTTGATTGGCCAGCAAGATGTGGAACAGGGATGCCGGATGCATCCACAATGATGTTGGGACCATGGTGTTCAGGTCATTCATGGTCCTTACCAGGAGCAACCAGCAGAATCGTGCACAGCTGTTGTGACAAGGGCACAGCCGTTTTTTGCAGCTCCATGCTGGTTCCCCGGGCGTTGGTGAAGTAATAACATATGTCCCCGCATTTCACAGAGGTTGCAGGTAAAATGTCATTGTCCTGCAACTTCTGATGTGGTGAATGTTCGAAGCCTTCGAACAAGAGTAAGTGATCGCCTTTCTTTCATATGTTGCAGTGTGATCCAGGCAAATGGTCACATAAATTTCCTTGGTGAAGGTAAGCATTCATCTCCAAGTTACACGGGAGAATGTCTTCATCATTCTTTGAGAAAGAGGGTGTATGCCACGATTAACTTCATTTTTTAGCCACAAATTTTCTTTCTCGACCTTCTTCCCAATTCCGTTAGCAATCCCTCCAAACTGTGATCTCGTCTTATCCTTATGCTCAGTCACATCTGAATCTGCTTTCCGCACACACTGGATCAGATAGGGTACATCTTACCATGAAATCAGCATAATCATGTATATCTTCCGACAGTTTCACATTCAACAATTTGTTGTTTTTTCCTTAACACAAACGTTATATTCATTTATATGCGTCACACAAATAATATTCAATCAGGTATGTATTTTATTACTAATCTAAGAATAGCATTGTATATGATTACAATCACAAACGGGAATATCTAATTCCCAACAACAATTTTCCCAAACCAACAAATTAAGCATAATGTATTATTACCATAATTCCTCTCCACTTTTTCTTTTCCCTCTGTTTTTCTAACAGTGTGTCACTCGTGGTGATATGAGTTCACTGATATTGTAATTGACACAACTCATAACATTGTCGTTATGCCATTATCTTAATTCTACTGTTTATGTCGCCATAAAAGTCTTCCTTTTCTGGTTTCACATTTCTTTCCTCATTTGTCACTTCATGCGTTATCATCGTGTTGTTGGTTACCTTATTCAAACACACCGTCACTAAGGCTTTCAAGCAAGCCACCACTAAAACAATTGCCAATATAACTACTAAACCAACAAACAAGTCTGCTACTCCTTGTATATATTCATACCTATGACATAGTTATATGTCGATGACATTTAACATTATATACCAAACTAACAAGCTTCCTAAAAGGTAAATAAAGAAAATCCCTTAATATGTAACATAATCAGATTATTTGTCTTGCCCTGATCCCCCTATCTCCCGGGGTTGAACTCAATCCCCTGATCATGAGTGTAGTTGTGATACATTTTTCACTCATGTTGTATTAATATCAGCAGGTAATTGTATGTCATGTAGGCAAATAAATGTCACTATCCCAAGTAGGAATATCACATGTTGAAAATGTAATGTTTATCAATGCAAGGGGTGTTAAAATGGAATTCAAATGACTGTAAATCACGACTATCATTTATTTGCCACTGAATGTTCTGCTGGGCTGCTAGGTGCAGCCTCATTTTCTGTGGGATCGTCCACCTTAGCCCCATGTCCTTGTTTGCAATGAGGGGCATGAATCCAACTTTCTATTTTGGGTCCATATTTTTTTTTTCTATTCTTATCAATCTCCTATGGTTTATCAATTTGTTCCAAAACACTGCAACCAAAGGTTTTAACCAAGGCTCTACCAAACTATTTCCAATTTGAACTCAAAATGCTAATTAAACAACAATTCAAAGAATTAACTTCAATGGGTCAACAAAACTCATTTTATAAACAGATCTAATTTTCCCATCCAATAATTTTCCTTGCCAAATGTCATATTGCAACACTTTAATAAACCTTCGAAAAATGTCTCCCAAATCAATAAATTCCCTTTTTACTTCCCAAATACTCATCTATAAATTACATATTCAATTACAGTTTTTTCCTATTTGTTCGGCCTAAATGGCCACTGAAGTGGCTGCCAACATGCAGTACCGTTTTTATCTACCAAGCAAGTATTCGTCCACATAAGATCTCTACCAAAATGTTGTTTGTAAAAACAAATCTGGGATTTCTGATTACATGGATGCACACTCTCAGGACATTTCAGGCTGCTTGTTAACAATCCACTACGATTAATTAATTCCTTTACCCACAATCAAATAATTAGTACAAATTGAGGATATTATCCCTATCACATTCATTTATAGATTCATTATGTTGGATCTAAATTTTCTCCCACTGCTGCAAGGAAGAACAATAGCTCTAATAAGTCTTTGTAATATCTCACTTCATTTACCCAGCATCGAAGAATTTATTTACTATCCATTCCCATCTGTTAACCAGTGACTTTGTTTGAACTCCAAAACTTAATTTGATGAATCCCATGTGTATGGTACCACTTATTGAAACCCCTACTTTTGTAGAAAGTATCCAAGTAAGTGTTTTAATACACCCCCTTAACTGTTGCTCATCCATTTCTATGCACCCAGTGAGTACTACTGACACCAGTATGCCAATATAGGTGTGCGAGATTAACAAATATGTTGCAGGTACACGTAACAGCGCGTTCTGAGTATAAATAACGTAACAGCGCGTTCATGTCTGCCCCTTGGTTTAAGATGCACAATGCATTCCGTTTTAAAACTCACAATAGTTCCAATCAGCAAGATTTTCTTTACTATTTTCCCATATCATCTATGCCTAATACACAACCATACATGCAGCACAATTTATATGCTGATAAAATTCAAGTTTATATATATATATATAAATCCATGAGCAGAGTATTCTGGGAAGTCAGTGTAAGACCTCTCCCAAATTTGGATAATTTTGTACTCCCTCATTTCCTTTTATGAAGCTCATATCCATAAATAGCTGTTATTCTCATATAAATTCTATCAAAATGGAATCCCCAAATTACTCACAATTTTACTATGAATGAATAGCTGCTCATAACCCAGCACATCAAATCTTTATATTCCATCTCCCTTGACAAAAGAGATAATGTTCATAATCAAATTTTATTTCTATTTTATTTTACGGATTCTCTGCATATTCAATCCCATCCACATAAAACTATCCATTTCCAGACAGGCACACTGTCGGTGTCAACAATCTTGTAAGATTGATACACAAAACAATAAAAACACTAACATTGACACACAAAAATACACACACACCTGCATTATGCGTATTTGTTTGCGTTGGAACTATTATTTACAGATCAAGATGGGTGTCAATTTTATTTCAATTTCATAAAATTTGTCCTTCAATTTTAGAAATGCTAATACACAAATGGACCAAAAGCTTATTCTTAGAAAACCCCTATGATGTCACATTGAAATTACCCTTTCAGTTCCCACAATAATTTATCCAAATTTGACTACACACCCATTTGCATGTCAGTCGACCACTGACCTATCAATCATGCGGAACACTAGTCCGAAATTCCCACCTGATCATCATGTGACTCTTGTCACTTAGTTTCAAAAATTTGCAAAGCAATTGTTCAAACTTTGTAAATTTAAAATTGTGTGCCCAACATAAAAGATCCAATTTCGGCATGTGATCAATTAATTACTAATTTGCTTACAAGCAAAAGAAAAAATGAATAATTCTTGCTCCGAAAACTTTTCAGACCCAAGAATCATTGACAGTTATTCATGTTTGTCCAGTAATCGAATCTGTTGAGGCCAATCATCATTTGGGATTTGCAGCAATGAAGGCCTAATCATTGTCTGAGGTACCGGTACGTACTGGTACCCTTGATCTTGGTTTGCCCCATGACCTTGTCCTCCTGTTGACATACGGACATCTTCTTCTCCAATGTCCCATCTTTCCACACTAGAAACACCGGTTTCTGTCGTTTCCTGGTCTGTGCACCTGTGCATTTGTATTGCTGGGCTGCATCTCTATATTCCTGAGTTGCCACTGCAATCTCTCGTTGTCTCCTGAAACACGAAAAAATTCTCTGTACCGTCCTTTTTTGGGGAGACAACTGGAAATCAGATGGGACAACTGTCACTTTCATTCCTAATTTCGAGGGCAGTTGTGCATTTGTCTCCTCCACTGTATCCTGTATCCTTTTTATTTTAAATTCTACATCCGTTATCTGTTCTTGCTGTTCCCGTTGTCTGGATTCACCATCCCAAAGATGGAATGCAAGCCAGTCTACCGTTAGATTCTGTCTCTTCCTGGCTTTCAATATTTGTTCCAATCTTTCCAATCGACTTCGCTCAAATGTACCATCTCTTGGAAACTCCTTATCATGTCCCTTTGTCCACAAATACCAATTCTCGACCTGCCTTATAGCTTCTGCACCATAACGGTCGTACATATGATGTGTACAAGTACCTTTTGGTGGACTCTCTGGTTGTCCTTGTGTATTCTTGCAGGCTCCATTTCCCATTCTGCCTTTTATCAAAGTAGCGTTGGATGTGTTGTAGTTTGTTCCTCTAAAGCTTCACTCGTACCTCCAGGAAGGGTCTCTCCACCTGTTCACACGGTGATTTCCAGAGAATCTCCCTCAGCCGTGGCTTTTGCACAATCCAATCTCACAGATCAGTATTTGCAGATGAGCCGGAGGGTCAGTATGAAATGGGTGAATCCTCAGGTGTCCGCTCTGTTGACGGGGAAATCACACAATGGTAACCGCACATATATATCTGTATATAAACTCACCACCTTGCTCAATTTTCCCAGGTTGTCTCCACATTGATAATATCTCGCAAAGATATCAAAGCTTCTTTCTTGAGACCGCATTTTCATCAATCAAACAATCAATATATTCAATTCAATTTATTCAGTTCAATTTATTCAGTTAAATTTATTCACTTAAATTCAATCAATTAGATTCAATCAATCGACAATTCAATCAATTATTCAATTTCAATTAATTCATCAATATTCATCAATAAATCAAATTAATCATTTTGAATGACTCCTTGCATAAGCCCTTTCCCCAATGATGTCAGGACAGGTCCATCCATTGACTGAGATCGACTCATCGGTCGTCACCTCTGGTTCGTACCTCATGTCAATTGATGAATCACCGTCCTGTCCTAGGGTCATATCTGACATATTTCCCCATTTTGCCTGGTCTCCACAAATTTTCTTTGCAACCACTAAAGGCAACTCATCCTTCATTCGTGAGACAGCCAAAATGGATGGCAGATATTAAAGTTCATTGGGAAAAATATCTCATCATTTTTCTTTTAATAGTATCCAAAATCTCTTGGCAATATAAATTTCGTAAAACTCCTGAAATAAGACTGTAAAATTTCTTCAATCATGCTAAATTTTGAAACTCCATCGCTTGTAATACCCAATTTATCCCATAGGGCTTGAAAGTTCTTTCCCAAGTTCATGCAGCATTCTGCATTTGAACCCTATGATATCATTCATAATAATCATCATGATTTTATAGTCATGGTCCTATCATAATCATCTATTTAAAACGAACATTTCCTTTATCACCACAGCTATGTGGTATAATCAACAATAGAATAAAACTGTACATAGCAACAGGCTACCTCATGGCCACTTAGTATACCTATTGACAATAAGTCATAACAATATCGAATAATCACTGAACAATTCAAAAATCGCTTCCACTGCTCCAGCCGCAGCATTCGTCATTTTGTCTGCTCGTCCGCATGACCAAAACGAAATAAAGGGAGCTCAACCATTACACAGCGCTTTTAGTGGCGCATGCCATAGAAACTCAACGCAATTTCGACTCGGCCAGAAAACGAGCAAATTTTGCAGGATGTTAACTGGAATTAGTCGTGAAAATATATCCAAAATACTCAAAAAAAATACACATCCACAAAATAAACAACAAACCCAAACAAACCCAAGGTCGACCCTCTTACACAAAAAAAAAACACAACAGCACTGGTTCCGTGTCACCCATGCTATTTATCTAGCAAATTTCGTCAAAAAAAATCGAACGAGTTTTAGTTATGGCGGGAAAACTGAAAAAAAATTCTCTATTTAAAACGGGTGTACACGATTGTACACGTGTACGGACCTTACCGAACCTTACCGACCCGGCAAACAAATCGCCTCATGGTGCACTTCATGAGCCGACTTGCCCGCAGACCAGAGTAAGGCTCTTAACACCCAGCGTATACCGTACGCATATGCAAGCACACGAATAATAGAATCATTTAAACCGTTCCATCCGTGACTTTTACCTTGGACGGTCGTGACAAAAATACTTTTACACTCCTTGGATTACCTACGGAATGCAAGTCCCACACACCAAATCCTCCATCTTCAGAATTCATATTTCATAATGGACAGATCCCCAAGACGTCATGCTTACATGCTCACCTTGGCGACGTCCACTCGAAATCCCAGCGGTGCCTCCATATTGTTAGGGAATTTGTACTGGGGGACTCACAGGACTCCAATGACCGGACACAGGTTACAAAAGGTCTAGTTTATTAAACTGTATTCACTTCATCCAATTACCAAATAATACCGCATTATTCAATGGCTGAGATTAACTCTTTTCCATATCCTTTTCGTTCGGCTGATGTTCCTCCGCCATGGTCCCGTTCGTCAGAGCTCCTCGCAGCAAGTACTCTCGACTCCAGCCGCAGCTCCCGCTTATATGGACCAACTCGACTTAATCCTCTGTCCGCTGAACTCGTAATCTCTTCTCCGCTGACGTTACTGGTCGCCTTCCTGGCGCCAGCTAGCCCCCCCTGTTGTGAGTTCCATTTATCAAACAATAGGGGGGTGCTCCAGCCTGGGGCTGTGACCAGGTGTTTCAAGAGATTATCATGTTCGTGCACATTCCTAACTCATTTACAAACTCGTCCTTCACAGAGTTTGCATGTAAAATGTATTTGCTTTGTTACCAGGTTAATTAATAAGTTACCAGTGCCAATTAATAAGTTACGCTGAGTTACACTTCCACAACGCCCAAAGACCCGAAAGACCCAAAACACCCCAAACACCCAAAATACCCTTCAGGGCCCTGAGGCTCAAAAAGACCCTGAATACCCAAAAGACCCCAAAAACTCAAAAAAACCCAAAGACCCAAAACACCCTGAAGACCCAAAACACCCCGAAAAGACCCAAAATGCATCGGATCGGGACGCGAGGTACTCTGTTGCGAACGTGAGCCGTTGCCTCCCCATGGAGCGCTCCGGCTGCGGCGCGCGCGCGGTCCGCCCGGACCCGCCGCGTCCCGCGCCCTGTGATTGCGATTGGATTGGTGCTGTCTTTCCCTCGCGGTCCCCCTGTGCTGTCTTTCCCTCATGGTCCCCCTGTCCTGTCTTTCCCTCACGGTCCCCCTGTGCTGTCTTTCCCTCACGGTCCCCCTGTCCTGTCTTTCCCTCGCGGTCCCCCCTGTGCTGCCTTTCCCTCACGGTCCCCCTGTACTGTCTTTCCCTCACGGTCCCCCTGTACTGTCTTTCCCTCGCGGTCCCCCTGTGCTGTCTTTCCCTCGCGGTCCCCCTGTGCTGTCTTTCCCTCGTGGTCCACCTGTGCTGTCTTTCCCTCGCGGTCCCCCTGTGCTGTCTTTCCCTCGTGGTCCCCCTGTGCTGTCTTTCCCTCGTGGTCCCCCTGTGCTGTCTTTCCCTCGCAGTCCCCCTGTGCTGTCTTTCCCTCACGGTCCCCCTGTGCTGTCTTTCCCTCGCGGTCCCCCTGTGCTGTCTTTCCCTCGCGGTCCCCCTGTGCTGTCTTTCCCTCACGGTCCCCCTGTGCTGTCTTTCCCTCACGGTCCCCCTGTGCTGTCTTTCCCTCGCGGTTGTCAGCTCTTTCACGAGCCTCGATTCAGTATATATATTTTTTTTAAAGAAAAAAAAGACGGAAACACTCTGAAGCCCCAAAACACCCCAAAGACCCAAAATACCCTTCAAGGCCCTGAGGCTCAAAAAGACCCTGAATACTCAAAAACCCAAAAGACCCCAAAAACACAAAAGACCCCAAAGACCCAAAACACCCCCGAAGACCCAAAACACCCCGGAGACCTAAAACACCCCGAAGACTCAAAACACCCCAAAGACCCAAAGCACCCCGAAGACCCAAAATACCCCGAAGACCCAAAACACCCCGAAGAGCCATAACACCCCAAAGACCCAAAACAACTCGAAGACACAAAACACCCTGAAGACCTAAAACACCCCGGAGACCCAAAACACCCCGAAGACCGAAAACACCCCGAAGCCCGAAAACACCCCGAAGACCCAAACACCCCGAAGACCCAAACACCCCGAAGACCCAAAACACCCCGAAGACCCAAAACACCCCGAAGACCCAAAACACCCCGAAGACCGAAAACACCCCGAATACCCAAAAACACCTCAAAGACCAAAAATACCCTTAAAGGCCCAGCGGATCCAAAAGACCCTGAAGACCCAAATGGCCCTGAAGACCCAAAACACCATGAAGACCCAAAAGACACCGAAATGGTCAAAGTTGACTACCCCTCTGATTCTGAAACGACGTGTGGTGAGGCACGCAGAGCGCATATAAACATACATACATAGCGAACCATATACGTTTGCTCCATTATAATACTAATAATATCGTAAATATAATCGTAACAGTGCAAACCCTTTGTTGTTATTGCAAAAGTTTCTCGAGGGAAGCGGTTTATGGTTGGTTCATTGTTGACTTTAAACATGGAATAAACTCATACAGTCGTATTGTTTTAGTAATAATAATAATAATAATAATAATAATAATAATGTAGCAGCTACCGCTGGGTTTTCACAATCGCCTTGCACCTATCAAGGACGCGGAGCGATCACCATGCCGGGCTCGTCCAGGACGCCCGGGCAGGCCCGCGCTCAACTTGCCAGGCCTCGGTCGGGACGCCCGGGCATGCCCGGGCATGCCCGGGCAGGCTCGCCCTCAACTTGCCAGGCCGCAGCCAGGACGCTGGGCCACGCCCCCTCTCGCCTTTCCTGGGCAAACGCTCCGGGATAATATGTATATATATTGCTGCCCGATAAACGGGCTTTTCAGAGTGCCTGAGTGTTTGGTTTGATTAAAGCAACTCGGATGAATTCCAGCTTTTTGTCGCGTCCATTCTTCCGATCGACGTGGGAGCCCCAGCTCCTTCATTGGTGACCTACCGACATGGACACGGCAGTCGCCCTTAAACTGCCTACCTTCTGGGAGGCTCACGCGGTGGTTTGGTTCGCACAGGCGGATTCCCTGTTCACCCTGCGAGGCATCACGGCCGACGACACCCGCTTCCACCATGTGGTAGCAGCGCTCGGTTCGGCCACCACGGCCCGCGCCCTGAGCCTCCTCGAGAGCCCGCCAGCCGCTGACAAATACGGCGCGATTAAGAAGCTTCTCCTCGACGCTTTCGCCCTCCCATCGGCGGAACGCGCACGGCGCCTGCTCGACCTGCCCGAGCTCGGCGACACGCGCCCTTCCGAGCGAATGGACTACATGCTTTCACTGCTCGGCGAGCACTCTCCGGCATTCTTGTTCCGGGAGCTGTTCCTCCGTCAGCTGCCTAACCCGGTACGCCTCGCCCTGGCAAGCACGACGATCACAGATCCCCGGGCCCTTGCCAGAGAAGCCGACAAGATCTCCGCCGCAGGACAGCGCATCGCAGCGGCGACATGGGACCCACCGCCGTCCGACGCAACACCCATGGCACCTGAGCACCCGGCACGGTCGACGACCGAACTGCCGACGCAATTGGCGGCCGCTACACCGAGCTGACCACCTCCAGCACGACGACCGGGGCCTCCACCTGACCAAGCGTGGTGTTACTATCATGCCAGGTTCGGACAGAAGGCCCGGACATGCCGACCCCCGTGCACCTTCGGCAGGCCGGGAAACGGCCGGGCCGGCGTTCATTACCAGCCATGAGCGCCGGCCACACGGGCAACTTACTGTTCATCACGGATAAAGCGTCCGGACAGCGCTTCCTGTGCGACACCGGCGCCCAACTGAGCGTCATACCCGCCTCTGACCAGGACAGGCAATCCGCGGTTTGCGGCCCCTCCTTGGTTGCGGCCAACGGATCGACCATCCGCACCTTCGGCCCGCGCAACGTCACTCTCTGCTTCGGCGGCCAACGCTTTGCTTGGACGTTTGTAACCGCAAACGTGCCCATAGCTCTGCTAGGCGCCGACTTCCTCTGCGCACACGGACTGCTGGTGGACGTCCAACGGCGTCGTTTAATCAACGCCGAAACCTTCAGCTCCCTGGTATGCACATTGAGCAGCTCCGCGCCGACGGAGCTGGCATGCGCCGTCCCGGCGGCGAACGAGTTTGCTCGCCTGCTCACGGAGTTTCCGGCCCTCACGCGGCCGACGTTTTCGGCCGTCGCAGTACGGCATGGGATCAAGCACCACATACCAACCACGGGCCCGCCGGTCTACGCCAGGGCCCGCCGCCTCGACCCAGCCAAGCTCGTCGTGGCGAAGGCCGAATTCGACGCGTTGGAGCACCTCGGCATCGTGCGGCGCTCTGATAGCGCGTGGGCCTCGCCACTGCACATCGTGCCAAAGCCGGGGGGTGGATGGCGCCCGTGTGGTGACTACCGCCATCTCAATGACGCTACCACCCCCGACAGGTACCCGATCCCGCATATCCAAGACTTCTCCGCCCGTCTGGCGGGACGGGTCATTTTTTCGAAAATTGATCTCATACGGGGATATCACCAGGTACCTGTCAGGGCGGCCGATGTCCCTAAAACGGCAGTCATCACGCCGTTCGGCTTATTCGAATTCTTGCGGATGCCGTTTGGTCTCAAGAACGCGGCTCAGGCATTCCAGCGCTTGATGGACGGCGTGCTGCGTGACCTGCCGTTCCTTTTCGTTTACCTGGACGACATCCTCGTCGCCAGCACGTCCCGGGCCGAGCACCTCCTCCACCTCCGAACACTGTTCGGGCGCCTCAGCGAGCACGGCCTCATCGTCAACCCGGCCAAATGCCACTTCGGCACGAAGGCCGTTGATTTTTTGGGCCACCACATCACCAAGAACGGGGCCGTGCCGCTGCCAACCAAGGTCGAGGCCATCACCGCGTTCCCGCGTCCCCGCACCATAAAGGCCCTGCAGGAATTCCTGGGAATGGTGAATTTTTATCACCGCTTCGTGCCCCGCGCTGCTCAACTCATGCGGCCCCTCTACGAAGCCCTCCGGGGCAAGCCGGCCAAGCACGACATCGCCTGGTCCGCAGCAATGGATGCGGCCTTCCAAAGCTCAAAGCGGGCCCTCGCCGACGCAACACTGCTCGCTCACCTGGTGCTCAACGCTCCCATCGCCCTCACCACGGATGCCTCCGACTACGCGGTGGGCGCCGTACATGAGCAATGGGTGAACGGGGTTTGGCAGCCACTCGCTTTTTTCAGCCGGCAGCTCCGGCCGAACGAGCTCAAATACAGCACGTTTGACCGGGAGCTCCTCGGTCTACACCTGGCCGTCCGCCATTTCCGCCACCTCCTGGAGGGCCGACCTTTCACGGCGTTCGTCGACCACAAGCCGTTGGTTTACGCCATGGCCAAGGTCACGGAGCCGTGGTCGGCCCGCCAACAGCGCCACCTCTCCGCCGTGTCGGAGTTTACCACGGACATCCGGCACGTCGCCGGCAAAAACAACGCCGTGGCCGACTGTCTTTCCCAGGCCAGCGCGAACGCGGTCCACCTGGGCGTGGACTTTGCGCTTATGGCGGCGGACCAAACCACCGACACCACGGTGCAAGCCCTCCGGGCGGCGGACACGGGCCTCCGCCTGCCCGACATCCCCTTCGCGGACACTGTCCTGCTCTGCGACGTCTCCCAAGGCCAGCCTCGCCCCATCGTGCCCTTCACCTGGCAACGCCGCATCTTCGCCTCCCTCCACGGCCTTTCCCACCTGGGCCGGAAAGCTTCCCAGAAGCTGGTGTCGGCGCGATTCGTCTGGCACGGCCTTCGTCGGGACGTCCGCGATTGGACCAGCACCTGCACAGCCTGCCAACGGGCCAAGGTCCACCGACACACCCAGGCCCCGCTGGCACCTTTCACCGTGCCCGAACGACGTTTCGACCACGTCAACGTGGATCTGGTGGGCCCCCTCCCCCCGTGACGGGGGTTCACACACCTGCTCACCATGGTGGACAGGACCACCAGGTGGCCGGAGGCCGTTCCCCTCATCTCCACCACCACCGCCGACGTGGCGCAGGCTTTCATCGCCACCTGGGTCGCCCGCTTTGGCGCACCGGCGGACATCTCGTCAGACCACGGACCACAGTTCACCTCCGAGCTGTGGGGCGTGGTCGCCCGCAACCTGGGGGTCAAGCTCCACCGTACTACGGCCTACCACCCCCAAGCAAACGGGTTGTGCGAGCGATTCCACGGCTCCATGAAGGCCGCGCTCATGGCCGGCCTTCAAGATGGCGGTTGGGCCGACCGGCTGCTGTGGGTCCTTTTGGGCCTCCGCACGGCCCCCAAGGAGGACCTCCAGGCATCCACCGCCGAGCTTGTCTATGGCCAGGCGCTACGCGTCCCGGGCGAATTCGTGCCCGACGCTACCAGTCCCTGGTCCGCAGCTCACCAGCGCTCGGACATCCAGGAGGCCGCCCGACGGTTTGCCCCCATGCCAACATCCCACCACGGTGACCCCCAGTCCTACGTCCCCCCAGCACTTCGCACAGCGGAGTATGTTTTTGTGCGCCACGACGCACATCGGGGGCCACTCCGGCCGCCGTACGACGGGCCCTTCCGGGTGCTGCGACGGGACGACAAGTCGTTCGTCATCGACATCGGCGGCAGGTCGGACCGGATTGCGGTGGACCGCCTCAAGCCGGCGCACGTGGACGTCGACCACCCACCACGGGTGGCCCTTCCACTGCGGCGAGGCCGCCCGCCGTCCACGGTGCCCCCCACTCGACCGCCCACCACCACACCGGACCCCCTCCCACAACCCGCCAGGGGTCGCTTCGGCCGGGTCATCAGGACCCCCCTCAAATTGACCCTGCCGGTGCAAGTCGATTCTGGGGGGACGTGTGTAGCGGCTACCGCTGGGTTTTCACAATCGCCTTGCACCTATCAAGGACGCGGAGCGATCACCATGCCGGGCTCGTCCAGGACGCCCGGGCAGGCCCGCGCTCAACTTGCCAGGCCTCGGTCGGGACGCCCGGGCATGCCCCCTCTCGCCTTTCCTGGGCAAACGCTCCGGGATAATATGTATATAATATGTTGCTGCCCGATAAACGGGCTTTTCAGAGTGCCTGAGTGTTTGGTTTGATTAAAGCAACTCGGATGAATTCCAGCTTTTTGTCGCGTCCATTCTTCCGATCGACGTGGGAGCCCCAGCTCCTTCAATAATAATAATAAGAGCGTTAATACTAATCATATAGTAAATATAATCGTAACACTGCAAACCCGTATTTCCTCTCTCAAATCTGTTTGACATCATTCGTGAAAAGAGCAATCAAGCACAATTACAAACATCGCTCGTTTATCGTAATTCCATTATAAAACTTTTTTTTTTTACAAAGAGAGAACCATATTATTAAAGCGCGGCGTTACGCGCGCTGCTTGTGAGCAAGGAGGAAGCGGACAAGCGGTAACATATAAACGTCTTTATTGTAAGACTACACTGTAACACTGAACTCCTCCGGGCTGGTCGCCCGGTGTATATCATGAGGCCACGCCTACCCCTCGGGCGTGGCCACCGCCCACTTGGTGCGTGGAATGATGTCACCACGCCAGTGGGCTTTTGTGTCCGCCACACGCGCCCCCCCCAGAATTCCCGCGCACCTGGAGGGCCAGTTTGCGGGGCAGACGAATGACCCGGCCGAAGCGCCCCCTGGCGATCGGCGGCGTCCGGGGTGCAGGGATACCAGGTGGGATGCCCCTGGCTGCCCCTGGGATGGGTGCAGGACCGGGGGGCGCCGTGGCGGCGGGGCTGGGCGGTGCCGGGGGTCCGCCCGCAGGAGGGCGGCCCCGACGTGGGGGCCGGGCCACTGGCGGTGGATGGTCCACATCGAGGTGGGCCGGCTTGAGGCGGTCTACCGAAACGCGGTCAGGAGTACCGCCGATGTCCAGGGTGAAGTGCTTCGCCCCGGTCTCCAGCACGCGGAAAGGCCCGTCGTACGGGGGCCGCAGTGGTGTCCGATGGGCATCGTGGCGGACGAAGACGTACTCCGCCGTGCGAAGCTCCGGGGCGACGTGCGTCGGTGGGTGCCCGTGGCATGCCGTTGGCACCGGGGCGAACCTCTGGGCGGTCTCTTGCAGAGCGGAGCGCTGCTGTGCCGCGGACCATGGTGCCGTGGAGTCGGGGAGGAACTCGCCCGGCACCCGCAGCGGTTGCCCGAAGACCAACTCCGCCGCGGATGCGCGCAGGTCCTCCTTGGGCGCCGTCCGGAGGCCCAGCAGGACCCAGGGGAGCCTGTCGACCCAGCCGCCGTCGCGGAGGGTGGCCCGGAGCGCGGCCTTCAATGAGCGGTGAAATCGCTCACACAGGCCGTTAGCCTGGGGGTGGTAGGCCGTGGTTCGGTGCAGCCGGACCCCGAGCCCCTGCGCAACCGCCCCCCAGAGCTCCGAGGTGAACTGGGGGCCGCGGTCGGATGAGATGTCTGAGGGGGCGCCGAACCGGGCGACCCAGGTGGCGATGAAAGCCTGCGCGACATCGGCCGCCGTTGTCGACGCCAAGGGCACGGCCTCCGGCCACCAGGTGGTGCAGTCCACCATGGTGAGGATGTAGGTGAAACCCCGCGAGGGGGGCAGAGGTCCCACCAGGTCCACGTGGACGTGGTCAAACCGGCGTTCCGGCACCGTGAACGGGGCCAACGGGGCCTGGGTGTGCCGGTGCACCTTGGCGCGCTGGCACGCGAGGCACGTCCTGGCCCAGCCGCGGACGGCCTTCCGGAGGCCATGCCAGACGAACTTGTCGGCGATCAGCCTTTGGGAGGCCCTCGCGCCCGGGTGGGACAGGCCGTGGATGGCGTCAAACACCTGGCGCTGCCAGCCCGCGGGCACAATGGGGCGAGGACGCCCGAGGGAGACGTCGCACAAGAGGGCCGCGCCCGCGCCGTCGAACGGCACCTCGGTGACGCGGAGGCCCGTGACGGCGGTCCGCAAGGCCTGGACGTCGGGGTCAGCGGCCTGGTCCGCTGCCATCCGGGCATAGTCGATGCCGAGGTGGACTGCGTGGGCGACGGCCTGGGAAAGGCAATCCGCCACCGGGTTGTCCTTCCCCGCGACGTGCTGGATGTCCGTCGTGTACTCGGACACGGCCGAGAGGTGACGCTGCTGCCGGGCCGACCACGGCTCGGTGACCTTGCCCATCGCGAAGATCAGCGGCTTGTGGTCGACGAAGGCAGTGAACGCCCGGCCCTCGAGCAGATGGCGGAAGTGCCTGACCGCCAAGTGAAGTCCGAGCAACTCGCGGTCGAAGGTACTGTAACGGCGTTCGGGCGGGCGAAGCTGCCGGCTAAAGAACGCCAGCGGTTGCCAAGCTCCACGCACCCATTGCTCGTGCACCGCGCCCACCGCGTAGTCCGAGGCATCGGTGGTGAGGGCGATCGGTGCATCGGGCGCCGGGTGCGCGAGCATGGTGGCGTTAGCCAAGGCGAGCTTCGCGCCCGTGAACGCCGTGTCCATCTGCTCGGTCCAGGTAACGTCGCCTTTGCCCGGCTTACCTCGGAGAGCTTCGTGCAGGGGGCGCAGGAGCTGGGCGATACGGGGCAGGAACCGATGGTAAAAGTTCACCATGCCCAGGAACTCCTGCAGCCCTCTGATCGTGCGGGGGCGCGGCAACCCCTTCACCGCCTCCACCTTGGCCGGCAGGGGGACGGCGCCGTGCCTGGTGACACGGTGCCCCAGAAAATCGATTGTGGCGGCGCCGAACCGGCACTTTGCGGGGTTCACAATCAGGCCATGCTGGCCCAGGCGTTCGAAGAGCGTGCGGAGGTGGCGTAGGTGCTCTTCGCGGGACGCGCTGGCGACGAGGATATCGTCCAGGTAGACGTAGACAAAATCCAAGTCGCGCAGGACGCTGTCCATCAGTCGCTGGAACGCCTGAGCCGCATTCTTCAGACCGAAGGGCATGCGCAGGAACTCGAAGAGTCCGAATGGCGTGATGACCGCCGTCTTCGGGACGTCCTCCGGCCTGACGGGGACCTGATGGTAGCCGCGTATGAGGTCCACCTTCGAGAAGAAGGACCTGCCCGCCAAACGGGCGGAAAAGTCCTGAATGTGGGGGACGGGGTAGCGGTCGGGAGTCGTGGCGTCATTGAGACGGCGATAGTCCCCGCACGGTCGCCATCCCCCGCCGGGCTTCGGCACGATGTGCAGCGGCGACGCCCAAGTGCTCTCTGAGCGCCGAACGATGCCGAGTCGCTCCAGGGTAGCGAACGCCGCTTTTGCCACCGCCAGCTTCGTCGGCTCGAGGCGGCGTGCCCGGGCGTAGACCGGTGGCCCGACGGTGGGGATGTGATGGGCCACCCCGTGCTTGACGGCCCCCGCCGAGAAGGTGGGCCGCGTGAGGGCCGGGAAGCCGGCGAGGAGGCGGGTGAATGCGTCCGCTGCCGGAAGCGTACAGACCAACATGGCCGGAACCGAATCGTTCGGCAAGCCGCTTGGCAAGCCGCTCGTTGAGCTGGGCAACGCACACGCGAGCGAGCTGAACGTCTCGGCCTGGACAAGCCGTCTGCGCTTGACGTCGACCAGGAGCCCATTAGCGCACAGGAAGTCCGCGCCAAGCAGTGCCATGGGCACGTCGGCGGTGACGAACGTCCATCGGAAAACCTGCCCTCCAAACCGCAGAGAGAGGCAGCGTTTTCCGTACGTACGGATGGGCGTCCCGTTCGCGGCAAGCAGCGCGGGGCCCCCACCCGCGGCGTGCTTGTCTGACGTGCCGGCGGGAATGACACTCACCTGCGCTCCCGTGTCGCACAGGTAACGGCGCCCGGAGAAGGTGTCCGTTATGAACAGCAGGCTGCTCGAACGGCCGGCGCTCATCGCCACAATTGAGCGCCGGCCCGGGCATTTCCCGAACCGTTGAAGGAGCACGGCGGATGACACCGCCGAGCTTCGTGGCCGAACTTGGCGTGGAACCAGCACCAGGTGGTGGAGCTGGAGGAGCGCGGCTGGCTCCGCCAGGCCGGTGGAGTCGACGGGTTTCCCCGCGGTGGCGGTTTTCGCCGCGGCGGTGGGCGGGGCGTGGCGGCGTTCACGAGGTGCGTATCAGCATGCTGCTGAACTTCAGCGTGCTGTAGAAGATGATGCTGTGGAACATCAGCATCGAAGGCCGTGACGGCCACGCCAATGCTCGCCCGCGTGTCCGAAGCGGCGAAGTACTTGTCCGCCTCGGCCGCCAATGCTCGGGGTTCCGTTAGCCCGGTCCCGGCCAACGCGAGGCGAACCTGCGCTGGAAGTTGGCGATGGAAAAGCGCCCGGAATAGCGAACCGGGGGCTTCGTCGCCCAACAGTGACAGCATATGGTCCATTCGGACCGACGGGCGCGTCTCACCGAGCTCGGGGAGATCCAGGAGGCGGTCGGCCCGTGCGTCGTCCGTGAGGCTGAACGTGGCTAGGAGTAGCCGCTTGAGTGCCTCGTACTTGTGGCCGTCCGGTGGGTGGCGAAGGACGGACACAACTCGAGCGGCCGTGCCGGGCCCGAGGGAGGCGACGACGTGGCAGTAGCGCGTGTCATCGCCGGTGAGGTGCCGAAGCTGAAATTGGGCTTCGGCCTGGACGAACCAGACTTCGGCCTGAGCCTCCCAAAATTCCGGAAGTTTGACGAAGGCGGCCATGGCGATGGCGTCGCGTGTGGAAGGATCGCTCCGGCAGATCCAACGTCGAGGGTCACCAGTAAAGCGCGGCGTTACGCGCGCTGCTTGTGAGCAAGGAGGAAGCGGACAAGCGGTAACATATAAACGTCTTTATTGTAAGACTACACTGTAACACTGAACTCCTCCGGGCTGGTCGCCCGGTGTATATCATGAGGCCACGCCTACCCCTCGGGCGTGGCCACCGCCCACTTGGTGCGTGGAATGATGTCACCACGCCAGTGGGCTTTTGTGTCCGCCACATTATAGTTATTTATCAAACAGAACATATAGGGCGGTGTATTGTGCGTATGCGCTGTTTGCTCAAACATATAAAATTAATTTAATTTCGTTTATTCGCACAAGAAATCGTTTTTCCTCTCTCAAATCTGTTTAACATCATTCGTGAGAAGAGCAATCAAGAAGAATTACAAACATCGATCGCTTATTGTAATTCTTTTATAAAACTCCTTTTTCACAAAGAGAGAATCATATTATAACTATTTATTAACAATTCAATAATATAAGCCGCCCTAAAGATTATTTTGCAGGATCATGCATCGGATGAAAGATTCATTGCAGAAAGTTGAAAGATCAATATCATCTTCACATCAACACCAACGACTTAAACGTTTTCTCACGTGGCTTGATTTGGCCAATAGCGAGACACGTAATGTAGTCGACAAGCTTGGTGACTCGCAAATCGGGTATTTACGAAATGATTATACATTAAAATGGATATAACCTTTTAGAAATGACATGAACTTTTCGTAACTTTTATAGCAAATGTCATAACATGATTAGAAGTTTATTAAACACGGAAAGGGTACCCTGAATGGTAAGATGTCTTGAAGTGATTGGTATTTAATCCGATCCGGACATTATCTATTTATGGAAGTGCGTATGGAATTGGCTGCGACTCGCTTTAGGCCGCCATTGATCGCTAAGGTTCATAACAGGCTGATCTGGTTGGCTTAGATGTGATGTCCGCCGTTCACCCGCATGGATCCATATCATGACGGCATGGGCAACAAACACGGAGCTTGCCGAAACTCCTTGGCCGAACACAGATGTCCAA
This sequence comes from Myxine glutinosa, assembly GCF_964187855.1. Classification (NCBI taxonomy): domain Eukaryota; kingdom Metazoa; phylum Chordata; class Myxini; order Myxiniformes; family Myxinidae; genus Myxine; species Myxine glutinosa. The sequence continues at coordinate 1,494,921 of NC_136265.1, read as the reverse complement.
ACACTGCATGCATGAACACAGATGGCATGGGACATGGCACCGACAGCCCCCAGAAACATGCTTTCTTTTGTTGTCATTTTGTTGTCTTCTTATAATTATAATATATTGAAATTATTGAAATGTAATTATAATTGTAATTGTAATGTAATTGTTATAATTGTAATTGTTACAATTATAATTGTAATGTAATTAAAAAAAAAAATATATTGAAATGAAATGAAATTATAATAAGATATTGTAATCTTATTATAATAGAGCAAACGTATATAGTTCGCCATGTATGTGTGTTTATATGCGACGAAAACGTCTTCTTCTTCTTCAAATGAAATGACCACCCTCTTAATTAACCCTCTTAATTGCGTTAAGACTGCTGAGACCCCTCAGACCTTTGACGACCCGTTAATTCCCCCAAGACCCGTCAGACCACCAGGACCCCCAAAGACCCAACATACCCTGAAGACCCCGAAAGACCCAAAACACCCCAAAGACCCAAAATACCCTTCAAGGCCCTGATCCACTTTTCTGAAATACCGACTTCTTTCCTGGAAGTCCCAGCAGTGTCCATGTGTATACAAAAACCTCGATTCAGTATACAAAAAAAACAAAAAAAAAAACTCTGCTGTCTCTGACATCAACTCATTCTGGGAATTCTTTAATATAAATTTGTTCTCTCTCATGCACAGATTCATCCCGTCTCGTCTTCAATTGTCGTACCCTTCCTCCCGTCCATGGTACACTGAAACTTGTGGTGAGGCAGTTGTCCAGAAACAACTTGCCTTCTCCTAATGGAAGGAAAATCCAACAGAAGGCAATCTCCATTCCTTCCACAAAGCTCAGAACAAGTGTGTGTCTACCATCAGGAGAGCGAGGAAACAATATCTCTCCACTCTCAAGACTGAACTCTCAAAGCTGTCTCCCTCCTCCAAATCCTGGTGGTGTCTGGTCAAACCCATCGCTCTCTGTACCCACTTACCCAGTCGAACCCAGCTGCTCCTGGACTCTGTGTCCTTCTCTCCTGACAAGGTGAAGAAGTTTCTGTCAAACCTCGACTCTGGTTCTGCAACTGGACCAGGCGGCATCAGCCCACGGGACGTAAAACCCTGCTCTGCTTTCCCTATATAGAGCTCTGGAAGCTCTGTCTCACCCTGTCTCTGTTCTCTTCTCCCGCTCTTTTGATCAAGGACCTCTGCCAAAACCACATTTCCAAGCTGGCCTCCAAAGCCAGTCGCGGGCATCCTCCGTTGTGCAGTCTTTTCTTGGCACACCTGAGCTCCTCACCACATACAAAGCTTTCATCCGCAGCTCAATGGAATACTGCTCTCCCCTCTGGGCTGGTGTTGCTGCCTCACACCTAGCTCGGCTTCACGCTGTTGAAACGAAAGCTTTCAGAATCATTGGAATCTCCCATGATGAAGTTGATTCTGAGGGCCTTTCTCTCTCTCACCGCAGGCAGGTTTGTGGTCATTCTGTCTTCTACCGACTCCATCTACCTTCGGTGGCGGAGGTAACAGCAACCATTTCCATGTCTCTCCTCCTAAAGGTGCTTAAACATCCAAATGCATGCAAAATACTTGCAACCGAGATAACTAATTTATTAGAAGGAAATATTTATTTTCAACACTCACCAGGTCGCTGCTGTTTCTCAACCGGTTGTATTGACATTTCAGACACATCATTCCTGTAAAAATGAGAAAGATTTTGTGAAGCTGAAGTTAAAAAAAGTTACAAAAAGAAACAAGGTAAGCATAAAAATGCAATGGGTCGGACTGCATCAGTTTTTTATTTATTTTCTGCATTGAGAGAGCAAACAAGACTGGACTGCTCCCTTCTAAGTACCTACACACACAGTTGGCAATGAAGACAAGAAATGTGACGTGGTGAAGAGGGTGTGAAGTTCACAAAAACCACAATTTTGTTTCCCCTTGGTTTCCCAATATTCCACACTCGCCTCCAATCGGTCTAGCCAGGGTTTGAATCCCGACCCAGCTATAAAATGTCATCCTGGTGTTTCACAGGTAGGGCACTTCATCAATGTGTGTGCTCTCCTTCAGATGGCAGTTTGCTCCTTTGAGAAAAGTAGGTGATCTATCGCAGACTCCCTGAACAAATTCCTACCCCGACCAGCAACGGGCATTGCATCAGCGGCACATCCACGCTTCCAGCAATGATGCAAAGCAGCAGCTCCCATGAAATGATGATGGCTGAGCCTCAAGAGGAAAAGCGGTCAAATAGGGAGTGGAAACAGCCCAATGTGTCATCAAAATGGGAAATTCAAATCCTCACTTTCAGGAATCCGCCACGTCTGTGTACACTGAGTTTGAAAGTTAAAGAATGCGTGGATGAGGGAAGCGCAGTGGAAGTTGTGTATCCAAACTTTCAGAAGCCGAAGAACGAACCGGATGTGTGATCGAAACCAGCACCACAAGGTGGTATCCGGTATTGGAAATCATCGTTTTCTTATTTAAAAAAAGTTTAAACAATTTCTGAGTTGGAGTAAATCTGAGGAAGAAAATGTCTAAGTTCATTTATTTTGAGCAGAGGTTCATCCCAAAGCACCAAACACAGCTTTGCAGGGAAGGAAAAGAGATTTTTGAAAGCTCCAAATATAAGCAGCAAGATTGGCCGACAAAGGTGATGGAAGCTGACTTTGAAGAAGATGGAAGATGACATGAGATATGACAAGATCAGCTTCCATTTCCTTTGAGGATTGCCATTTGTATCGTCACCACAAATCTTGTCGTGACATCCTGAAAAGGGATTCTTCTTTTACTTACACATGTGGAAGGTCGCCACATGGAAACATGTCACGTCGCTTCTTCTTCTTCCCAGTTCCTCCGAGGATGCGCCTAAGTTGAAAAAGATTGAAAAGTCAATTTATTGTACATTCCCTGAGGTAGATATATCCAAAATCAAGTTTTCAAAAGTGCAGATGGGGGTGAATGAAATTATTTACTTCACACGCTTCCACAGGGTGTTTTTCTCCTTCTTTGGTGAATCGTGTGGAGGTGACGAGTTCAGATCAACGTCTTCAATTGATGATGATGGAAGCATCTTTGATTCCCTGAAAAAGAACAGTTTTCTTTCATCCGCAGCTTAATACAGGTGTGCTAAACCGGAAAACATGAACACATTCTCCATTTCAACAAATCTTTTCTTTCCTTCAGACACCACAATGCCACATAAAACCAGGTAAAATAAAACTAGAGCGGCACTCGGTAGAGCGCATACCTCCACAGGTGAACAGTTTATGGTTTCAATCCCCTGATTGGTCGGATCTGGATTCGGACCTGAACCAAAATCTAATCGGCTTGTTCTTGTCACTTACCTAACTCATCCACCAAGTTTTGTCATAACTCGTCCACGACTTTTTGAAATTCGAGGCTACATATCGTTTTTGGCCCAATCACTCATGGGTGAAGAATTACAGAGAGAATTTAAAAATTCCCATATCCGGATTCGGACCTTCACTAAAATATAATCAATTCGTCCTTGACAGCACCAACCTGTCCACCACGTTTCGTCTGACTTGTTCAAACCCCCTCACTCTCTTCAATCCCACTCCTCCCTCCAGGTCTTTAAACACCTGTTCACCCCCATCTCTTATCTTCCCCCATCCAAAACCTTGATCGTTTCTACCCCCGTTAATTCACCCCAGATCCACTTTTTTGAAATACCGACTTCTTTCATGGAAGTTCTCGCAGTGTCCATGTGTTTTACACCTCTCCCACCTGAGTTATGGTTAAACTCGACATTAAAAGATTAAATTCATTTGATGTTGAGAAACAAAACCGTGTAAGGCACGTTACCTTCGTTGCATTCTCTTTCGTAATCGAAAAATCACAGGTGCTTCAGGAAAACCGTCCGATACCTGCTAACGTTCAAAGGACTAGTCACGTAACCAGCTGTTTGTTGCATTAAAGCCGATTATTGTGACGTCACACATCACGTGGGATTATTGCTAGGTTACCAGATTTTTGTTGAACCAAACCTGACTATTGTGACGTCACATCTCCGTTGTTACCACGTGGTGCATTGTCGTCAAGCAAGCCTCTATCGTACAGTACATCAACAATAACGTTGTTAAAGTAAAAACCACAACATAATTTACTGTATTGTCTCTTCACATAATTGTCTATTGCAACATAATTGTTGCAACATAATTGTCTCTTCCCTTTCACATCATAATTATCATTAAAGGGGCGCACCTGTGCTGAAAACTTCCTGTCAATCAGACCAACGGTTGCAGAGAAAAGCAAGGCACTCGGTGGAGGGCATACCTCCACCAGGTGAACAGTTTCCGTTTTGTATCCACTGATAGGCCGGATCTGGATTCGGACATGAACCAAAATCTATTGTTCTTGTCACCGAACCAACACGTCCACCAAGTTTATTCATAACTCGTCCATAACATCTTTTGATATCATGTTGTACTAGGGAAATACCCGTGCTACGCACAGGTGGGAGGCCAGAAGCAAACAGGCGATGCAGATACGGTGAATGCTAAAGCATGAAATCAATAAATTCCGCATTCCTGTCGCACCTTCAGTCGCACGTCAGACATGGACAGCAAGTTCGTGAAGGACTTCCATGAAAAACGTACCTGTTCGCAAACAAACGGTTACGTTCACGTCGAGAAACATCGATCGTGGGTTCGTGGCGAATCTGGATATGGCGATGGGACAATATCAGAAATTGAAGGCTTTTTTATTTTAAACGATTCGTATAAACATTCGTTGAATCAAATCACACGCAAATCATCAAAATCTAAACACAATCTTGAGAATTTCAATAAAAGCCACATCACTGTTCATATCGGTAAATATTATTCCATCGTGTTTCAAATTGTAATCGATACACTGTGATCGTGATGATCGTGAATCGTGAATCGTGATCGATAATAGTGTTCACATTCGCTATGTCGTATGTACTCCCGATACGTGTACCAGATTCCCGATACGTGTAACTGAACCAAATCAACAGTTAAAAGGATTTTGAGCCGATAGGTGTTACGGCCTTGGCAAGATCGATGGAGACAGCGATCTGTTAGATCTGATCCTCCTTCATGCCGAAGTGCAGATCCTCCTTCACGCCACAATCGGTGCAGCCGTTTGTGCGGCACACAGTGCAGCGATCGGTGCAGCCGTTTGTGCGGCACATGGTGCAGCGATCGGTGCAGTCGTTTGTGCGGCACACGGTGCAGCGATCGGTGCAGTCGTTTGTGCGGCACACGGTGCAGCGATCGGTGCAGTCGTTTGTGCGGCACACGGTGCAGCGATCGGTGCAGCCGTTTGTGCGGCACACGGTGCAGCGATCGGTGCAGCCGTATGTGCGGCACACGGTGCAGCGATCGGTGCAGTCGTTTGTGCGGCACACGGTGCAGCGATCGGTGCAGTCGTTTGTGCGGCACACAGTGCAGCGATCGGTGCAGTCGTTTGTGCAGCACACGGTGCAACGATCGGTGCAAACGTGGACTCCCACACTGCCACATCCTGCTGATACTTGCTCCCGCATGACGTTTCTGCATGGCGGATGTTTATAAAAATCATTTAAAAGAAAAAAAGGCTTCAATTTCCGATATTTAGCCTTTTCATTTGGGCCTCCCAATTGAAGCCCTGCCCATAGGGTGGGTACCGTTGCTCGACGTAAGAAGACGTCGCAATGAACGTCATGCAAACGTGAATGTTATGCGGGAGTCCAAACCTGAGAATGCTGGAGACTAAAGCTCAAATTGGGAAAACTAAATAGCCTATTTTACTCCTGGGGATCCCAGCATTATCCACCCAAAATATCTTTGCGATCATTTCAGCAGTTTTTACGGTACCTTCGAACGGACAGACAGACAGACATTTTGTGAATTATAGTAAGATATCTGTTTTCACCCGATCTCTCAATGGTGAAGAATCCACCTTCGGTGTCGGAAGTAAACAAACAAACAAACAGACAAATGAAAAATCACTCAGAGAGCGACACTTGGCAAAAGAGAACAAAGTAGAATGGCACTCGGAAAAGCATCCTTTTGACTTCACAAATAGTTAGTGGTTGAATTATGTGATCTGATATGCAAATCTTCTTCAAATTAAGTTAATCGGTTGAAAATTGACTGAAATTGCTGAAATTGGGAATACTAAATAGCCTATTTTACTCCTGGAGATTCCAGCATTATCCACCCAAAATATCGTTGCGATCGGTTCAGCAGTTTTTACGGTACCTTCATACGGACAAACAGACGACGGACGGACATTTAGACAGACGACAGACAGACGTGGAACTGTCACACAGATGGACGGACATTTGGTGAATTACAGTAAGAATTTACCTTTTCATTTGGGCCTCACATTTGAAGCCCCCGCCCATAGGGTGGGTACCGTTGCTAGTTTTACAAATTTGACCGATGTTGACATTTTGGCGGATGTTGACATTTTGGCCGATGTTAACCTTTTGGCCGATGTTGATCAAAAAAATAGTTGGTGGTTGGTTTCAGTTGGCGGATATGAAAATCCTATTCAGATTTCAAGTCAATCGGATGAAAATTGAGGATTTTAGAGATTTGAAAAAAGTTGTTGACCTTTGGCCTGTGTTGACAGTTTGACCGATGTTGATCCAAAAAATAGTTGGTGGTTGAATTCTGCTAGCTGATATGTAAATCCCATTCAATTTTCAAGTCAATTGGATGAAAATTGAGGATTTTAGAAATTTGAAAAAAGTTGTTGACCTTTGGCCTATGTTGACGGTTTGACCGATGTTGATCAAAAAAAATAGTTGGTGGTTGAATTCTGTTAGCTGATATGTAAATCCCATTCAATCTTCAAGTCAATCGGATGAAAATTGAGGATTTTGGAAATTTGAAAAAAGTTGTTGACCTTTGGCCTCTTGACCTTTTGACCTCAAAAATATATAGTATTTTGTGGGACCACAAACTCTACCATTTGGTGAAGTTTCGTGAAAATTGGTTTAAAATTGTGACCTGTAGACAAGTATAAGTGAGCGAACAGACAAACAAACACACAAACCGGAGTGATCAACATCGTTATCAAAATGTTTTTTTTTTTTCCAAGTAACAAATTGACTCAAATGCAATACCTTCCTTGATGGTGTAGGCTGTCATGTCATTAAAATAACTTTCGTGTATATTGTTTGTTTAAAGCAAATTATCACTTGATTCGGTATTAAGGTATTATAGAGGTCTAAAAAAAGTAGGGTGGCATTTTTTCCAAATCCAAGATGGTGTGGAAGTACTGTACTGCATTAATGTACTGTACTGCATGGTATTAAATGTACTGTATGGCATTAATCAAAACCAATATGGAAGTAGAGATCTTGACATCATATTGATCGTTGGAATTGGAAAACGAAGCAGATAGACGATTTCGTGAATGAATGTCAGGAATTTGCCCGAACGTGGTAATCTCTTGTTCACCTGGTCACAGCCCCGGGCTAGAGCACCCTCCTATTGTGAGGCAAATGGAACTCCCAGCAGGGGGGGAGCGAACCGGCTCCGATGAGGTGAGCGTGGATGACCTCGGGGCATTTGCGGAGAAGGGATTAGCGTGACGATGCCCATAAAGACAGAAACATACTTTGAGTCAGGAGGACTTGCCGGCAGAATCTCTGATGGAAGGAACGAGTACGGCGCAGCGCAGAACATCGGCCGAGCCAGAAGAACCATGCGGATAGAGTTATCTGGTACATTGAGTTAACGGTAGTTATTAGTATTTGAAACAAGTGAACTAGTAGTTAATAAAGTCTTGATCTTTTGTAAACCTGTTTCCGGTCATTGGAGTCTTGAGCTCACCTTCACTCCTTCTTTCCTCTTTTCTCCCGCCTCTGGAACAAACTCCCTCACTCTCTTCAATCCCACTCCACCCTCCAGGTCTTTAAAACAGCTGTTCACCACCATCTCTTATCCTCCCCCATCCAAAACCTTGATCCTTTCTACCCCCGCTAATTTCGGTCCCCTTGTGTTTTATACCTATCCCCCCCCCCTCCCCTTCCCACGCCTCCTGCCCCCAAGCCCTCTCCCTCCCACACTTCTCCTTGCTCTCAAATGTTGTGGTTGTGTGCTTCCCCTTCTCTCCCCATCTTGTCTTCCGCTCCCTCTTTTTGTATATTTTGTTTGTCTGGTTGATTTGTTTGTGAAATAAATGTTAGCTCTTTCACGAGCCTCGATTCAGTATACAAAAAAAAAACAAAAAAAAAAAACACACTTCCACGACAATTTGGTGAAGCCCGAACGGGGGATCAATTGGACACAGCATCTGAAAAGGTAAGAGCTATTCCTTGTTATCCTTGTCCAAAGTATGATCTACGAACCTGTGTTTAGTTTTTTTTGTATATACATGATGGTGGAGGTGGTGTTTGGGCTTCTCTACGCACCGATGCCGCGATATAGGTAACGTAACGATTATCCGAGGAGTGTAACGATTTTTGTAAAATACGTATTTTTGCGCTGTCTAAGTAAAATGTGCCAGTTCTGACATGATAATTAAAAAACCCTACGGAGCACGGCAAACGGGCCGACCCATGAAGTGCACCATGGGGGCGATCTGTTTTCCGAGGTCTGTAGGGCGCGTACATTCATACACTAGGGCGCGTACACCCGTTTGCACACGCACATTTATTTAGCACTTGTAAACGTACCCCTGAGCTGCCCGCTCAAGGTGTGCGATTAAGGCAGCGGCCAATGGAGTTTTATATACAGATATTTTTTTCTCTCATTCAAATTGGATGAAAATTGCACTTTTATATTTTCCCCCATTCCAATGTGCTCATATCTTTGGAACGGCTAGTGGGATTTAGATAAATTAAACGAAATTGGGTAGGACCAAAAGCCGTGGGTCCAAGGGAAAAAGGGATGGGTGGTTAGTTGGGAAGGGGATGGGTGGACAGTTGGGAGGGGATGGGTGGACAGTTGGGATGATGGGTGATTGGGATGATGATGGTTTTGCTCCAAATGCTACAGGAGAGGAGGAAAAATGTTTTTCCCGCCATTTTCTAAAACACCTAAAACTCGTTCGATCAACAAATAAATTCATGACAGACAACCCCATGTGATACCCGTTCAGAATGAGTATTAAAAATGACGATTGAATGAAAATTGCATTCCGACACCCCTCATTGTCCCTCATCGTCCCTCACTTCCATGTCGGCTACCTATGCTCCCTCCCTAAAACCCCCCCCTCCCCTTCCCTCTCTCTCTCTCTCTCTCTGTCTCTCGCTGTCTCTCCCCCCTCTCTTCCAACGTTTTGGGAACATTCAAATGTTGGGTTTTGCGGACGTTTCCACAACGTTGTTACAACGTTTCACTTTCGTTGTTGCAACGTTTTGCTCCAACGTTTTGGGGAACATTCAAATGTTGGGTTTTGCTGACGTTTCCACAACATTGTTTCAACGTTTTTTCACATTACTTTCCTGCAACATTGAAATAATGTTGTTGTAAAACGTTTCCACAACGTCGCTACAACGTTTCACTTTCGTTGTTGCAACGTTTTGCTCCAACGTTTTGGGGAACATTCAAATGTTGGGTTTTGCTGACGTTTCCACAACGTTGTTTCAACGTTTTTTCACATTACTTTCCTGCAACATTGAAATAATGTTGTTGTAAAACGTTTCCACAACGTCGCTACAACGTTTCACTTTCGTTGTTGCAACGTTTTGCTCCAACGTTTTGGGAACATTCAAATGTTGGGTTTTGCTGACGTTTCCACAACGTTGTTTCAACGTTTTTTCACATTACTTTCCTGCAACATTGAAATAATGTTGTTGTAAAACGTTTCCACAACGTCGCTACAACGTTTCACTTTCGTTGTTGCAACGTTTTGCTCCAACGTTTTGGGAACACTCAAATGTTAAGTGAATCGGATGAGAATTCACGAGTTATTTAATTATTAGCGATTAATAAAGTACTTATTTAATTAATTACATGTCTTTCTCTTCTGACCATTACTTGCAGATTGGTTATGCTATGAGCCAATTGATTAAGGAAAAATATTTTGTGACGGCCATATTGGAGTTAGTGGAAAATCTTTTAAAATCTATCTCTTTTTTTTTTCTCATTTCTTACCTATTGAGCTGAAACTTAGCACACATATACTACACCCCAAGGCGAAGAATGCTCTTTTCTCTGAAGTTTCATTTTCTGATTAACTCGTCTACGACGCACCAAAAAAAAAGAAAAAAAAGTGCTGACTCTGCATTTCTTGTATTTAATAATATTGTGATGCCATGAACTTGGTGTCGACCTGCAGGCCAAACCGTTGGTCAGATGAGCTCAATACCTTGACCAATTATAGTAAGTCACTTGATTGGATGCATATATTAATTATGACATCATAAGTCACGTGACATGGCGGCCATGGTGGATTTCTTGAAAACCTTTAAAATGCATCCCTGCATTCATTTTTCGATCGATTGAGTTTAAATTTTGAACAATCGGATCTGGACTGTCGTTGTTAACGACTCTGGCATGCACCCGTCCAATCAGGATGGAGCGGTATGGTCCCCGGATCATCACTGCCCGCAGTTTTAATTAGTTCTATTTTTACCTTTCACTCTTTCTGTTCATTGTTCTCTTGGTCATACAATTTTTTGAAGACATGCATGTCATGATATAGGAAATGTTTGTTCTGTTGAACGGAAGAAATGTTTATGGTTAATTCAATGTGGTAGGTGGGCAACACCACAAAGCATACCTCTTTTAAGGTGTGCAGAAACCCTGGAACATTTCAGCAATCAATACGATACTGAAATGGTGTAATTTAATTAAACGTGGTAGGTGGGCAACACCACAAAGCATACCTCTTTTAAGGTGTGCAGAAACCCTGGAACATTTCAGCAATCAATACGATACTGAAATGGTGTAATTTAATTCAATGTGGTAGGTGGGCAACACCACAAAGCATACCTCTTTTAAGGTGTGCAGAAACCCTGGAACATTTCAGCAATCAATACGATACTGAAATGGTGTAATTTAATTAAACATGGTAGGTGGGCAACACCACAAGGCATGCCTCTTTCTTAGGTGTGCGAAAACCCTGGAACATTTCAGAAATCATGACGATTTTCTCATGTCACCTGAAATGGTGTAATATTGTGTAATATGGTCGACCTTGGTTTTGTTTGGTTTTGTTGTTTATTTTTGTGGGTGTGTATTTTTGTGTATTTTGTATATATCTCACGACTAATTCCAGTTAACATCCTGCAAAATTTGCTCGTTTTTCTGGCCGAGTCGAAATTGCATTGAGTTCCTATGGCATGCGCCATTAAAAGCGCTGTGTAATGGTTGAGCTCCCTTTATTTCGTTTTGGTCACGCGGATGAGCAGACAAAATGACGAATGCTGCGGCTGGAGCAGTAGAAGCGATTTTATCTTTTAAATTGTTTAATGATTATTCGATATTGTTATGACTTATTGTCAATAGGTATACTAAGTGGTCAGGAGGTAGCCTTTTGCTATGTACAGTTTTATTCTATTGTTGATTATACCACATAGCTGTGGTGAAAAAGGAAATGTTTGGTTTTCAAATAGATGATTATGATATGACCATGATTATAAAATCATGATGATTATTATGAATGATATCATAGGGTTCCAAGGCAGAATGATTGCACGAACTTGGAAAAGAACTTTCAAGCCCTATGGGATAAATTGGGTATTACAAGCGATGGAGTTTCAAAATTTAGCATGATTGAAGGAATTTTACAGTCCCATTTCAGGAGTTTTACGAAATTTAGATTGCCAAGAGATTTTGGGTACTATTAAAAGAAAAATGATGAGATATTTTTCCCAATGAACTTTAATATCTGCCATCCATTTTGGCTGTCTCACGAATGAAGGATGAGTTGCCTTTAGTGGTTGCAAAGAAAATTTGTGGAGACCAGGCAAAATGGGAAAATATGTCAGATATGACCCTAGGACAGAACACTGATTCGTCAATTAACATGAGGTATGAACCAGAGGTGACGACCGATGATCTTCGATCTCAGTCAATAGATGGACCTGTCCTGACATCATTGGGGAAAGGGCTTATGCAAGGAGTCATCCAAAATGATTAATTTGATTTCTTGATGAATATTGATAAATTAATTGAAATTGAATAATTGAATTGATTAAATTGAATAAATTTAATTGAATAAATTTAACTGAATAAATTGAATTGAATAAATTGAATTGAATATATTGATTGTTTGATTGATGAAAATGCGGTCTCAAGAAAGAAGCTTTGATATCTTTGTGAGATATTATCAATGTGAAGACAACCTTGGAAAATTGGTGGTGAGTTTGGTGAGTTTATATATAGTTTATATATAGATATATATGTGCGGTTACCATTGTGTGATTTCCCCTTCGACAGAGCGGACACCTGAGAATTCACCCATTTCATACTGACCCTTTGGCTCATCTGCAAATACTGATCTGTGAGATTGGATTGTGCAAAAGCCACAGGTGAGAGAGATTCTCTGGAAATCACCGTTTGAACAGGTGGAGAGATCCTTCCTGGAGGTACGATTGAAGCTTTAGAGGAACAAGCTACAACACATCCAACGCTACTTTGATAAAAGGTGGAACAAACCCCAGTAGATTTTATTTACAGTACATATAGTACAGGTGTGTACAGGTGCATTCCAGAGCGCAGATTCTAGTAATCTACCTGGTACATTGAGTGAATACTGAGTGTTATTCACATACAGGCAAAATGGGGAATGGAGTCTGCAAGGGTAAACAAGGTCAACTGGACTTGTCCCAAAGAGGTACTTGCATCAACCACATGTTTCAGCAATATGGTCCAGATTCACTTAAAGATGTGGAATCCTGGCATGAATGGACAAAAGGGAAAAAAAAGGAATTCCCTAAGGATGGCACGTTTGACAGGAACACATTGGAAACACTCAGAGAAGAATTAGAAGCAAGAGACAGACAGAAGTTGAAGGTGGATTGGAAACCATTTTATTACTGGGACATCGAGTCTAGAGACAGGGAGACCAAAACGAAAATGGGAGGTGTGAAGAAAGAAATGAAGCAAATACAACATAGGTTGGAAAAGGTATCCACTCAAATGCCTCTTGAAGTTAGCAAAGGAAAGCGATCCCAGTGCAGATTGTACCCAGAAGCAAGGTCATGCGAGATAAATGAACTGGAAGAGGAAACTCCTCCACCCTATCGGCGAAATATTGTATATCGGCCACAGGAAGCACCTGTACCTCTACCTAACGAAGGACCAGTACAGAGTGGAACGATTGGCTCTAGCCGACAGAAGACAGGTGAAAGCAGTACCCCAGTTGAGGTAACTACCCCAGAGGGTGCAACTGGAGGACAGAAACCGACTCAAAGTGGGCAAGCGATACAACCAGCTGCAACAACTTCAACATACTTCCCAGGCCACTATACAAGGAGTAAGGGTTCTGTGATGAATGCCAATCTATCCAACGATCAATATGACTTGCCAATGAACATTCAAAACTTGACTCTCCCACAGGGAGGGTTTGAGCAATGTGGCGTTATGAATTTTCCGCAGCGGCAATTTCCAGGGGCAAATGAGGAACGCCCAGAAATGATGTATAGACCTTGGCAAATACATCAATTGAAGGCATTACAGAGCGGTATGCCATCAATCAAAACGGATCCACTTCAATTCGCAGAGGAGCTACGATTGATCGTGGAGACTCAATTGCCGACTGTAAGAGACATGGAAATACTCTTAAAGTGGTTAATTCCTAATACCACCACTTTGAGGACATTAATGAGTGAGACAAACTGGGTACATGCAGTAAATGGGGAAATAGACATGCACAAGGAGGCTAAAATGGCACAGATAAACAGATTAATAGACGCCATACAAAAATTGCCACCCGTGACTGATTGGAATAAGGTGGTTACATGCAAACAGAAACCAGGAGAGGATGCTCGTGATTATTTAGACAGATTGCGAGATGTTTTTCGACTATATTCGGGAATAGACCGGGCACAAATTGACAATGCCCTAAAACCCCTTTTTATAAATGGTCTGTTGCCAAAATTGAAGAGTGAAGTGGAAAGACAGTGTATTGCGTGGGAAGGTTAGCCGACGCAAGAAATATTGAATTATGCTTTGCATCATCAGCGAATTCAGGCCAGGAACAGTGCTGTAAATGCCGAAAAATTGATGCAACTACAGACACAAGCCCTGATGACTACGAACCAACGCAATAGGTTTTCTATGCGACAACGCAACAACACAACAGACAACGATTAGGCCTTCATTGCGGCAAATCCCAAATGACGATTGGCCTCAACAGATTAGATTACTGGACAAACATGAAGAACTGTCGATGATTCTTGTGTCTGAAAAGTTTTTTCGGAGCAAGAATTATTCATTTTTCTTTTGCTTGTAAGCAAATTAATAATTAATTGATCAAATTATGAGCAGCTATAATACTTAATTAATAGTAAAAAATTGGGAGTAATCTTGGGATTCCATTGTGATAGAATTTATATGAGAATAACAGCTATTTATGGATAGGAGCTTCATAAAAAATGTGGGAGTACAAAATTAGTCAAATTTGGGAGAGGTCTTACACTGACTTCCCAGAATACATAATTTACACAGGGTAAACGAATTAATTTATCGTAGTGGATTGTTAACAGCAGCCTGAAAATGTCCTGAGAGGGTGCATCCATGTAATCAGAAATCCCAGATTTGTTTTTACAAACAACATTTTGGTAGAGGTCTTGTGTGGACGAGCACTTGCTTGGTAGATAAAAAACGGTACTGCATGTTGGCAGCCACTTTTGCGGCCAGTTAGGCCAAACAAACTGAGAGGAAATTGTAGTTAAATACGTAATTTACACATGGCTATTTGTAAAAAGGAAATTTGTTGAGATGGAAAACATTTTTCGAAGGTTTATTAAAGTGTAATAATATGACATGTGGCAAGGCAAACTATTGGATGGGAAAATTAGATCTGGTTATAGAAAAAATTTATTGACCCCTTGAAGTTAATTATTCGAATCATTGTTTCACTGGCATTTTGAGTTCACATTGGAAATATTTTGGTAGAACTTTGGTTAAAACCTTTGGTTGCGGTATTTTGGAACGAACTGATAAACCATAGGAGATTGATAAGAATAGAAACAAACAAACAAAAAAAAAATGGACCCAAAGTGGAAAGTGGGATTCATGCCTCTCATTGCAAGTGAGCACATGGGGCAAGGGGCAAGGGAGGACGGTCCCATAGAAAATGAGGCTGCACCTAGCAGCCCAGCAGAACATTCAGTGGCAGATAAATGATTTACAGTCATTTGAATTACATTTTAACACCCCTTGCATTGATAAACATTGCATTTTCAACATGTATTCCTACTTGGGATAGTGACATTTATTTGCCTACATGACATACAATTACCTACTGATATTAATACAGCATGAGTGATAATGTATCACAACTACACTCATGATCAGGGGATTTAGTTCAACCCCAGGAGATAGGGGGATCAGGGTAAGACAAATAATCTGATTTATGTTACATATTAAGGGATTTCTTTATTTACCTTTTAGGAAGCTTGTTAGTTTGGTATATAATGTTGAATGTCATTGACATATAATTATGTCATAGGTATGAATATATACAAGGAGTAGCAGACTTGTTTGTTGGTTTAGGAGTTATATTGGCAATTGTTTTAGTGGTGGCTTGCTTGAAAGCCTTAGTGACGGTGTGTTTGAATAAGGTAACCAACAACACTATGATAACGCATGAAGTGACAAATGAGGAAAGAAATGTGGAACCACAAGAGGAAGACTTTTATGGCGACATAAATACTGAGATTAAAAGATTAAATCAAGTGATGTTGCAAATGAATACGGTAGAATTAAGATAATGGCATAACGACAATGTTATGAGTTGTGTCAATTACAAGATCAGTGAACTCATATCACCACGAGTGACACACTGTTAGGGAAAAAAAAAAAAAAGGAAAAAGAAAAAGTGGAGAGGAATTATGGTAATAATACATTATGCTTAATTTGTTGGTTTGGGAAAATTGTTGGGAATTAGATATTCTTGTTTGTGATTGTAATCATATACAATTTATTTTCTTAGAGTAGTGCTAAAATACCTGTATGAGTTAATTTTTGAACTATATTAACCTGAAAGCAATTGTGGATGCTATTCTTAGTTTAGTAGTGAAATACATACCTGATTGAATATTATTTGTGTGACGCATATAAATGAATATAACTTTTTGAATGTTTTAAGGAAAAACAACAAATTGTTGAATGTGAAACTGTCGGAAGATAAACATGATTATGCTGATTTCATGGTAAGATGTACCCTATCTGATTCAGTGTGTGTGGAAAGCAGATTCAGATGTGACTGAGCATAAGGATAAGTCGAAATCACATTTTGAAGGGAGTGCTAACGGAATTGGGAAGAAGTTCGAGAAAGAAAATTTGTGGCTAAAAATGAAGTTAATCGTGGCATACACCCTCTTTCACAAAGAATGATGAAGACATTCTCCCATGTAACTTGGAGATGGATGCTTACCTTCACCAAGGAAATTTATGTGACCATTTGCCTGGATCACACTGCAACATATGAAAGAAAGGCAATCACTTACTCTTGTTTGAAGGCTTGGAACATTCATCACATCAGAAGTTGCAGGACAACGACATTTTACCTGCAACCTCTGTGAAATGCGGGGACATATGTTATTACTTCACCAACTTCCGGGGAACCAGCATGGAGCTGCAAACGAACGGCTGTGCCTTTTCACAACAGCTGTGCACGATTCTGCTGGTTGCTCCTGGTATGGACCATGAATGACCTGAACACCATGGTCCCAACATCATTGCGGATGCATCCGGCATCCCTGTTCCACATCTTGCTGGCCAATCAACATCACACCAATACTTGCTGCCCACTCATAATGAGGAAGGAGGCAAGTCGACGATAACTGGGCAAAGGCCTTGTTCAGAAATTATTATGGTTTACAGCAAAAGTGGCAAGAATGCTACATGGAGAGCAGGGTCAGTCTATGACTCCGTGCAGTTATTACAACAGCGAAACCCTACACGAAGTAGTGCAGGTGCTATGAAGACAGAAGAAAATGTTTCATACCTGAATTCAAACACAAGTGATCAGCCCTTCCTTTCAAACAAAGAATCAACATTTGTTTGGAGGCAAACGTTTTTGCCAGATGTTGCAGATGCCTTAAAAACGTGAAAATTGTGAAGTGAAATTGTTGTATCTTGGTGATGGTGAAGTGTTGTTTGGAAAAGATATCAGATTCTTGCAGGATGATGGTGTATGCCTAAGGGAATTTAATTACCAAAGTTGTGGTTTGAGTACTTGTATTGATATTTACTTGTAGAGATTGATTGTTTACTTGTACTTGTATTGATGTTTAGATTAATGGTTAATATAAACAAAAACAAAAAAAATGAGGGAATTGTGGAAGTACTGTACTGCATTAATGTACTGTACTGCATGGTATTAAATGTACTGTGTGGCATTAATCAAAACTAATATGGAAGTAGAGATCTTGACATCATATTGATCGTTGGAATTGATGAAAATGAAGCAGATAGACGATTTCGTAAATGAATGTCAGGAATTTGCACGAACGTGGTAATCTCTTGTTCACCTGGTCACAGCCCCGGGCTAGAGCACCCTCCTATTGTGAGCCAAATGGACTCCCAGCAGGGGGGGAGCGAACCGGCTCCGATGAGGCGAGCGTGGATGACCTCGGGGCATTTGCGGAGAAGGGATTAGCGCGACGATGCCCATAAAGACAGGAAACATACTTTGAGTGAGGAGCACTTGCCGGGAGAGTCTCTGACGGAAGGAACGAGTACGGGGCTGCGCAGAAACATCGGCCGAACCAGAAGGACCATGCGGATAGAGTTATCTGGTGCATTGAGTTAACGGTAGTTATTAGTATTTGAAACAAGCGAACTAGTAGTGAATAAAGTCTTGATCTTTTGTAAACCTGTTTCCGGTCATTGGAGTCTTGAGTCCCAACACACTTCCACGACAGGATGAAGGGAGAGAGAGTGGAATGGGATGAAGGGAGAGAGGGGGGAATGGGATGAAGGGAGAGAGAGTGGAATGGGATGAAGGGAGAGAGAGGGGAATGGGATGAAGGGGGAGAGCGAGGGGAATGGGATGAAGGGAGAGAGAGTGGAATGGGATGAAGGGAGAGAGAGGGGAATGGGATGAAGGGGGAGAGCGAGGGGAATGGGATGAAGGGAGAGAGGGGGGAATGGGATGAAGGGAGAGAGAGTGGAATGGGATGAAGGGAGAGAGAGGGGAATGGGATGAAGGGGGAGAGCGAGGGGAATGGGATGAAGGGAGAGAGGGGGGAATGGGATGAAGGGAGAGAGAGTGGAATGGGATGAAGGGAGAGAGAGGGGAATGGGATGAAGGGGGAGAGCGAGGGGAATGGGATGAAGGGAGAGAGAGTGGGATGGGATGAAGGGAGAGAGTGTGGAATGGTATGAAGGGAGAGAGAGGGGAATGGGATGAAGGGAGATAGAGGGGAATGGGATGAAGGGAGAGAGAGAGAGGGGAATGGGATGAAGGGAGAGAGTGTGGAATGGGATGAAGGGAGAGAGAGGGGAATGGGATGAAGGGAGAGAGTGTGGAATGGGATGAAGGGAGAGAGAGGGGAATGGGATGAAGGCAAAGAGAGAGCGGAATGGGATGAAGGGAGAGAGAGTGGAATGGGATGAAGGGAGAGAGAGGGGAATGGGATGAAGGGGAGACAGTAGATGCAATGGCAGATGGGATGCAATTGGGATTAAGGCAGATGGGATGCAATGGGAGAATGGGATGCAATGGGATGAAGGGAAAGAGAGGGGAATGGGATGAAGGGAGATAGAGGGGAATGGGATGAAGGGAGATAGAGGGGAATGGGATGAAGGGAGAGAGAGAGAGGGGAATGGGATGAAGGGAAAGAGAGTGGAATGGGATGAAGGGAGAGAGAGGGGAATGGGATGAAGGGATAGAGAGAGGGGAATGGGATGAAGGGAGAGAGAGTGGAATGGGATGAAGGGAGAGAGAGGGGAATGGGATGAAGGGGAGACAGGGGAATGGGATGAAGGGAGAGAGAGGGTAATGGGATGAAGGGAAAGAGAGAGAGGGGAATGGGATGAAGGGAGATGAGAGAGAGAGGGGCCTGGGATGAAGGGAGAGAGGGGAATGGGATGAAGGGAGAGAGAGGGGAATGGGATGAAGGGGAGAGAGGGGAATGGGATGAAGGGAGAGAGAGGGGAATGGGATGAACGGGAGAGAGAGGGGAATGGGATGAACCGGGAGAGAGGGGGGAATGGGATGAAGGGAAAGAGAGAGAGAGAGAGAGAGAGAGAGAGAGGGGACTGGGATGAAGGGAGAGAGAGGAATGGGATGAAGGGAGAGAGAGGGGAATTGGGATGAAGGGAGAGAGAGAGGGGAATGGGATGAAGGGAGAGAGAGAGAGTGGAATGGGATGAAGGGAGAGAGAGAGGGGAATGGGATGAAGGGAGAGAGATTGGAATGGGATGGAGAGAGAGAGGGGAATGGGATGAAGGGAGAGAGAGGGGAATGGGATGAAGGGAGAGAGAGGGGAATGGGATGAAGGGAGAGAGAGGGGAATGGGATGAAGGGAGAGAGAGGGGACTGGGATGAACGGGAGAGAGGGGAATGGGACGAACGGGAGAGAGAGGGGAATGGGATGAATGGGGAGAGAGAGGGGAATGGGATGAAGGGAAAGAGAGAGAGAGGGGACTGGGATGAAGGGAGAGAGGGGAATGGGATGAAGGGAGAGAGAGGGGAATGGGATGAAGGGAGAGAGAAGGGAATGGGATGAAGGGAGAGAGAGGGGAATGGGATGAAGGGAGAGAGAGGGGAATGGGATGAAGGGAGAGAGGGGAATGGGATGAAGGGAGAGAGGGGAATGGGATGAAGGGGAGATAGGGGAATGGGATGAAGGGAGAGAGAGAGGGGGGAATGGGATGAAGGGGAGAGAGGGGAATGGGATGCATCGAGAGAGAGAGGGGAATGTGATAAAGGGGAGAGAGGGGAATGGGATGAAGGGAGAGAGAGA
Source organism: Myxine glutinosa (assembly GCF_964187855.1). Classification (NCBI taxonomy): domain Eukaryota; kingdom Metazoa; phylum Chordata; class Myxini; order Myxiniformes; family Myxinidae; genus Myxine; species Myxine glutinosa. Next base: position 1,474,869 of record NC_136265.1, on the reverse strand, counting down.
GGGGAATGGGATGAAGGGAGAGAGAGAGGGGAATGGGATGAAGGGAGAGAGGGGAATGGGATGAAGGGAGAGAGAGGGGAATGGGATGAAGGGAGAGAGAGGGGAATGGGATGAAGGGAGAGAGGGGAATGGGATGAAGGGAGAGAGAGGGGAATGGGATGAAGGGAGAAAGTGTGGAATGGGATGAAGGGAGAGAGGGGAATGGGATGAAGGGAGAGAGAGAGGGGAATGGGATGAACGGGAGAGAGGGGAATGGGATGAAGGGAGAGAGAGGGGAATGGGATGAAAGGAGAGAGAGAGGGGAATGGGATGAAGGGAGAGAGAGAGAGAGAGAGAGGGGACTGGGATGAAGGGAGAGAGCAGAATGGGATGAAGGGAGAGAGAGGGGAATGGGATGAAGGGAGAGAGAGGGGAATGGGATGAAGGGAGAGAGAGGGGAATGGGATGAAGGGAGAGAGAGGGGAATGGGATGAAGGGAGAGAGAGAGAGGAGAATGAGATGAAGGGAGAGAGGGGAATGGGATGAAGGGAGAGAAATGGGATGAAGGGAGAGAGAGGGGAATGGGATGAAGGGAGAGAGGGGAATGGGATGAAGGGAGAGAGAGGGGAATAGGATGAAGGGAGAGAGAGGGGAATGGGATGAAGGGAGAGAGTGTGGAATGGGATGAAGGGAGAGAGGGGAATGGGATGAAGGGAGAGAGAGGGGAATGGGATGAAGGGAGAGAGAGAGGGGAATGGGCTGAAGGGGAGAGAGGGGAATGGGATGAATCGAGAGAGAGAGGGGAATGGGATGAAGGGGAGAGAGGAGAATGGGATGAAGGGAGAGAGAGAGGGGAATGGGATGAACGGGAGAGAGGGGAATGGGATGAAGGGAGAGAGAGGGGAATGGGATGAAGGGGGAGAGAGAGGGGAATGGGATGAAGGGAGAGAGAGAGGGGACTGGGATGAAGGGAGAGAGAGAGAGAGGGGAATGGGATGAAGGGAGAGAGAGAGAGGGGGGGAAGTGGGATGAAGGGGGAGAGAGGGGCCTGGGATGAAGGATGAGAGCGAGAGAGAGAGTGGAATGGGATGAAGGGAGAGAGAGAGAGAGAGAGGGGGGGGGAGTGGGATGAAGGGGAGAGAGGGGCCTGGGATGAAGGATGAGAGCGAGAGAGAGAGTGGAATGGGATGAAGGGAGAGAGAGAGAGAGAGAGAGGGGGGAGTGGGATGAAGGGGAGAGAGGGGCCTGGGATGAAGGATGAGAGCGAGAGAGAGAGAGTGGAATGGGATGAAGGGAGAGAGAGAGAGAGAGAGAGAGGGGGGAGTGGGATGAAGGGGAGAGAGGGGCCTGGGATGAAGGATGAGAGCGAGAGAGAGAGTGGAATGGGATGAAGGGAGAGAGAGAGAGAGAGAGAGAGAGGGGGGAGTGGGATGAAGGGGAGAGAGGGGCCTGGGATGAAGGATGAGAGCGAGAGAGAGAGTGGAATGGGATGAAGGGAGAGAGAGAGAGAGAGAGGGGGGAGTGGGATGAAGGGGAGAGAGGGGCCTGGGATGAAGGGAGAGAGAGAGAGAGGGGAATGGGATGAAGGGAGTGAGAGAGAGAGAGAGAGAGAGAGGGGGGGGGAATGGGATGAAGGGGAGAGAGGGGCCTGGGATGAAGGGAGAGAGTGTGGAATGGGATGAAGGGAGAGAGGGGAATGGGATGAAGGGAGAGAGAGGGGAATGGGATGAACGGAAGAGAGGGGAATGGGCTGAAGGGAGAGAGAGGGGAATGGGATGAAAGGAGAGAGAGAGGGGAATGGGATGAAGGGAGAGAGAGAGAGAGAGAGAGAGGGGACTGGGATGAAGGGAGAGAGCGGAATGGGATGAAGGGAGAGAGAGGGGAATGGGATGAAGGGAGAGAGAGGGGAATGAGATGAAGGGAGAGAGAGGGGAATGGGATGAAGGGAGAGAGAGGGGAATGGGATGAAAGGAGAGAGAGAGGGGAATGGGATGAAGGGAGAGAGAGAGAGAGAGAGAGGGGACTGGGATGAAGGGAGAGAGCGGAATGGGATGAAGGGAGAGAGAGGGGAATGGGATGAAGGGAGAGAGAGGAGAATGGGATGAAGGGAGAGAGAGAGAGAGGAGAATGAGATGAAGGGAGAGAGGGGAATGGGAATGAAGGGAGAGAGAGAGAGGAATGGGATGAGGGGAGAGAGAGAGAGAGAGAGGGGACTGGGATGAAGGGAGAGAGCGGATGGGATGAAGGGAGAGAGAGGGGAATGGGATGAAGGGAGAGAGAGGGGAATGGGATGAAGGGAGAGAGAGGGGAATGGGATGAAGGGAGAGAGAGAGAGGGGAATGGGATGAAGGGAGAGAGAGTGGAATGGGATGAAGGGAGAGAGAGGGGAATGGGATGAAGGGAGAGAGAGAGGGGAATGGGATGAAGGGAGAGAGAGTGGATTGGGATGAAGGGAGAGAGAGGGGAATGGGATGAAGGGGAGACAGGGGAATGGGATGAAGGGAGAGAGAGGGTAATGGGATGAAGGGAACGAGAGAGAGGGGAATGGGATGAAGGGAGAGAGAGAGAGAGGGGCCTGGGATGAAGGGAGAGAGGGGAATGGGCTGAAGGGAGAGAGAGGGGAATGGGATGAAGGGGAGAGAGGGGAATGGGATGAAGGGAGAGAGAGGGGAATGGGATGAACGGGAGAGAGAGGGGAATGGGATGAACCGGGAGAGAGGGGGGAATGGGATGAAGGGAAAGAGAGAGAGAGAGAGAGAGAGAGAGAGAGAGAGAGAGGGGACTGGGATGAAGGGAGAGAGAGGAATGGGATGAAGGAAGAGAGAGGGGAATGGGATGAAGGGAGAGAGAGAGGGGAATGGGATGAAGGGAGAGAGAGAGAGTGGAATGGGCTGAAGGGAGAGAGAGAGGGGAATGGGATGAAGGGAGAGAGAGGGGAATGGGATGAAGGGAGGGAGAGAGAGGGGAATGGGATGAAGGGAGAGAGAGAGGGGACTGGGATGAAGGGAGAGAGAGGGGAATGGGATGAAGGGAGAGAGAGGGGACTGGGATGAACGGGAGAGAGGAGAATGGGACGAACGGGAGAGGAGGGGAATGGGATGAATGGGGAGAGAGAGGGGAATGGGATGAAGGGAAAGAGAGAGAGAGGGGACTGGGATGAATGGAAAGAGAGAGAGAGGGGACTGGGATGAAGGGAGAGAGGGGAATGGGATGAAGGGAGAGAGAGAGAGGGGAATGGCATGAAGGGAGAGAGGGGGGAATAGGATGAAGGGAGAGAGAGAGAGAGGGGAATGGGATGAAGGGAAAGAGAGGGGCATGGAATGAAGGGAGGGAGGGGAATGGGATGAAGGGAGAGAGAGAGAGGGGAATGGGATGAAGGGAAAGAGAGGGGAATGGAATGAAGGGAGGGAGGGGAATGGGATGAAGGGAGAGAGAGAGAGGGGAATGGGATGAAGGGAGAGAGAGAGAGGGGAATGGGATGAAGGGAAAGAGAGGGGAATGGAATGAAGGGAGGGAAGGGAATGGGATGAAGGGAGAGAGAGAGAGGGGAATGGGCTGAAGGGAAAGAGAGAGAGGGGAATGGGATGAAGGGAGAGAGAAGGGAAATGCATGAAGGGAGAGAGAGAGAGAGGAGAATGGGATGAAGGGAGAGAGGGGGGAAATGCATGAAGGGAGAGAGAGAGAGGGGAATGGGATGAAGGGAGAGAGAGGGGAAATGCATGAAGGGAGAGAGAGAGAGGGGAATGGGATCAAGGGAGAGAGAGAGGGGAATGGGATGACGGGAGAGAGAGGGGGAATGGGATGAAGGGAGAGAGAGGGGAAATGCATGAAGGGAGAGAGAGAGAGGGGAATGGGATGAAGGGAGAGAGAGGGGGAAATGCATGACGGGAGAGAGAGAGAGGGGAATGGGATGAAGGGAGAGAGAGGGGAATGGGATGAAGGGAGAGAGAGGGGAAATGCATGAAGGGAGAGAGGGGAATGGGATGAAGGGAGAAAGGGGAAATGAATGAAGGGAGAGAGAGAGAGGGGAATGGGATGAAGGGGGAGAGAGGGGAATGGGATGAAGGGAGAGAGAGGGGAATGGGATGAAGGGAGAGAGAGGGGAATGGGAAGAAGGGGGAGAGAGGGGAATGGGATGAAGGGAGAGAGAGGGGAAATGCATGAAGGGAGAGAGAGAGTGGAATGGGATGAAGGGAGAGAGAGGGGAAATTCATGAAGGGAGAGAGAGAGAGGAGAATGGGATGAAGGGAGAGGAGAATGGGATGAAGGGAGAGAGAGGGGAATGGGATGAAGGGAGAGAGAGGGGAAATGCATGAAGGGAGAGAGAGAGAGGGGAATGGGATGAAGGGGGAGGAGAATGGGATGAAGGAAGAGGAGAATGGTATGAAGGGAGGGAGAGGGGAAATGCATGAAGGGAGAGAGAGAGAGGGGAATGGGATGAAGGGAGAGAGAGGGGAATGGGATGAAGGGGGAGAGAGAGAGGGGAATGGGAGGGATGAAGGGAGAGAGAGGGGAATGGGATGAAGGGAGAGAGAGAGGGGAAATGGGATGAAGGGAGAGGAGAATGGGATGAAGGGAGAGGAGAATGGGATGAAGGGAGAGGAGAATGGATGAAGGGAGAGAGAGGGGAAATGCATGAAGGGAGAGAGAGAGGGGAATGGGATGAAGGGAGAGAGAGAGGGGAATGGGATGAAGGGAGAGAGAGGGGAAATGCATGAAGGGAGAGAGAGAGAGGGGAATGGGATGAAGGGAGAGAGAGGGGAATGGGATGAAGGGAGAGAGAGGGGAAATGCATGAAGGGAGAGAGAGAGGGGAATGGGATGAAGGGAGAGAGAGGGGAATGGGATGAAGGGAGAGAGAGAGAGGGGAATGGGATGAAGGGAGAGAGAGGGGAATGGGATGAAGGGAGAGAGAGAGAGGGGAAATGCATGAAGGGAGAGAGAGAGGGGAATGGGATGACGGGAGAGAGAGAGGGGAAATGCATGAATGGAGAGAGAGAGAGGAGAATGGGATGAAGGGAGAGAGAGAGAGGGGAATGGGATGAAGGGAGAGAGAGAGGGGAATGGGATGAAGGGAGAGAGAGAGAGGGGAATGGGATGAAGGGAGAGAGAGAGAGGGGAATGGGATGAAGGGAGAGAGAGGGGAATGGGATGAAGGGAGAGAGAGGGGAATGGGATGAAGGGAGAGCGAGGGGAATGGGATGAAGGGAGAGAGAGGGGAATGGGATGAAGGGAGAGAGAGGGGAATGGGATGAAGGGAGAGAGAGGGGAATGGGATGAAGGGAGAGAGAGGGGAATGGGATGAAGGGAGAGAGAGGGGAATGGGATGAAGGGAGAGAGAGAGAGGGGAAGTGCATGAAGGGAGAGAGAGGGGAATGGGATGAAGGGAGAGAGAGGGGAATGGGATGAAGGGAGAGAGAGGGGAATGGGATGAAGGGAGAGAGAGGGGAATGGGATGAAGGGAGAGAGAGGGGAATGGGATGAAGGGAGAGAGAGAGGGGAATGGGATGAAGGGAGAGATAGGGGAATGGGATGAAGGGAGAGAGAGGGGAATGGGATGAAGGGAGAGAGAGAGAGGGGAAATGCATGAAGGGAGAGAGAGGGGAATGGGATGAAGGGAGAGAGAGAGGAAATGCATGAAGGGAGAGAGAGAGAGAGGAGAATGGGATGAAGGGAGAGGAGAATGGGATGAAGGGAGAGGAGAATGGTATGAAGGGAGGGAGAGGGGAAATGCATGAAGGGAGAGAGAGAGAGGGGAATGGGATGAAGGGAGAGAGAGGGGAATGGGATGAAGGGGGAGAGAGAGAGGGGAATGGGAGGGATGAAGGGAGAGAGAGGGGAATGGGATGAGGGGAGAGAGAGAGGGGAAATGGGATGAAGGGAGAGGAGAATGGGATGAAGGGAGAGGAGAATGGGATGAAGGGAGAGGAGAATGGGATGAAGGGAGAGAGAGGGGAAATGCATGAAGGGAGAGAGAGAGGGGAATGGGATGAAGGGAGAGAGAGGGGAATGGGATGAAGGGGAGACAGTAGATGCAATGGCAGATGGGATGCAATTGGGATTAAGGCAGATGGGATGCAATGGGAGAATGGGATGCAATGGGATGAAGGGAAAGAGAGGGGAATGGGATGAAGGGAGATAGAGGGGAATGGGATGAAGGGAGATAGAGGGGAATGGGATGAAGGGAGAGAGAGAGAGAGGGGAAATGCATGAAGGGAGAGAGAGGGGAATGGGATGAAGGGAGAGAGAGAGGAAATGCATGAAGGGAGAGAGAGAGAGGGGAATGGGATGAAGGGAGAGAGAGGGGGAAATGCATGAAGGGAGAGAGAGGAGAATGGGATGAAGGGAGAGAGAGAGAGGAGAATGGGATGAAGGGAGAGGAGAATGGGATGAAGGGAGAGGAGAATGGGATGAAGGGAGAGGAGAATGGGATGAAGGGAGAGAGTTGAAGGGGATGAAAGGTTTTATTGGGAATGGGCCGAAATTGCAGCCATGGGACAGCATTATATATTTGCGTACGTGATAAATAGACGGTCTCCTGGAAACATCACATTTTTGCTTTTGTTGGTTGATCTGATACTTGTTGGAAGGGTAAACAGGGTTTAAAAAAAAAATCTGGAATAAATGTGATCGTTCCTGATTTTCAAAAACCGTTTTGTGAGACTATTCTGTCGGTTTTTTTGTCTAACACAAAGCAGAAAGACGAGTTATGACGCGCGGTGTATAAACTGAGGTCCGTCCAGTGCATCTCTTTTTATATCGAAAGTGTGTTTTAAAGGTGACGGCTCGCAACAGACAAACTCCCCATAGGAAACACCTCGAAGATGTCCGTGACGAGAAATCGCTTCAAACAAATGCTGAGGAGAAAACGTCAAAGCTTCGACAGAGCTTCCGAAATCCCACAAGCACCCGCGAAATTCATAAATACGTTGTGCGCATGCGCAAGCAGCGCGCGCACACGGCGCGGCATGGCGGCTTCGTGGGTCGAGGGGTGTTTGTGACGAGAAAGGTCTCGTTTGTCGTCCCTCAGTTCGCGCGGTTCCTTTGGAGGGAGAATGGCCGAGGCGAAACGAGCCCCAATCACTACTTTATCTGGACCGTTTCTGAAGAAGAAGAAAGAGGGAGAGGAGGGCTGTGGGACGCTTCGGTTTGAGCTGGAACTCGGGGAGTCGAGCGATAATAAGTGCGTCGAGTTCTACTACCCGGAGCTCGTGCGAGGAGCTGGGGTGAGAATAGACGTCGTCGTGTGTTCGGGGTTTGTGTGCTTTCTGGCGCCACTCACGGGACATGTGGTGATTTGTGTGTGCGGGAGATCGACCGGACGTTTGCGATGTTCGGAAGATCATGTTGCTGTTGGTTTGTGACGTTTGGAAGATTGTGTTGGTTTGTGATGTTTGGAAGATTGTGTTGGTTTGTGATGTTTGGAAGGTTGTGTCTGTTTGTGATGTTTGGAAGATTATGTTGGTTTGTGATGTTTGGAAGATTATGTTGGTTTGTGATGTTTGGAAGGTTGTGTTGGTTTGTGATGTTTGGAAGATTGTGTCGGTTTGTGATGTTTGGAAGATTGTGTTGGTTTGTGATGTTTGGAAGGTTGTGTTGGTTTGTGACGTTTGGAAGATTGTGTTGGTTTGTGACGTTTGGAAGATTGTGTTGGTTTGTGATGTTTGGAAGATTGTGTTGGTTTGTGATGTTTGGAAGGTTGTGTTGGTTTGTGATGTTTGGAAGGTTGTGTCTGTTTGTGATGTTTGGAAGATTATGTTGGTTTGTGATGTTTGGAAGATTATGTTGGTTTGTGATGTTTGGAAGGTTGTGTTGGTTTGTGATGTTTGGAAGGTTGTGTTGGTTTGTGATGTTTGGAAGGTTGTGTCTGTTTGTGATGTTTGGAAGATTATGTTGGTTTGTGATGTTTGGAAGATTGTGTTGGTTTGTGATGTTTGGAAGATTATGTTGGTTTGTGATGTTTGGAAGATTATGTTGGTTTGTGATGTTTGGAAGGTTGTGTTGGTTTGTGATGTTTGGAAGGTTGTGTCTGTTTGTGATGTTTGGAAGATTGTGTCGGTTTGTGATGTTTGGAAGGTTGTCGGTTTGTGATGTTTGGAAGGTTGTGTTGGTTTGTGATGTTTGGAAGGTTGTGTCTGTTTGTGATGTTTGGAAGGTTGTGTTGGTTTGTGATGTTTGGAAGGTTGTGTTGGTTTGTGATGTTTGGAAGGTTGTCGGTTTGTGATGTTTGGAAGGTTGTGTTGGTTTGTGATGTTTGGAAGATTGTGTTGGTTTGTGATGTTTGGAAGGTTGTCGGTTTGTGATGTTTGGAAGATTATGTTGGTTTGTGATGTTTGGAAGATTGTGTTGGTTTGTGATGTTTGGAAGGTTGTGTTGGTTTGTGACGTTTGGAAGATTGTGTCGGTTTGTGATGTTTGGAAGGTTGTGTTGGTTTGTGATGTTTGGAAGGTTGTGTTGGTTTGTGATGTTTGGAAGGTTGTGTTGGTTTGTGATGTTTGGAAGGTTGTGTTGGTTTGTGACGTTTGGAAGATTGTGTCGGTTTGTGATGTTTGGAAGGTTGTGTTGGTTTGTGATGTTTGGAAGGTTGTGTTGGTTTGTGATGTTTGGAAGATTGTGTTGGTTTGTGATGTTTGGAAGATTATGTTGGTTTGTGATGTTTGGAAGGTTGTGTTGGTTTGTGATGTTTGGAAGGTTGTGTTGGTTTGTGATGTTTGGAAGGTTGTGTTGGTTTGTGATGTTTGGAAGATTGTGTTGGTTTGTGATGTTTGGAAGATTGTGTTGGTTTGTGATGTTTGGAAGATTGTGTTGGTTTGTGATGTTTGGAAGATTATGTTGGTTTGTGATGTTTGGAAGGTTGTGTTGGTTTGTGATGTTTGGAACGTTGTGTCTGTTTGTGATGTTTGGAAGATTGTGTCGGTTTGTGATGTTTGGAAGATTATGTTGGTTTGTGATGTTTGGAAGATTATGTTGGTTTGTGATGTTTGGAAGATTGTGTTGGTTTGTGATGTTTGGAAGATTGTGTTGGTTTGTGATGTTTGGAAGATTGTGTTGGTTTGTGATGTTTGGAAGATTATGTTGGTTTGTGATGTTTGGAAGGTTGTGTTGGTTTGTGATGTTTGGAACGTTGTGTCTGTTTGTGATGTTTGGAAGATTGTGTCGGTTTGTGATGTTTGGAAGGTTGTCGGTTTGTGATGTTTGGAAGGTTGTGTCGGTTTGTGATGTTTGGAAGGTTGTCGGTTTGTGATGTTTGGAAGGTTGTGTCTGTTTGTGATGTTTGGAAGATTGTGTTGGTTTGTGATGTTTGGAAGGTTGTCGGTTTGTGATGTTTGGAAGGTTGTGTCGGTTTGTGATGTTTGGAAGGTTGTGTTGGTTTGTGATGTTTGGAAGATTATGTCGGTTTGTGATGTTTGGAAGATTGTGTCGGTTTGTGATGTTTGGAAGATTGTGTCTGTTTGTGATGTTTGGAAGGTTGTGTTGGTTTGTGATGTTTGGAAGGTTGTGTTGGTTTGTGATGTTTGGAAGATTGTGTTGGTTTGTGATGTTTGGAAGATTGTGTTGGTTTGTGATGTTTGGAAGATTGTGTTGGTTTGTGATGTTTGGAAGGTTATGTCTGTTTGTGATGTTTCGAAGATTGTGTCGGTTTGTGATGTTTGGAAGATTGTGTCTGTTTGTGATGTTTGGAAGATTGTGTTGGTTTATGATGTTTGGAAGATTGTGTCGGTTTGTGACGTTTGGAAGGTTGTGTCGGTTTGTGACGTTTGGAAGGTTGTGTCGGTTTGTGATGTTTGGAAGATTGTGTTGGTTTGTGATGTTTGGAAGGTTGTCGGTTTGTGATGTTTGGAAGCTTGTGTCGGTTTGTGACGTTTGGAAGGTTGATTTGGTTTGTGACGTTTGGAAGATTGTGTCGGTTTGTGACGTTTGGAAGGTTGATTTGGTTTGTGACGTTTGGAAGGTTGATTTGGTTTGTGACGTTTGGAAGGTTGTGTCGGTTTGTGATGTTTGGAAGATTGTGTTGGTTTGTGATGTTTGGAAGATTGTGTTGGTATGTGATGTTTGGAAGGTTGATTTGGTTTGTGACGTTTGGAAGATTGTGTCGGTTTGTGATGTTTGGAAGGTTGTCGGTTTGTGATGTTTGGAAGATTGTGTCGGTTTGTGATGTTTGGAAGGTTGTCGGTTTGTGATGTTTGGAAGATTGTGTCGGTTTGTGATGTTTGGAAGGTTGTCGGTTTGTGATGTTTGGAAGGTTGTCGGTTTGTGATGTTTGGAAGATTATGTTGGTTTGTGATGTTCGGAAGATTATGTTGGTTTGTGATGTTTGGAAGGTTGTGTTGGGTTGTGTTGGTTTGTGATGTTCGGAAGATTGTGTTGGTTTGTGATGTTTGGAAGATTGTGTTGGTTTGTGATGTTTGGAAGGTTGTGTCTGTTTGTGATGTTCGGAAGATTGTGTTGGTTTGTGATGTTCGGAAGGTTGTGTCGGTTTGTGATGTTCGGAAGGTTGTGTCGGTTTGTGACGTTTCGGAAGATTATGTCGGTTTGTGATGTTTGGAAGATTGTGTTGGTTTGTGATGTTTGGAAGGTTGTGTTGGTTTGTGATGTTTGGAAGGTTGTGTCGGTTTGTGATGTTTGGAAGGTTGTGTCGGTTTGTGATGTTTGGAAGGTTGTGTTGGTTTGTGATGTTTGGAAGGTTGTGTTGGTTTGTGATGTTTGGAACGTTATGTTGGTTTGTGATGTTTGGAAGGTTGTGTTGGTTTGTGATGTTTGGAAGGTTGTGTTGGTTTGTGATGTTTGGAACGTTGTGTCGGTTTGTGATGTTTGGAAGGTTGTGTTGGTTTGTGATGTTTGGAAGATTATGTTGGTTTGTGATGTTTGGAAGATTGTGTTGGTTTGTGATGTTTGGAAGATTGTGTTGGTTTGTGATGTTTGGAAGATTGTGTTGGTTTGTGATGTTTGGAAGATTATGTTGGTTTGTGATGTTTGGAAGGTTGTGTTGGTTTGTGATGTTTGGAACGTTATGTTGGTTTGTGATGTTTGGAAGGTTCTGTCGGTTTGTGATGTTTGGAAGATTGTGTCGGTTTGTGATGTTTGGAAGATTATGTTGGTTTGTGATGTTTGGAAGATTATGTTGGTTTGTGATGTTTTTGAAGATTATGTTGGTTTGTGATGTTCGGAAGGTTGTGTCGGTTTGTGATGTTCGGAAGGTTGTGTCGGTTTGTGACGTTTCGGAAGATTATGTCGGTTTGTGATGTTTGGAAGATTGTGTTGGTTTGTGATGTTTGGAAGGTTGTGTTGGTTTGTGATGTTTGGAAGGTTGTGTCGGTTTGTGATGTTTGGAAGGTTGTGTTGGTTTGTGATGTTTGGAAGGTTGTGTTGGTTTGTGATGTTTGGAACGTTATGTTGGTTTGTGATGTTTGGAAGGTTGTGTTGGTTTGTGATGTTTGGAAGGTTGTGTTGGTTTGTGATGTTTGGAACGTTGTGTCGGTTTGTGATGTTTGGAAGGTTGTGTTGGTTTGTGATGTTTGGAAGATTATGTTGGTTTGTGATGTTTGGAAGATTGTGTTGGTTTGTGATGTTTGGAAGATTGTGTTGGTTTGTGATGTTTGGAAGATTGTGTTGGTTTGTGATGTTTGGAAGATTATGTTGGTTTGTGATGTTTGGAAGGTTGTGTTGGTTTGTGATGTTTGGAACGTTATGTTGGTTTGTGATGTTTGGAAGGTTCTGTCGGTTTGTGATGTTTGGAAGATTGTGTCGGTTTGTGATGTTTGGAAGATTATGTTGGTTTGTGATGTTTGGAAGATTGTGTTGGTTTGTGATGTTTGGAAGATTATGTTGGTTTGTGATGTTTTTGAAGATTATGTTGGTTTGTGATGTTTGGAAGGTTGTGTCGGTTTGTGATGTTTGGAAGATTGTGTTGGTTTGTGATGTTTGGAAGATTATGTTGGTTTGTGATGTTTGGAAGGTTGTGTTGGTTTGTGATGTTTGGAAGATTATGTTGGTTTGTGATGTTTGGAAGGTTGTGTTGGTTTGTGATGTTTGGAAGGTTGTGTTGGTTTGTGATGTTTGGAACGTTGTGTCGGTTTGTGATGTTTGGAAGATTGTGTTGGTTTGTGATGTTTGGAAGATTATGTTGGTTTGTGATGTTTGGAAGGTTGTGTTGGTTTGTGATGTTTGGAAGGTTGTGTTGGTTTGTGATGTTTGGAAGGTTGTGTTGGTTTGTGATGTTTGGAAGGTTGTGTTGGTTTGTGATGTTTGGAAGATTGTGTTGGTTTGTGATGTTTGGAAGGTTGTGTTGGTTTGTGATGTTTGGAAGGTTGTGTTGGTTTGTGATGTTTGGAACGTTGTGTCGGTTTGTGATGTTTGGAAGATTGTGTTGGTTTGTGATGTTTGGAAGGTTGTGTTGGTTTGTGATGTTTGGAAGGTTGTGTTGGTTTGTGATGTTTGGAAGGTTGTGTTGGTTTGTGATGTTTGGAAGGTTGTGTTGGTTTGTGATGTTTGGAAGGTTGTGTTGGTTTGTGATGTTTGGAAGGTTGTGTTGGTTTGTGATGTTTGGAAGGTTGTGTTGGTTTGTGATGTTTGGAACGTTGTGTCGGTTTGTGATGTTTGGAAGATTGTGTTGGTTTGTGATGTTTGGAAGATTATGTTGGTTTGTGATGTTTGGAAGGTTGTGTTGGTTTGTGATGTTTGGAAGGTTGTGTTGGTTTGTGATGTTTGGAAGGTTGTGTTGGTTTGTGATGTTTGGAAGATTGTGTTGGTTTGTGATGTTTGGAACGTTATGTTGGTTTGTGATGTTTGGAAGGTTGTGTTGGTTTGTGATGTTTGGAAGGTTGTGTTGGTTTGTGATGTTTGGAAGATTGTGTTGGTTTGTGATGTTTGGAAGATTGTGTTGGTTTGTGATGTTTGGAAGATTGTGTTGGTTTGTGATGTTTGGAAGATTATGTTGGTTTGTGATGTTTGGAAGATTGTGTTGGTTTGTGATGTTTGGAAGGTTGTGTTGGTTTGTGATGTTTGGAACGTTATGTTGGTTTGTGATGTTTGGAAGGTTCTGTCGGTTTGTGATGTTTGGAAGATTGTGTCGGTTTGTGATGTTTGGAAGATTATGTTGGTTTGTGATGTTTGGAAGATTGTGTTGGTTTGTGATGTTTGGAAGATTATGTTGGTTTGTGATGTTTGGAAGGTTGTGTCGGTTTGTGATGTTTGGAAGATTATGTTGGTTTGTGATGTTTGGAAGGTTGTGTTGGTTTGTGATGTTTGGAACGTTATGTTGGTTTGTGATGTTTGGAAGGTTCTGTCGGTTTGTGATGTTTGGAAGATTGTGTCGGTTTGTGATGTTCGGAAGATTGTGTTGGTTTGTGATGTTCGGAAGATTGTGTTGGTTTGTGATGTTCGGAAGGTTGTGTCGGTTTGTGATGTTCGGAAGGTTGTGTCGGTTTGTGACGTTTCGGAAGATTATGTCGGTTTGTGATGTTTGGAAGATTGTGTTGGTTTGTGATGTTTGGAAGGTTGTGTTGGTTTGTGATGTTTGGAAGGTTATGTCGTTTTGTGATGTTTGGAAGGTTGTGTTGGTTTGTGATGTTTGGAAGGTTGTGTTGGTTTGTGATGTTTGGAAGGTTGTGTTGGTTTGTGATGTTTGGAACATTATGTTGGTTTGTGATGTTTGGAAGGTTGTGTTGGTTTGTGATGTTTGGAAGATTGTGTTGGTTTGTGATGTTTGGAAGGTTGTGTCTGTTTGTGATGTTTGGAAGATTGTGTTGGTTTGTGATGTTCGGAAGGTTGTGTCGGTTTGTGATGTTCGGAAGGTTGTGTCGGTTTGTGACGTTTCGGAAGATTATGTCGGTTTGTGATGTTTGGAAGATTGTGTTGGTTTGTGATGTTCGGAAGATTGTGTTGGTTTGTGATGTTCGGAAGGTTGTGTCGGTTTGTGATGTTCGGAAGGTTGTGTCGGTTTGTGACGTTTCGGAAGATTATGTCGGTTTGTGATGTTTGGAAGATTGTGTTGGTTTGTGATGTTTGGAAGGTTGTGTTGGTTTGTGATGTTTGGAAGGTTGTGTCGTTTTGTGATGTTTGGAAGGTTGTGTTGGTTTGTGATGTTTGGAAGGTTGTGTTGGTTTGTGATGTTTGGAACATTATGTTGGTTTGTGATGTTTGGAAGGTTGTGTTGGTTTGTGATGTTTGGAAGATTGTGTTGGTTTGTGATGTTTGGAAGGTTGTGTCTGTTTGTGATGTTTGGAAGATTGTGTTGGTTTGTGATGTTTGGAAGATTGTGTTGGTTTGTGATGTTTGGAAGGTTGTGTCGGTTTGTGATGTTTGGAAGATTATGTTGGTTTGTGATGTTCAGAAGATTGTGTCGGTTTGTGATGTTCGGAAGATTGTGTTGGTTTGTGATGTTTGGAAGATTGTGTCGGTTTGTGATGTTTGGAAGAACGTGTCGGTTTGTGATGTTTGGAAGATTATGTCGGTTTGTGATGTTTGGAAGATTGTGTTGGTTTGTGATGTTTGGAAGATTGTGTCGGTTTGTGATGTTTGGAAGATTGTGTCTGTTTGTGATGTTTGGAAGATTGTGTTGGTTTGTGATGTTTGGAAGATTGTGTCGGTTTGTGATGTTTGGAAGATTGTGTCTGTTTGTGATGTTTCGAAGATTGTGTTGGTTTGTGATGCTTGGAAGATTGTGTCTGTTTGTGATGTTTGGAAGATTATGTTGGTTTGTGATGTTTGGAAGGTTGTGTTGGTTTGTGATGTTTGGAAGGTTGTGTCTGTTTGTGATGTTTGGAAGATTGTGTTGGTTTGTGATGTTTGGAAGATTGTGTCGGTTTGTGATGTTTGGAAGATTGTGTCTGTTTGTGATGTTTCGAAGATTGTGTCGGTTTGTGATGTTTGGAAGATTGTGTCTGTTTGTGATGTTTGGAAGATTGTGTTGGTTTATGATGTTTGGAAGATTGTGTCGGTTTGTGACGTTTGGAAGGTTGTGTCGGTTTGTGATGTTTGGAAGGTTGTCGGTTTGTGATGTTTGGAAGATTGTGTTGGTTTGTGATGTTTGGAAGATTGTCGGTTTGTGATGTTTGGAAGCCTGTGTCGGTTTGTGATGTTTGGAAGATTGTGTTGGTTTGTGATGTTTGGAAGATTGTCGGTTTGTGATGTTTGGAAGCTTGTGTCGGTTTGTGATGTTTGGAAGGTTGTGTTGGTTTGTGATGTTTTTGAAGATTATGTTGGTTTGTGATGTTTGGAAGGTTGTGTCGGTTTGTGACGTTTGGAAGATTGTGTCGGTTTGTGATGTTTGGAAGATTGTGTTGGTTTGTGATGTCCGGAAGGTTGATTTGGTTTGTGACGTTTGGAAGATTGTGTCGGTTTGTGATGTTTGGAAGGTTGTCGGTTTGTGATGTTTGGAAGATTGTGTCGGTTTGTGATGTTTGGAAGGTTGTCGGTTTGTGATGTTTGGAAGATTATGTTGGTTTGTGATGTTCGGAAGATTATGTTGGTTTGTGATGTTTGGAAGATTATGTTGGTTTGTGATGTTTGGAAGGTTGTCGGTTTGTGATGTTCAGAAGATTGTGTCGGTTTGTGATGTTCGGAAGATTGTGTTGGTTTGTGATGTTTGGAAGGTTGTGTCGGTTTGTGATGTTTGGAAGATTGTGTTGGTTTGTGATGTTTGGAAGATTGTGTTGGTTTGTGATGTTTGGAAGGTTGTGTCGGTTTGTGATGTTTGGAAGATTGTGTTGGTTTGTGATGTTTGGAAGATTGTGTTGGTTTGTGATGTCCGGAAGGTTGATTTGGTTTGTGACGTTTGGAAGATTGTGTCGGTTTGTGATGTTTGGAAGGTTGTCGGTTTGTGATGTTTGGAAGATTGTGTCGGTTTGTGATGTTTGGAAGGTTGTCGGTTTGTGATGTTTGGAAGATTATGTTGGTTTGTGATGTTCGGAAGATTATGTTGGTTTGTGATGTTTGGAAGATTATGTTGGTTTGTGATGTTTGGAAGGTTGTCGGTTTGTGATGTTCAGAAGATTGTGTCGGTTTGTGATGTTCGGAAGATTGTGTTGGTTTGTGATGTTTGGAAGATTGTGTCTGTTTGTGATGTTTGGAAGATTGTGTTGGTTTGTGATGTTTGGAAGATTGTGTCGGTTTGTGATGTTTGGAAGAACGTGTCGGTTTGTGATGTTTGGAAGATTATGTCGGTTTGTGATGTTTGGAAGATTGTGTCGGTTTGTGATGTTCGGAAGGTTATGTCTGTTTGTGATGTTTCGAAGATTGTGTCGGTTTGTGATGTTTGGAAGATTGTGTTGGTTTATGATGTTTGGAAGATTGTGTCGGTTTGTGACGTTTGGAAGGTTGTGTCGGTTTGTGACGTTTGGAAGGTTGTGTCGGTTTGTGATGTTTGGAAGATTGTGTCTGTTTGTGATGTTTGGAAGGTTGTCGGTTTGTGATGTTTGGAAGGTTGTCGGTTTGTGATGTTTGGAAGGTTGTCGGTTTGTGATGTTTGGAAGATTATGTTGGTTTGTGATGTTTGGAAGGTTGTCGGTTTGTGATGTTTGGAAGGTTGTCGGTTTGTGATGTTTGGAAGATTATGTTGGTTTGTGATGTTCGGAAGATTATGTTGGTTTGTGATGTTTGGAAGGTTGTGTTGGGTTGTGTTGGTTTGTGATGTTCGGAAGATTGTGTTGGTTTGTGATGTTTGGAAGATTGTGTTGGTTTGTGATGTTTGGAAGGTTGTGTCTGTTTGTGATGTTCGGAAGATTGTGTTGGTTTGTGATGTTCGGAAGGTTGTGTCGGTTTGTGATGTTCGGAAGGTTGTGTCGGTTTGTGACGTTTCGGAAGATTATGTCGGTTTGTGATGTTTGGAAGATTGTGTTGGTTTGTGATGTTTGGAAGGTTGTGTTGGTTTGTGATGTTTGGAAGGTTGTGTCGGTTTGTGATGTTTGGAAGGTTGTGTTGGTTTGTGATGTTTGGAAGGTTGTGTTGGTTTGTGATGTTTGGAACGTTATGTTGGTTTGTGATGTTTGGAAGGTTGTGTTGGTTTGTGATGTTTGGAAGGTTGTGTTGGTTTGTGATGTTTGGAAGGTTGTGTTGGTTTGTGATGTTTGGAAGGTTGTGTTGGTTTGTGATGTTTGGAAGATTATGTTGGTTTGTGATGTTTGGAAGATTGTGTTGGTTTGTGATGTTTGGAAGATTGTGTTGGTTTGTGATGTTTGGAAGATTATGTTGGTTTGTGATGTTTGGAAGATTGTGTTGGTTTGTGATGTTTGGAAGATTGTGTTGGTTTGTGATGTTTGGAAGATTATGTTGGTTTGTGATGTTTGGAAGATTGTGTTGGTTTGTGATGTTTGGAAGGTTATGTTGGTTTGTGATGTTTGGAAGATTATGTTGGTTTGTGATGTTTGGAAGATTGTGTTGGTTTGTGATGTTTGGAAGATTGTGTTGGTTTGTGATGTTTGGAAGATTATGTTGGTTTGTGATGTTTGGAAGATTGTGTTGGTTTGTGATGTTTGGAACGTTATGTTGGTTTGTGATGTTTGGAAGGTTCTGTCGGTTTGTGATGTTTGGAAGATTGTGTCGGTTTGTGATGTTTGGAAGATTATGTTGGTTTGTGATGTTTGGAAGATTGTGTTGGTTTGTGATGTTTGGAAGATTATGTTGGTTTGTGATGTTTTTGAAGATTATGTTGGTTTGTGATGTTTGGAAGGTTGTGTCGGTTTGTGATGTTTGGAAGATTATGTTGGTTTGTGATGTTTGGAAGATTGTGTTGGTTTGTGATGTTTGGAAGATTATGTTGGTTTGTGATGTTTGGAAGGTTGTGTTGGTTTGTGATGTTTGGAAGGTTGTGTTGGTTTGTGATGTTTGGAACGTTATGTTGGTTTGTGATGTTTGGAAGGTTCTGTCGGTTTGTGATGTTTGGAAGGTTCTGTCGGTTTGTGATGTTTGGAAGATTGTGTCGGTTTGTGATGTTTGGAAGATTGTTGGTTTGTGATGTTTGGAAGATTATGTTGGTTTGTGATGTTTGGAAGATTGTGTTGGTTTGTGATGTTTGGAAGATTATGTTGGTTTGTGATGTTTGGAAGATTATGTTGGTTTGTGATGTTTGGAAGATTATGTTGGTTTGTGATGTTTGGAAGGTTGTGTCGGTTTGTGATGTTTGGAAGATTGTGTTGGTTTGTGATGTTTGGAAGATTGTGTTGGTTTGTGTTGTTTGGAAGATTGTGTTGGTTTGTGATGTTTGGAAGGTTGTGTCGGTTTGTGATGTTTGGAAGGTTGTCGGTTTGTGATGTTTGGAAGATTGTGTTGGTTTGTGATGTTTGGAAGATTGTGTTGGTTTGTGATGTTTGGAAGATTGTGTCGGTTTGTGATGTTTGGAAGATTGTGTCGGTTTGTGATGTTTGGAAGGTTCTGTCGGTTTGTGATGTTTGGAAGATTGTGTTGGTTTGTGATGTTTGGAAGATTGTGTCGGTTTGTGATGTTTGGAAGATTATGTTGGTTTGTGATGTTTGGAAGATTGTGTTGGTTTGTGATGTTTGGAAGATTATGTTGGTTTGTGATGTTTGGAAGATTATGTTGGTTTGTGATGTTTTTGAAGATTATGTTGGTTTGTGATGTTTGGAAGGTTGTGTTGGTTTGTGATGTTTGGAAGGTTGTGTTGGTTTGTGATGTTTGGAACGTTATGTTGGTTTGTGATGTTTGGAAGGTTCTGTCGGTTTGTGATGTTTGGAAGGTTCTGTCGGTTTGTGATGTTTGGAAGATTGTGTCGGTTTGTGATGTTTGGAAGATTGTTGGTTTGTGATGTTTGGAAGATTATGTTGGTTTGTGATGTTTGGAAGATTGTGTTGGTTTGTGATGTTTGGAAGATTATGTTGGTTTGTGATGTTTGGAAGATTATGTTGGTTTGTGATGTTTTTGAAGATTATGTTGGTTTGTGATGTTTGGAAGGTTGTGTCGGTTTGTGATGTTTGGAAGATTGTGTTGGTTTGTGATGTTTGGAAGATTGTGTTGGTTTGTGTTGTTTGGAAGATTGTGTTGGTTTGTGATGTTTGGAAGGTTGTGTCGGTTTGTGATGTTTGGAAGGTTGTCGGTTTGTGATGTTTGGAAGATTGTGTTGGTTTGTGATGTTTGGAAGATTGTGTTGGTTTGTGATGTTTGGAAGATTGTGTCGGTTTGTGATGTTTGGAAGATTGTGTCGGTTTGTGATGTTTGGAAGGTTCTGTCGGTTTGTGATGTTTGGAAGATTGTGTTGGTTTGTGATGTTTGGAAGATTGTGTCGGTTTGTGATGTTTGGAAGATTGTGTCGGTTTGTGATGTTTGGAAGATTGTGTCGGTTTGTGATGTTTGGAAGGTTGTGTTGGGTTGTGTTGGTTTGTGATGTTCGGAAGATTGTGTTGGTTTGTGTTGTTTGGAAGGTTGTGTCGGTTTGTGATGTTTGGAAGATTGTGTTGGTTTGTGATGTTTGGAAGATTATGTTGGTTTTTGATGTTTGGAAGGTTGTGTTGGTTTGTGATGTTTGGAAGGTTGTGTCTGTTTGTGATGTTCGGAAGATTGTGTTGGTTTGTGATGTTCGGAAGGTTGTGTCGGTTTGTGATGTTCGGAAGGTTGTCGGTTTGTGACGTTTCGGAAGATTATGTCGGTTTGTGATGTTTGGAAGATTGTGTTGGTTTGTGATGTTTGGAAGGTTGTGTTGGTTTGTGATGTTTGGAAGGTTGTGTCGTTTTGTGATGTTTGGAAGGTTGTGTTGGTTTGTGATGTTTGGAAGGTTGTGTTGGTTTGTGATGTTTGGAAGGTTGTGTTGGTTTGTGATGTTTGGAACATTATGTTGGTTTGTGATGTTTGGAAGGTTGTGTTGGTTTGTGATGTTTGGAAGATTGTGTTGGTTTGTGATGTTTGGAAGGTTGTGTCTGTTTGTGATGTTTGGAAGATTGTGTTGGTTTGTGATGTTTGGAAGATTGTGTTGGTTTGTGATGTTTGGAAGGTTGTGTCGGTTTGTGATGTTTGGAAGATTGTGTTGGTTTGTGATGTTTGGAAGATTGTGTCGGTTTGTGATGTTTGGAAGAACGTGTCGGTTTGTGATGTTTGGAAGGTTGTGTCTGTTTGTGACGTTTCGGAAGATTATGTCGGTTTGTGATGTTTGGAAGATTGTGTTGGTTTGTGACGTTTGGAAGATTGTGTCGGTTTGTGATGTTTGGAAGAACGTGTCGGTTTGTGATGTTTGGAAGGTTGTGTCTGTTAGTGATGTTTGGAAGATTGTGTTGGTTTGTGATGTTTGGAAGATTGTGTCGGTTTGTGATGTTTGGAAGAACGTGTCGGTTTGTGATGTTTGGAAGGTTGTGTCTGTTTGTGACGTTTCGGAAGATTATGTCGGTTTGTGATGTTTGGAAGGTTGTGTCTGTTTGTGACGTTTCGGAAGATTATGTCGGTTTGTGATGTTCGGAAGATTGTGTTGGTTTGTGATGTTCGGAAGATTGTGTTGGTTTGTGATGTTCGGAAGGTTGTGTCGGTTTGTGATGTTCGGAAGGTTGTGTCGGTTTGTGACGTTTCGGAAGATTATGTCGGTTTGTGATGTTTGGAAGATTGTGTTGGTTTGTGATGTTTGGAAGGTTGTGTTGGTTTGTGATGTTTGGAAGGTTGTGTCGTTTTGTGATGTTTGGAAGGTTGTGTTGGTTTGTGATGTTTGGAAGGTTGTGTTGGTTTGTGATGTTTGGAAGGTTGTGTTGGTTTGTGATGTTTGGAACATTATGTTGGTTTGTGATGTTTGGAAGGTTGTGTTGGTTTGTGATGTTTGGAAGATTGTGTTGGTTTGTGATGTTTGGAAGGTTGTGTCTGTTTGTGATGTTTGGAAGATTGTGTTGGTTTGTGATGTTTGGAAGATTGTGTTGGTTTGTGATGTTTGGAAGGTTGTGTCGGTTTGTGATGTTTGGAAGATTATGTTGGTTTGTGATGTTCAGAAGATTGTGTCGGTTTGTGATGTTCGGAAGATTGTGTTGGTTTGTGATGTTTGGAAGATTGTGTCGGTTTGTGATGTTTGGAAGAACGTGTCGGTTTGTGATGTTTGGAAGATTATGTCGGTTTGTGATGTTTGGAAGATTGTGTTGGTTTGTGATGTTTGGAAGATTGTGTCGGTTTGTGATGTTTGGAAGATTGTGTCTGTTTGTGATGTTTCGAAGATTGTGTCGGTTTGTGATGTTTGGAAGATTGTGTCTGTTTGTGATGTTTGGAAGATTGTGTTGGTTTATGATGTTTGGAAGATTGTGTCGGTTTGTGACGTTTGGAAGGTTGTGTCGGTTTGTGATGTTTGGAAGGTTGTCGGTTTGTGATGTTTGGAAGATTGTCGGTTTGTGATGTTTGGAAGCTTGTGTCGGTTTGTGATGTTTGGAAGCTTGTGTCGGTTTGTGACGTTTGGAAGATTGTGTCGGTTTGTGATGTTTGGAAGGTTGTGTCGGTTTGTGATGTTTGGAAGATTGTGTTGGTTTGTGATGTTTGGAAGATTGTGTTGGTTTGTGATGTCCGGAAGGTTGATTTGGTTTGTGACGTTTGGAAGATTGTGTCGGTTTGTGATGTTTGGAAGGTTGTCGGTTTGTGATGTTTGGAAGATTGTGTCGGTTTGTGATGTTTGGAAGGTTGTCGGTTTGTGATGTTTGGAAGATTGTGTCGGTTTGTGATGTTTGGAAGGTTGTCGGTTTGTGATGTTTGGAAGATTGTGTCGGTTTGTGATGTTTGGAAGGTTGTCGGTTTGTGATGTTTGGAAGGTTGTCGGTTTGTGATGTTTGGAAGATTATGTTGGTTTGTGATGTTCGGAAGATTATGTTGGTTTGTGATGTTTGGAAGGTTGTGTTGGGTTGTGTTGGTTTGTGATGTTCGGAAGATTGTGTTGGTTTGTGATGTTTGGAAGATTGTGTTGGTTTGTGATGTTTGGAAGGTTGTGTCTGTTTGTGATGTTCGGAAGATTGTGTTGGTTTGTGATGTTCGGAAGGTTGTGTCGGTTTGTGATGTTCGGAAGGTTGTGTCGGTTTGTGACGTTTCGGAAGATTATGTCGGTTTGTGATGTTTGGAAGATTGTGTTGGTTTGTGATGTTTGGAAGGTTGTGTTGGTTTGTGATGTTTGGAAGGTTGTGTCGGTTTGTGATGTTTGGAAGGTTGTGTTGGTTTGTGATGTTTGGAAGGTTGTGTTGGTTTGTGATGTTTGGAACGTTATGTTGGTTTGTGATGTTTGGAAGGTTGTGTTGGTTTGTGATGTTTGGAAGGTTGTGTTGGTTTGTGATGTTTGGAACGTTGTGTCGGTTTGTGATGTTTGGAAGGTTGTGTTGGTTTGTGATGTTTGGAAGATTATGTTGGTTTGTGATGTTTGGAAGATTGTGTTGGTTTGTGATGTTTGGAAGATTGTGTTGGTTTGTGATGTTTGGAAGATTATGTTGGTTTGTGATGTTTGGAAGATTGTGTTGGTTTGTGATGTTTGGAAGGTTGTGTTGGTTTGTGATGTTTGGAACGTTATGTTGGTTTGTGATGTTTGGAAGGTTCTGTCGGTTTGTGATGTTTGGAAGATTGTGTCGGTTTGTGATGTTTGGAAGATTATGTTGGTTTGTGATGTTTGGAAGATTGTGTTGGTTTGTGATGTTTGGAAGATTATGTTGGTTTGTGATGTTTTTGAAGATTATGTTGGTTTGTGATGTTTGGAAGGTTGTGTCGGTTTGTGATGTTTGGAAGATTATGTTGGTTTGTGATGTTTGGAAGATTGTGTTGGTTTGTGATGTTTGGAAGATTATGTTGGTTTGTGATGTTTGGAAGGTTGTGTTGGTTTGTGATGTTTGGAAGGTTGTGTTGGTTTGTGATGTTTGGAACGTTATGTTGGTTTGTGATGTTTGGAAGGTTCTGTCGGTTTGTGATGTTTGGAAGGTTCTGTCGGTTTGTGATGTTTGGAAGATTGTGTCGGTTTGTGATGTTTGGAAGATTGTTGGTTTGTGATGTTTGGAAGATTATGTTGGTTTGTGATGTTTGGAAGATTGTGTTGGTTTGTGATGTTTGGAAGATTATGTTGGTTTGTGATGTTTGGAAGATTATGTTGGTTTGTGATGTTTGGAAGATTGTGTTGGTTTGTGATGTTTGGAAGATTATGTTGGTTTGTGATGTTTGGAAGATTATGTTGGTTTGTGATGTTTTTGAAGATTATGTTGGTTTGTGATGTTTGGAAGGTTGTGTCGGTTTGTGATGTTTGGAAGATTGTGTTGGTTTGTGATGTTTGGAAGATTGTGTTGGTTTGTGTTGTTTGGAAGATTGTGTTGGTTTGTGATGTTTGGAAGGTTGTGTCGGTTTGTGATGTTTGGAAGGTTGTCGGTTTGTGATGTTTGGAAGATTGTGTTGGTTTGTGATGTTTGGAAGATTGTGTTGGTTTGTGATGTTTGGAAGATTGTGTCGGTTTGTGATGTTTGGAAGATTGTGTCGGTTTGTGATGTTTGGAAGGTTCTGTCGGTTTGTGATGTTTGGAAGATTGTGTTGGTTTGTGATGTTTGGAAGATTGTGTCGGTTTGTGATGTTTGGAAGATTGTGTCGGTTTGTGATGTTTGGAAGATTGTGTCGGTTTGTGATGTTTGGAAGGTTGTGTTGGGTTGTGTTGGTTTGTGATGTTCGGAAGATTGTGTTGGTTTGTGTTGTTTGGAAGGTTGTGTCGGTTTGTGATGTTTGGAAGATTGTGTTGGTTTGTGATGTTTGGAAGATTATGTTGGTTTTTGATGTTTGGAAGGTTGTGTTGGTTTGTGATGTTTGGAAGGTTGTGTCTGTTTGTGATGTTCGGAAGATTGTGTTGGTTTGTGATGTTCGGAAGGTTGTGTCGGTTTGTGATGTTCGGAAGGTTGTCGGTTTGTGACGTTTCGGAAGATTATGTCGGTTTGTGATGTTTGGAAGATTGTGTTGGTTTGTGATGTTTGGAAGGTTGTGTTGGTTTGTGATGTTTGGAAGGTTGTGTCGTTTTGTGATGTTTGGAAGGTTGTGTCGTTTTGTGATGTTTGGAAGGTTGTGTCGGTTTGTGATGTTTGGAAGATTATGTTGGTTTGTGATGTTTGGAAGATTGTGTTGGTTTGTGATGTTTGGAACGTTATGTTGGTTTGTGATGTTTGGAAGGTTCTGTCGGTTTGTGATGTTTGGAAGATTGTGTCGGTTTGTGATGTTTGGAAGATTATGTTGGTTTGTGATGTTTGGAAGATTGTGTTGGTTTGTGATGTTTGGAAGATTATGTTGGTTTGTGATGTTTTTGAAGATTATGTTGGTTTGTGATGTTTGGAAGGTTGTGTCGGTTTGTGATGTTTGGAAGATTATGTTGGTTTGTGATGTTTGGAAGATTGTGTTGGTTTGTGATGTTTGGAAGATTATGTTGGTTTGTGATGTTTGGAAGGTTGTGTTGGTTTGTGATGTTTGGAAGGTTGTGTTGGTTTGTGATGTTTGGAACGTTATGTTGGTTTGTGATGTTTGGAAGGTTCTGTCGGTTTGTGATGTTTGGAAGGTTCTGTCGGTTTGTGATGTTTGGAAGATTGTGTCGGTTTGTGATGTTTGGAAGATTGTTGGTTTGTGATGTTTGGAAGATTATGTTGGTTTGTGATGTTTGGAAGATTGTGTTGGTTTGTGATGTTTGGAAGATTATGTTGGTTTGTGATGTTTGGAAGATTATGTTGGTTTGTGATGTTTGGAAGATTGTGTTGGTTTGTGATGTTTGGAAGATTATGTTGGTTTGTGATGTTTGGAAGATTATGTTGGTTTGTGATGTTTTTGAAGATTATGTTGGTTTGTGATGTTTGGAAGGTTGTGTCGGTTTGTGATGTTTGGAAGATTGTGTTGGTTTGTGATGTTTGGAAGATTGTGTTGGTTTGTGTTGTTTGGAAGATTGTGTTGGTTTGTGATGTTTGGAAGGTTGTGTCGGTTTGTGATGTTTGGAAGGTTGTCGGTTTGTGATGTTTGGAAGATTGTGTTGGTTTGTGATGTTTGGAAGATTGTGTTGGTTTGTGATGTTTGGAAGATTGTGTCGGTTTGTGATGTTTGGAAGATTGTGTCGGTTTGTGATGTTTGGAAGGTTCTGTCGGTTTGTGATGTTTGGAAGATTGTGTTGGTTTGTGATGTTTGGAAGATTGTGTCGGTTTGTGATGTTTGGAAGATTGTGTCGGTTTGTGATGTTTGGAAGATTGTGTCGGTTTGTGATGTTTGGAAGGTTGTGTTGGGTTGTGTTGGTTTGTGATGTTCGGAAGATTGTGTTGGTTTGTGTTGTTTGGAAGGTTGTGTCGGTTTGTGATGTTTGGAAGATTGTGTTGGTTTGTGATGTTTGGAAGATTATGTTGGTTTTTGATGTTTGGAAGGTTGTGTTGGTTTGTGATGTTTGGAAGGTTGTGTCTGTTTGTGATGTTCGGAAGATTGTGTTGGTTTGTGATGTTCGGAAGGTTGTCGGTTTGTGATGTTCGGAAGGTTGTCGGTTTGTGACGTTTCGGAAGATTATGTCGGTTTGTGATGTTTGGAAGATTGTGTTGGTTTGTGATGTTTGGAAGGTTGTGTTGGTTTGTGATGTTTGGAAGGTTGTGTCGTTTTGTGATGTTTGGAAGGTTGTGTTGGTTTGTGATGTTTGGAAGGTTGTGTTGGTTTGTGATGTTTGGAAGGTTGTGTTGGTTTGTGATGTTTGGAACATTATGTTGGTTTGTGATGTTTGGAAGGTTGTGTTGGTTTGTGATGTTTGGAAGATTGTGTTGGTTTGTGATGTTTGGAAGGTTGTGTCTGTTTGTGATGTTTGGAAGATTGTGTTGGTTTGTGATGTTTGGAAGATTGTGTTGGTTTGTGATGTTTGGAAGGTTGTGTCGGTTTGTGATGTTTGGAAGATTGTGTTGGTTTGTGATGTTTGGAAGATTGTGTCGGTTTGTGATGTTTGGAAGAACGTGTCGGTTTGTGATGTTTGGAAGGTTGTGTCTGTTTGTGACGTTTCGGAAGATTATGTCGGTTTGTGATGTTTGGAAGATTGTGTTGGTTTGTGACGTTTGGAAGATTGTGTCGGTTTGTGATGTTTGGAAGAACGTGTCGGTTTGTGATGTTTGGAAGGTTGTGTCTGTTAGTGATGTTTGGAAGATTGTGTTGGTTTGTGATGTTTGGAAGATTGTGTCGGTTTGTGATGTTTGGAAGAACGTGTCGGTTTGTGATGTTTGGAAGGTTGTGTCTGTTTGTGACGTTTCGGAAGATTATGTCGGTTTGTGATGTTTGGAAGGTTGTGTCTGTTTGTGACGTTTCGGAAGATTATGTCGGTTTGTGATGTTCGGAAGATTGTGTTGGTTTGTGATGTTCGGAAGATTGTGTTGGTTTGTGATGTTCGGAAGGTTGTGTCGGTTTGTGATGTTCGGAAGGTTGTGTCGGTTTGTGACGTTTCGGAAGATTATGTCGGTTTGTGATGTTTGGAAGATTGTGTTGGTTTGTGATGTTTGGAAGGTTGTGTTGGTTTGTGATGTTTGGAAGGTTGTGTCGTTTTGTGATGTTTGGAAGGTTGTGTTGGTTTGTGATGTTTGGAAGGTTGTGTTGGTTTGTGATGTTTGGAAGGTTGTGTTGGTTTGTGATGTTTGGAACATTATGTTGGTTTGTGATGTTTGGAAGGTTGTGTTGGTTTGTGATGTTTGGAAGATTGTGTTGGTTTGTGATGTTTGGAAGGTTGTGTCTGTTTGTGATGTTTGGAAGATTGTGTTGGTTTGTGATGTTTGGAAGATTGTGTTGGTTTGTGATGTTTGGAAGGTTGTGTCGGTTTGTGATGTTTGGAAGATTATGTTGGTTTGTGATGTTCAGAAGATTGTGTCGGTTTGTGATGTTCGGAAGATTGTGTTGGTTTGTGATGTTTGGAAGATTGTGTCGGTTTGTGATGTTTGGAAGAACGTGTCGGTTTGTGATGTTTGGAAGATTATGTCGGTTTGTGATGTTTGGAAGATTGTGTTGGTTTGTGATGTTTGGAAGATTGTGTCGGTTTGTGATGTTTGGAAGATTGTGTCTGTTTGTGATGTTTCGAAGATTGTGTCGGTTTGTGATGTTTGGAAGATTGTGTCTGTTTGTGATGTTTGGAAGATTGTGTTGGTTTATGATGTTTGGAAGATTGTGTCGGTTTGTGACGTTTGGAAGGTTGTGTCGGTTTGTGATGTTTGGAAGGTTGTCGGTTTGTGATGTTTGGAAGATTGTCGGTTTGTGATGTTTGGAAGCTTGTGTCGGTTTGTGATGTTTGGAAGCTTGTGTCGGTTTGTGACGTTTGGAAGATTGTGTCGGTTTGTGATGTTTGGAAGGTTGTGTCGGTTTGTGATGTTTGGAAGATTGTGTTGGTTTGTGATGTTTGGAAGATTGTGTTGGTTTGTGATGTCCGGAAGGTTGATTTGGTTTGTGACGTTTGGAAGATTGTGTCGGTTTGTGATGTTTGGAAGGTTGTCGGTTTGTGATGTTTGGAAGATTGTGTCGGTTTGTGATGTTTGGAAGGTTGTCGGTTTGTGATGTTTGGAAGATTGTGTCGGTTTGTGATGTTTGGAAGGTTGTCGGTTTGTGATGTTTGGAAGATTGTGTCGGTTTGTGATGTTTGGAAGGTTGTCGGTTTGTGATGTTTGGAAGGTTGTCGGTTTGTGATGTTTGGAAGATTATGTTGGTTTGTGATGTTCGGAAGATTATGTTGGTTTGTGATGTTTGGAAGGTTGTGTTGGGTTGTGTTGGTTTGTGATGTTCGGAAGATTGTGTTGGTTTGTGATGTTTGGAAGATTGTGTTGGTTTGTGATGTTTGGAAGGTTGTGTCTGTTTGTGATGTTCGGAAGATTGTGTTGGTTTGTGATGTTCGGAAGGTTGTGTCGGTTTGTGATGTTCGGAAGGTTGTGTCGGTTTGTGATGTTCGGAAGGTTGTGTCGGTTTGTGACGTTTCGGAAGATTATGTCGGTTTGTGATGTTTGGAAGATTGTGTTGGTTTGTGATGTTTGGAAGGTTGTGTTGGTTTGTGATGTTTGGAAGGTTGTGTCGGTTTGTGATGTTTGGAAGGTTGTGTTGGTTTGTGATGTTTGGAAGGTTGTGTTGGTGTGTGATGTTTGGAACGTTATGTTGGTTTGTGATGTTTGGAAGGTTGTGTTGGTTTGTGATGTTTGGAAGGTTGTGTTGGTTTGTGATGTTTGGAACGTTGTGTCGGTTTGTGATGTTTGGAAGGTTGTGTTGGTTTGTGATGTTTGGAAGATTATGTTGGTTTGTGATGTTTGGAAGATTGTGTTGGTTTGTGATGTTTGGAAGATTGTGTTGGTTTGTGATGTTTGGAAGATTATGTTGGTTTGTGATGTTTGGAAGATTGTGTTGGTTTGTGATGTTTGGAAGGTTGTGTTGGTTTGTGATGTTTGGAACGTTATGTTGGTTTGTGATGTTTGGAAGGTTCTGTCGGTTTGTGATGTTTGGAAGATTGTGTCGGTTTGTGATGTTTGGAAGATTATGTTGGTTTGTGATGTTTGGAAGATTGTGTTGGTTTGTGATGTTTGGAAGATTATGTTGGTTTGTGATGTTTTTGAAGATTATGTTGGTTTGTGATGTTTGGAAGGTTGTGTCGGTTTGTGATGTTTGGAAGATTATGTTGGTTTGTGATGTTTGGAAGATTGTGTTGGTTTGTGATGTTTGGAAGATTATGTTGGTTTGTGATGTTTGGAAGGTTGTGTTGGTTTGTGATGTTTGGAAGGTTGTGTTGGTTTGTGATGTTTGGAACGTTATGTTGGTTTGTGATGTTTGGAAGGTTCTGTCGGTTTGTGATGTTTGGAAGGTTCTGTCGGTTTGTGATGTTTGGAAGATTGTGTCGGTTTGTGATGTTTGGAAGATTGTTGGTTTGTGATGTTTGGAAGATTATGTTGGTTTGTGATGTTTGGAAGATTGTGTTGGTTTGTGATGTTTGGAAGATTATGTTGGTTTGTGATGTTTGGAAGATTATGTTGGTTTGTGATGTTTGGAAGATTGTGTTGGTTTGTGATGTTTGGAAGATTATGTTGGTTTGTGATGTTTGGAAGATTATGTTGGTTTGTGATGTTTTTGAAGATTATGTTGGTTTGTGATGTTTGGAAGGTTGTGTCGGTTTGTGATGTTTGGAAGATTGTGTTGGTTTGTGATGTTTGGAAGATTGTGTTGGTTTGTGTTGTTTGGAAGATTGTGTTGGTTTGTGATGTTTGGAAGGTTGTGTCGGTTTGTGATGTTTGGAAGGTTGTCGGTTTGTGATGTTTGGAAGATTGTGTTGGTTTGTGATGTTTGGAAGATTGTGTTGGTTTGTGATGTTTGGAAGATTGTGTCGGTTTGTGATGTTTGGAAGATTGTGTCGGTTTGTGATGTTTGGAAGGTTCTGTCGGTTTGTGATGTTTGGAAGATTGTGTTGGTTTGTGATGTTTGGAAGATTGTGTCGGTTTGTGATGTTTGGAAGATTGTGTCGGTTTGTGATGTTTGGAAGATTGTGTCGGTTTGTGATGTTTGGAAGGTTGTGTTGGGTTGTGTTGGTTTGTGATGTTCGGAAGATTGTGTTGGTTTGTGTTGTTTGGAAGGTTGTGTCGGTTTGTGATGTTTGGAAGATTGTGTTGGTTTGTGATGTTTGGAAGATTATGTTGGTTTTTGATGTTTGGAAGGTTGTGTTGGTTTGTGATGTTTGGAAGGTTGTGTCTGTTTGTGATGTTCGGAAGATTGTGTTGGTTTGTGATGTTCGGAAGGTTGTGTCGGTTTGTGATGTTCGGAAGGTTGTCGGTTTGTGACGTTTCGGAAGATTATGTCGGTTTGTGATGTTTGGAAGATTGTGTTGGTTTGTGATGTTTGGAAGGTTGTGTTGGTTTGTGATGTTTGGAAGGTTGTGTCGTTTTGTGATGTTTGGAAGGTTGTGTTGGTTTGTGATGTTTGGAAGGTTGTGTTGGTTTGTGATGTTTGGAACATTATGTTGGTTTGTGATGTTTGGAAGGTTGTGTTGGTTTGTGATGTTTGGAAGATTGTGTTGGTTTGTGATGTTTGGAAGGTTGTGTCTGTTTGTGATGTTTGGAAGATTGTGTTGGTTTGTGATGTTTGGAAGATTGTGTTGGTTTGTGATGTTTGGAAGGTTGTGTCGGTTTGTGATGTTTGGAAGATTGTGTTGGTTTGTGATGTTTGGAAGATTGTGTCGGTTTGTGATGTTTGGAAGAACGTGTCGGTTTGTGATGTTTGGAAGGTTGTGTCTGTTTGTGACGTTTCGGAAGATTATGTCGGTTTGTGATGTTTGGAAGATTGTGTTGGTTTGTGACGTTTGGAAGATTGTGTCGGTTTGTGATGTTTGGAAGAACGTGTCGGTTTGTGATGTTTGGAAGGTTGTGTCTGTTAGTGATGTTTGGAAGATTGTGTTGGTTTGTGATGTTTGGAAGATTGTGTCGGTTTGTGATGTTTGGAAGAACGTGTCGGTTTGTGATGTTTGGAAGGTTGTGTCTGTTTGTGACGTTTCGGAAGATTATGTCGGTTTGTGATGTTTGGAAGGTTGTGTCTGTTTGTGACGTTTCGGAAGATTATGTCGGTTTGTGATGTTCGGAAGATTGTGTTGGTTTGTGATGTTCGGAAGATTGTGTTGGTTTGTGATGTTCGGAAGGTTGTGTCGGTTTGTGATGTTCGGAAGGTTGTGTCGGTTTGTGACGTTTCGGAAGATTATGTCGGTTTGTGATGTTTGGAAGATTGTGTTGGTTTGTGATGTTTGGAAGGTTGTGTTGGTTTGTGATGTTTGGAAGGTTGTGTCGTTTTGTGATGTTTGGAAGGTTGTGTTGGTTTGTGATGTTTGGAAGGTTGTGTTGGTTTGTGATGTTTGGAAGGTTGTGTTGGTTTGTGATGTTTGGAACATTATGTTGGTTTGTGATGTTTGGAAGGTTGTGTTGGTTTGTGATGTTTGGAAGATTGTGTTGGTTTGTGATGTTTGGAAGGTTGTGTCTGTTTGTGATGTTTGGAAGATTGTGTTGGTTTGTGATGTTTGGAAGATTGTGTTGGTTTGTGATGTTTGGAAGGTTGTGTCGGTTTGTGATGTTTGGAAGATTATGTTGGTTTGTGATGTTCAGAAGATTGTGTCGGTTTGTGATGTTCGGAAGATTGTGTTGGTTTGTGATGTTTGGAAGATTGTGTCGGTTTGTGATGTTTGGAAGAACGTGTCGGTTTGTGATGTTTGGAAGATTATGTCGGTTTGTGATGTTTGGAAGATTGTGTTGGTTTGTGATGTTTGGAAGATTGTGTCGGTTTGTGATGTTTGGAAGATTGTGTCTGTTTGTGATGTTTCGAAGATTGTGTCGGTTTGTGATGTTTGGAAGATTGTGTCTGTTTGTGATGTTTGGAAGATTGTGTTGGTTTATGATGTTTGGAAGATTGTGTCGGTTTGTGACGTTTGGAAGGTTGTGTCGGTTTGTGATGTTTGGAAGGTTGTCGGTTTGTGATGTTTGGAAGATTGTCGGTTTGTGATGTTTGGAAGCTTGTGTCGGTTTGTGATGTTTGGAAGCTTGTGTCGGTTTGTGACGTTTGGAAGATTGTGTCGGTTTGTGATGTTTGGAAGGTTGTGTCGGTTTGTGATGTTTGGAAGATTGTGTTGGTTTGTGATGTTTGGAAGATTGTGTTGGTTTGTGATGTCCGGAAGGTTGATTTGGTTTGTGACGTTTGGAAGATTGTGTCGGTTTGTGATGTTTGGAAGGTTGTCGGTTTGTGATGTTTGGAAGATTGTGTCGGTTTGTGATGTTTGGAAGGTTGTCGGTTTGTGATGTTTGGAAGATTATGTTGGTTTGTGATGTTCGGAAGATTATGTTGGTTTGTGATGTTTGGAAGGTTGTGTTGGGTTGTGTTGGTTTGTGATGTTCGGAAGATTGTGTTGGTTTGTGATGTTTGGAAGATTGTGTTGGTTTGTGATGTTTGGAAGATTCTGTTGGTTTGTGATGTTTGGAAGGTTGTGTTGGTTTGTGATGTTTGGAAGATTATGTTGGTTTGTGATGTTTGGAAGAGTATGTTGGTTTGTGATATTTGGAAGAGTATGTTGGTTTGTGATGTTTGGAAGATTATGTTGGTTTGTGATGTTTGGAAGATTATGTTGGTTTGTGATGTTCGGAAGATTATGTTGGTTTGTGATGTTTGGAAGATTGTGTTGGTTTATTTTTTTTTTTTTTTTTTTTTTTTTTTTGTATACAATATCGAGGCTCGTGAAAGAGCGAACATTAATCACACAGAAAGACAAACCGACACATAAAACATATAACATAGGGAGCGGTAGACAAGATGGGGAGAGAGGGGGAAGGACACAAACACAACATTTGAGAGCAGGGACCGAGAGACATGGAGACATCGAGAGATCTGAGAGAGGGCGAGGGCTTTGGGGGGGGGGGGGGCGTGGGAAGGGGGCAGTGGGAGAGGTATAAAACATATGGACACTGCCAGGACTTCCAGGAAAGAAGTTGGAATTTCAAACAAGGTGGATCTGGAGTGAATTAGCGGGGGTAGAAAAGATCAAGGTTTTGGATGGGGGAAGATAAGAGATGGTGGTGAACAGCTGTTTTAAAGACCTGGAGGGAGGAGTGGGATTGAAGGGAGTGAGGGAGTTTGTTCCAGAGGCGGGAGAAAAGAGGAATGAAAGAGTGTAGGTGAGCGGAGAGCCGAGATTTCGGCAGTTTAACCATCAGAGGGTTGCTGGCAGATCTTGTGCGACCTGTAGGAATATTTGGGGGACAGAGCACAGAGAGAGCTGGGGGTGCAAGGCCGGAGAGGAGTCGGTAGAAGACAGAAAGACCACCTACCTGCCTGCGGTGAGTGAGTGAAAGGCCCTCAGAGATAGCTTCATCGCGGGAGATTCCAATAATTCTGAAAGCTTTGGTTTCAACAGCGTGAAGCCGAGCTAGGTGTGAGGCAGGAGCACCGGCCCATAGGGGAGAACAGTATTCCATTGAGCTGCGGATGAAAGCCTTGTATGTGGTGAGGAGCTCAGGTGTGTCGAGGAAGGACTTCGCACGACGGAGGATGCCCAGTCGGCGACTGGCTTTGGAGGCCAGCTTGGAAATGTGGTTTTCCCAAGAAAGATCATGGCAGATAGTGAGACCCAAAATCTTGAGCGACAGAACTTCTTGGAGAGGATTGTTGAGAAAGTAGATGGGAGGGTTGTCCAGTCGATCTTTTCGGAGAGACATAGTAAGAGTGTGAGATTTGTCAGGATTGAAAGACATGTTCCACTTGTTTGACCAGTCTGTGATTTTGTCCAGGTCTTCAGAGAGTGAGGAGGCAGCAGACTGCCGATCTGAGGGAAGAGGAATGGAGCGGCAGAGAGTGGTCATCAGCAAAGAGATAGAGAGGATTTTCGAGAGAGTCAGAGAGATCATTGATGAAGACCAGAAAAAGCACGGGGCCCAGAACACTGCCTTGGGGAACTCCAGCCTGAACAGGAAGAGGAGATGAGAGAAACCCATTCAGGGCCACACGTTGACGACGACTAGAGAGGAAGTCCGCCAGCCATGCGTGGAGATTTCCATGGATACCAAAGGAGGAGAGTTTGGTGAGCAGAGCGGGGTGCCAGACCGTGTCGAAGGCACGTGATATGTCGAGGGAGACAGCTCTAATTTCCTGTTTGGCATTGAGGACCTCCATCCATTGTTGAGACAGCAGAAGCAGCATGTCCAGAGTAGAGTGACCTGGTCTGAAACCAAATTGATGATCAGAGATCAAGCCATTGGAGAAGAGGAAAGATTTCATATCCGAAGCAATGATGGATTCCATGACTTTGCTGATAATTGGGAGAAGGCTGATTGGTCTGTAGTGGCTAGGATCTGTTTTTGCACCTTTTTTGTGCAAAGCGGTGATGTTGGCTGATTTCCAAGCAGATGGCAGTTGACCTTGAGCAAAAGAGAGGGTGAAGAGAACAGAGAGAGGGTGAGATAGAGCAGCAGAGCAGGATTTTAGGACCCGTGGGCTGATGCCGTCGGGTCCAGTTGCAGAATCAGAGTCGAGGGTTGACAGAAACTTTTCCACCTTGTCAGGAGGAAAGGACACGGAGTCCAGGAGCAGCAGGGTACGACTGGGTATGGTGGGTACAGAGAGGGATGGGTTTGGGACACAAGATTTAGAGGCAAACACAGAGTTGAGGCATTCAGCTTTTTCACGTGCGGAGTCAGCTGTGTAGCCGTTTGAGGTAAGGGAGGGGATGGAGGGGGAACAAACACCAGAAACGGATTTGACCAGACGCCACCAGGATTTGGAAGAGGGAGACAGATAAGAGAGTTCGGTCTTGAGAACGGAGAGATATTGTTTCCTGGCTCTCCTGAGGGTGGACACACACTTGTTTCGGGTTTTGTGAAAGGAAATGAGATTTCCTTCCGTTGGATTTGATTTCCAGGAGACGAAGGCAAGTTGTTTCTGGGCAACAGCCTCACCACAAGATTCCGTGTACCATGGACGGGAGGAAGGGTATGACAACTGAAGACGAGATGGGATAAATCTGTGCATGAGAGAGAGCAATTTACTTTGGAAGAATTCCCAGGATGAGTTGATGTCAGAGGTGGTAGAGATGGGAGACCAGTCCAGATGATTGATGGCTGCTTGAAGACCGTGCCAGTTGGCCTGAGTGAAATGCCAGACTCGTCGACGCTGAGCAGGCTCCCTGAGGATGGTCAGAGAGATGTCCACTTTAACAAGGACATGATCAGATGTTCCGATCGGAGCAGAAGAAGAGCAGCAGACATTTTCAGGGAAGTTAGTCATAACCAAGTCCAGAAGAGAAGATGTTCCATTGACTGAGAGTTGACTGAGATCCGGGTCGGGAAATTGACAGATTGTGTCAGTCCCAGTGAGTCGCAGAAGTCCTTTGCTGAGGAGCCATGGCTGGTGAGAGAGGTACCCACACCCAGCCAACTGGCATGATGACAGTTGATGGTTTGATGGTTTGTGATGGTTTGTGATGTTTGGAAGATTATGTTGGTTTGTGATGTTTAGAAGATTGTGTTGATTTGTGATGTTT
Source organism: Myxine glutinosa (assembly GCF_964187855.1). Classification (NCBI taxonomy): domain Eukaryota; kingdom Metazoa; phylum Chordata; class Myxini; order Myxiniformes; family Myxinidae; genus Myxine; species Myxine glutinosa. The sequence goes on along the minus strand of NC_136265.1, from coordinate 1,439,970 downwards.
CGAAGATTGTGTTGGTTTGTGATGTTTGGAAGGTTGTGTCGGTTTGTGATGTTTGGAAGGTTGTGTCGGTTTGTGATGTTTGGAAGATTGTGTTGGTTTGTGATGTTTGGAAGATTATGTTGGTTTGTGATGTTTGGAAGGTTGTGTCGGTTTGTGATGTTTGGAAGATTGTGTTGGTTTGTGATGCTTGGAAGATTGTGTTGGTTTGTGATGTTTGGAAGATTGTGTTGGTTTGTGATGTTTGGAAGGTTCTGTTGGTTTGTGATGTTTGGAAGATTGTGTTGGTTTGTGATGTTTGGAAGGTTGTGTTGGTTTGTGATGTTTGGAAGACCGTGTTGGTTTGTGTCGGTTTGTGATGTTTGGAAGATTGTGTTGGTTTGTGATGTTTGGAAGATTATGTTGGTTTTTGATGTTTGGAAGGTTGTGTTGGTTTGTGATGTTTGGAAGGTTGTGTCTGTTTGTGATGTTCGGAAGATTGTGTTGGTTTGTGATGTTCGGAAGGTTGTGTCGGTTTGTGATGTTCGGAAGGTTGTGTCGGTTTGTGACGTTTCGGAAGATTATGTCGGTTTGTGATGTTTGGAAGATTGTGTTGGTTTGTGATGTTTGGAAGGTTGTGTTGGTTTTGTGATGTTTGGAAGGTTGTGTCGGTTTGTGATGTTTGGAAGGTTGTGTTGGATTGTGATGTTTGGAAGGTTGTGTTGGTTTGTGATGTTTGGAACGTTATGTTGGTTTGTGATGTTTGGAAGGTTGTTGGTTTGTGATGTTTGGAAGGTTGTGTTGGTTTGTGATGTTTGGAACGTTGTGTCGGTTTGTGATGTTTGGAAGGTTGTGTTGGTTTGTGATGTTTGGAAGATTATGTTGGTTTGTGATGTTTGGAAGATTGTGTTGGTTTGTGATGTTTGGAAGGTTGTGTTGGTTTGTGATGTTTGGAAGATTATGTTGGTTTGTGATGTTTGGAAGATTATGTCGGTTTGTGATGTTCGGAAGACCGTGTCGGTTTGTGATGTTCGGAAGATTGTGTTGGTTTGTGATGTTTGGAAGATTATGTTGGTTTGTGATGTTTGGAAGATTGTGTTGGTTTGTGATGTTTGGAAGGTTGTGTTGGTTTGTGATGTTTGGAACGTTATGTTGGTTTGTGATGTTTGGAAGGTTCTGTCGGTTTGTGATGTTTGGAAGGTTCTGTCGGTTTGTGATGTTTGGAAGATTATGTTGGTTTGTGATGTTTGGAAGATTGTGTCGGTTTGTGATGTTTGGAAGATTGTGTCTGTTTGTGATGTTTGGAAGGTTCTGTCGGTTTGTGATGTTTGGAAGATTGTGTCGGTTTGTGATGTTTGGAAGATTATGTTGGTTTGTGATGTTTGGAAGGTTGTGTCGGTTTGTGATGTTTGGAAGATTGTGTTGGTTTGTGATGTTTGGAAGATTGTGTTGGTTTGTGATGTTTGGAAGATTGTGTTGGTTTGTGATGTTTGGAAGATTGTGTTGGTTTGTGATGTTTGGAAGGTTGTCGGTTTGTGATGTTCGGAAGATTGTGTCGGTTTGTGATGTTTGGAAGGTTCTGTCGGTTTGTGATGTTTGGAAGATTGTGTCGGTTTGTGATGTTTGGAAGATTGTGTCGGTTTGTGATGTTTGGAAGATTGTGTTGGTTTGTGATGTTTGGAAGATTGTGTTGGTTTGTGATGTTTGGAAGATTGTGTTGGTTTGTGATGTTTGGAAGATTGTGTCCGTTTGTGATGTTTGGAAGATTGTGTTGGTTTGTGATGTTTGGAAGATTGTGTTGGTTTGTGATGTTTGGAAGATTGTGTCCGTTTGTGATGTTTGGAAGATTGTGTCGGTTTGTGATGTTTGGAAGATTGTGTTGGTTTGTGATGTTTGGAAGATTGTGTCGGTTTGTGATGTTTGGAAGATTGTGTTGGTTTGTGATGTTTGGAAGATTGTGTCCGTTTGTGATGTTTGGAAGATTGTGTCGGTTTGTGATGTTTGGAACGTTGTGTCGGTTTGTGATGTTTGGAAGATTGTGTTGGTTTGTGATGTTTGGAAGATTATGTTGGTTTGTGATGTTTGGAAGACCGTGTTGGTTTGTGATGCTTGGAAGATTATGTCGGTTTGTGATGTTTGGAAGATTGTGTCGGTTTGTGATCTTTGGAAGATTATGTTGGTTTGTGATGTTTGGAAGATTGTGTTGGTTTGTGATGTTTGGAAGATTGTGGCGGTTTGTGCTGTTTGGAAGATTATGTTAGTTTGTGATGTTTGGAAGATTATGTTAGTTTGTGATGTTTGGAAGATTGTGGTGGTTTGTGATGTTTGGAAGATCGTGTTGGTTTGTGATGTTTGGAAGACCATGTTGGTTTGTGAAGTTTGGAAGATTGTGTCGGTTTGTGATGTTTGGAAGATTGTGTTGGTTTGTGATGTTTGGAAGATTGTGTTGGTTTGTGATGTTTGGAAGAACGTGTCGTTTTGTGATGTTTGGAAGATTGTGTTGGTTTGTGATGTTTGGAAG